>NW_006159943.1:1110157-1123990 GCF_000334495.1 Tupaia belangeri chinensis
ATGAGGAGGGGGAGGGGGGCGTGGGCGGGGGGGGGGGGGGGGCTGACGACGCCTGACAGTTGAGCTCTCACGGTTAGTGATGGAGCGCTGGAGGAGAAGACAAAGAGGAGGTGTGTGGATGTGTGGGGTCCAGGTGGCCAGGGCCTGGACTCCTGGGTTCCGAGCCTGCTGCTGGAGGAGGGGCCGCCTGAGTCTCCTCGGAGCTCCAAGTGCACCAGGCAGGGCTGGGGCCCGAGCTCAGTGCTGTGGTGGGGAGAGGAGACAGGGCTGAGAACCATCCGGCCTGCCTACCCTCTTGGCCACCCTAGTTCCTGACTCCCATTCTGGGAAGTGGGGGGCTTCCATGTTCCAGAACGGCCAGGTCCTGCTTGGCCTCAGACCCTCTTCCCTCATTCTCCCACCATCAGAACAGAGGTGAAAGGACTGGTCCATGGTGGAGGCCCCCGAGTGACTCCAACTATATGGGTTTCTGGGCCGCCTGTCAGAGAGCGGGGAGCCAGGTCTGTGAATGGCTCCAGCTCCGGCCCAGAGAGCAGGGAGGGAGAGCGCCAGGAGGGGGCCTGGCCAGCTCCAACGCAAGACAAACAGTCTCCCCAGCACCAGTGCTCATGCCAGACAGTCCTCATTCCAACTCCGCCATGCCGACTGGGCCTCAGTGCCCTCTGATCCGGCCCCACCAAGTACGCCTTCCCTCTCAAAGGTCAGACGGGCCCTGAGCCTCTGGCTCCTGTGCCTCCCCCAGCTCTGACCCTGAGAGACGACGCCATGCACAGGGCAGGAGTGAGGTTACAGTCAGGGAGGCAGGTGAGCTGAGTCTGGAGGATCTGGGAGAAGAGGGTTTCCCATCCGTTTAGGCTCAGGGAAGGAGGGATATGTGTGAAGGCAAAGCCTGAGGGCAGCAGGAGGCCTGAGATGGGACAGCACCATGAGTGGCAGCAGGCAGCAGTGGGGGTAAACCTGCTGTGGGGGAAGCCTTGCCTGCGGTCTCCCCTCCATCCCTCCTGCTCATCATTAGCCAGTGCTATGGCAGCCCTGCCTCCCCGTGCTCTGGGAAGGCTAGCCCGATCCCTAAATATGAGGTTGGACACCCGCTCTATCCGACTTGGCTTTGCAGGAGACCTCGCCCCTTCCCCTCTGGGCCTCTGTCTCTCCTCTCACATTTCTCCACTGTGGAGGCCACATGAGCACGGAAGTGCTTCAAGGCCTTCAGAGAAATATGTGGGGCTCTAGAGCTTCTGGTGGCCCGTGGTAGGAGGGCGTGTCCCCTCTGTTACCCCCCTTAGTTCACCCTTTGGCCCAGGGCTTTCACAAAAGGTGCAGTGGGGGAAGGGAGAGGCTGGATGGGGGCCAGACTGGCAGAGACAGGGGCTTTGTCCCAGCTGGTTTCTGAGCCAGGGGATCCGGTGGGAAAGCTCGTGCCAGGCAGAAAGGAAAGGCCAAGAGAAAGACAGAAGGAGGCAGCCAAGTGGGGGGTGGGGGGAGTAGTGGGTGTTGGGAGTGGAGAGAAGAGTTTCCTTATAAGTAATGGTGGGGAAGAGGCAGAGAAGGAGATGGTCTAGAGAGGAGAATTACCTGAGTTCAACCCAGGAGTCCTTCCTGGAGGAGGTCAAGAGGACATGGTATCCTGGAAGGAAGGGACAGGTAGGGGAGGAGTACTATATGAGAAGGAGGTTCTGGGTTCGAGGAGGGACTCTGGGACTGGGAAGGGCAGATGGAACTCTGAGTGTTACAGCACCCGCCGTTGGTGCCGCGGGCATGTGTCGTGCTACTTCTGTGTGCCTGCTGCCGTGCGTTTGTACAGCGTGGTGTCAGGATACAAAGCACTCGCAAAGCACGTAGCCTCATCTCAGCTGGGGAGGTGGGAGTAATGGTGTTCTTTTATAAAAAGCCCAGAGACGGTAAGGGATTTGGCTTAGGTCACACAGCAAGTTGACTAGGACCCAAGTCTTGGCTCTGAGGAGGAATCCCTTGGCAGGCAGACAGGGCTCAGACACAGAGTGGATGGTGGGGTAGGGGGTGGGCTTCTGGGGCCAGGACATGTACGAACCCACGTGGGTGTGGGAGGGAGGCAGGGTAAGTCCATCCTGACGTCTGACCCCATCTTTCCTCCTCAAGTGCCTCCACTGGCCTGCAGCATGGCCCGGCTGCTCCTGCCCCTGCTGACAGCCCTGGCCTTGGCCCAGGTCCCTGCAGCCTTAGCTGATGTTCTGGAAGGGGACAGCTCAGGTATGCAGCCCCCCTGGGTCATTGGTCTGTCTCCTGCAATCCCCTATGGTAGAGGTGGCTCCCCTATGGTTCAGCCCTAACCAACTGCTTCCAGCCTTGGGGGACCAAGAGGAGATGGAATTAGGATTGTGGGGAAGGGTCCAGTTAAGGACACTTGGGGGTAAGGAACTGGGATGGGCTTCTGGTAGGTGGGACATCTTGGGGGCAGGGCTGGGGAGGGACACTGGGAGCAAGACTGCAGGGGTCTAGGTTGGGGGCTGCAGTCCTGGGCAGGCACAAATGGATGGGGCTGGGGAGGGGGGACGAGTGGAATTGGGAGAAACCCCGAAGGAGTCGGAAGGGAACAGACTGAAACTGAAGATAGGGCTGGAGGGTTCAGAGATGGGGCTTAGAAATCCTGGGGGCAGAATTGACTGGGAGACTTCGGGGTACGAATATGGAGACTGCAGGGTGCACTGCGAAGACCTAGAGGTGAGTCTGCAGGCCCCTGGTCCTGGTGGGTCCTGAGGGGGCGGGGCTAGGAATCTGGAGAGCCAGGTAGGTGCAATCCTGGGGAGAGGCTTGGAGTCCACAGCGCGAAGTTCCAGCCCGTCCCGCCCCCACAGAGGACCGCGCCTTCCGCGTGCGCATCGCTGGGAACGCGCCGCTGCAGGGCGTGCTGGGCGGTGCCCTCACCATCCCGTGCCACGTCCACTACCTGAGGCCGCCGTCGAGCCGCCGGGCGGTGCTGGGCTCCCCGCGGGTCAAGTGGACCTTCCTGTCCGGGGGCCGGGAGGCGGAGGTGCTGGTGGCCCGGGGCCTGCGGGTCAAGGTGAACGAGGCTTACCGCTTCCGCGTGGCGCTGCCCGCCTACCCCGCGTCGCTCACCGACGTCTCCCTGGTGCTGAGCGAGCTGCGGCCCAACGACTCCGGCATCTACCGCTGCGAGGTCCAGCACGGCATCGACGACAGCAGTGACGCTGTGGAGGTCAAGGTGAAAGGTGAGAGGACAGGGGTAGAGAGGTTCCTGGAGGGAGAGGAAGACTCCTGCCCCCGGCAGGCCGCACTGGGGAGGCAGAGGCACCCGATGGCACGGGCTGAGATGGAAGATGGAAAATGCGTAGGAAACAGGGGCCTTCCTTAGCCTGTCTTCAGGTACAGAAGTTGGGCCCACAGCCCGCTTCCGTCCCTCATGCTGTAAAGCCAGTGCAATTTGGACTTTACCCCTTGTGCCCAGGGGAGTGACCGGGAGGGTGTAGAAGGTCGTGTGCTGGTGGTCACCCGGCTCAGGAGTCCTCTCTGCCCCTCAGGGGTCGTCTTTCTCTACCGGGAGGGCTCTGCCCGATATGCTTTCTCCTTCGCGGGGGCCCAGGAGGCCTGTGCCCGCATCGGAGCCCGCATCGCCACCCCTGAGCAGCTCTACGCGGCCTACCTGGGGGGCTACGAGCAGTGCGATGCCGGCTGGCTGTCCGACCAGACCGTCAGGTGCGCTGGGACTGAGGACCAGGGGCTTGCCTTTTGTCTGTGAAGTGTCTGGGGACAGCCTCCTGCCTGGGGCTGGGTCTACAGGGCTCCTAGCCTCTGAGGAATGTGGTTGGTCTGAGGAGGACGGGTGAGGGCCCTGTGCTGGCGTGCACCCCTGCAGAGCTGGGGGGATGGGCAGGCCACCGACATGGACTGCACCGAGGGGTAGGGCGAGCCAGCAGGTCGGTTTGAGAGGCACCCTGGCGAAGGCATCTGTGCTGAGTCCCATCTGCCCTCCAAGGTACCCCATCCAGACCCCACGAGAGGCTTGTTATGGAGACATGGATGGCTTCCCGGGGGTCCGCAACTACGGAGTGGTGCACCCCGATGACCTGTATGATGTCTACTGCTACGCCGAAGACCTGAATGGTGATTGGGAGGGAGGGGTCCCCAGGGGAAGAGCTCTAGGTCCCCCTGGGGCCTCTGCTGGACCGCATTGTCCCTCCTGTGTTTAAGGGGGCAAGCAGGGGGACAGAGATAATCCGTGTTCCTCCCTCCAAACACTGTCCCGGAGACAAGTTCATAACCATGACCAAAGCTTCAGAAAGGCGGCAGGATGCTGAGTTCGAGTTCTAACTCCTCTGTTACCTGCTGGGCAGCTTCTATAGAACCAGGAAGTCGGGTCAGGTTCCTGTGAGCTCTAATAACCATCTCGAGGTTCTGTATGGACCTGGAGTCTATGAAGTGGGGGAGCTGACCCCATGCCACAGATGGGGATGTGGATGGAGGTCCGGAGAAGCTTGCCCAGGTCCTTCTGGGAATACGGGCGGACGGCCTGGTAACCAGCCTCCTCTTCCCTACCCAGGAGAACTGTTCCTAGGTGCTCCTGCAGACAAGCTGACGTTGGAGGAGGCCCGGGCTTACTGCCGGGAGCGTGGTGCGGAGATCGCCACCACAGGCCAGCTGTATGCAGCCTGGGACGGCGGCCTGGACCGCTGCAGCCCGGGCTGGCTGGCTGACGGCAGCGTGCGCTACCCCATCGTCACACCCAGCCAGCGCTGCGGTGGGGGCCTGCCTGGTGTCAAGACTCTCTTCCTCTTCCCCAATCAGACCGGCTTCCCCAACAAGCACAGCCGCTTCAACGTTTACTGCTTCCGAGGTGAGCCTGCACGTCCCACCCCAGCGCTGACCACTTTCTCTCAGGACTTTGCCATTTCCCCAAAGGAGTCTTGGTGAGACCTTACTTGGAGTCTAGGGTTCTAATTCTGTGCATGAACCCTGGCTTGGTCTCACTCAGCTGCGTGGCCTCAGGAGTGGTGGTCACCTCTCTGCATCTCCTTCCCACCCCCACCCCCTTTAGGTTTCAAAACTATCTCTGCATAGTGTAAGTTTCCATTTCCTGTCACCTTATTGGTGAAGCAGAGATGATTGACACTCTCCGGGTCCAATGAGTGATCTGCTTAGGTTCTTCCAGTTAACCAAATGCCTTCAAGAGCTCTCAAGATTTCCAAAACCTGCAGCTTAAAGAAGGTGTCATATTTAAGCACCAAATACTGATGGACAGACATAATTCCTCCCACACGGAGTGGGACTTCTAGGAGGACAATTCAGCATAGAGATGGCTTCCTGCCACATCTTACACTGGGAGCAGGAGAACAGGCAGTGCCGGGACCCCAGAGGTGCAGGGCTCAGGTCCAGGGTGACTGACGGTCAGGGAGGCATTGCCAGGAAGCATGTGGGTCCTTGCCCCAACTGTGAGCTTGCAGCGCTAATGCAAGGGCTGGAGGCGGAAATGGGAGAAGACATAACCTTGACTCCCAGGGAGCCCCGGGCCAAAGAAGACCCTGCTTGTTTCATGGGAGCCCCCAGTCTGAGGGAAAACAAGATGCCTCACTCCCAGGATGAGGAGAGACAGAGAAAAGCCTTACTTCCCCTGGGACAGACCTGTGGACTTCTTTGGCCTGGGACTGGGGAAAGGTAGTGGGGTGAAGCCCATAGGAAGATGGCCCATGTGGAAAGACTTAGTAGGACAGGGATGGTGACAATCACACCAACGGTAATCGTATGATTATGCTCAGGCACCATGTGCTGTTCTGGGAAGAAATGCAGGGAGGCTGGATCAGAGGAGTGAGGGAGGGGGTGATGGGACCCAGGAGCAAACGCAGGACTGTGGCTGCAGGGTCGCAGATTGCTTGTCTGGTACGGAGTAAAGCTCACTGGAGTGGCGACAAGACCAGGGACATGCTGTCCTGTCTCGCCCGATGAGCACGGATGGCCCTGGGCCTTTCTTAGCCCAACTGCACCTTCACTGCATTGCTTTTCTGCACGAGGGCAAAGCATCTTTTCTAACCCTCTAGTAATTTGAAGGGAGCAGATCCCAGAAGAGAGTGGCCCCTTCCCATCCCTCATGCCCCAACACTGAGGTCCTCAGGTGGTGCGTGTTAAATGTCCATCCTGCACTCTGCCCTCAGCTCTCCTGTGACCCCCACTTCTCATCCTCAGCTCAAGGTCACTAGGCCATGAGGTCATTCTGTCTCTCCTCCTGCCTCCATCCCCTCACTCTAGGGAGTATCTCTCACCTGAGCCTTTCTTGACTCTGAAGTAGTTCTTCCCGCCATCGGGCTCTACCTGGCCAAGGTTCTTTACATTGTAACGTTGTAACATAGGTTTATGTGTCTGTTTTCTGCACGACAGAGTCATTCCTTCCAGGGCCTGCTGTTTGCTGTTTTGTTCTACACTGTGTCCTTAGTGCCCAGAAGAATGCTTGGCACGACACATAGTAGGCCCTTAATGAATGCTTGAGGAATGGATGACAAAGTTCTGGGGTGTTCTCTGGGCCCCAGAGGGTCCTCCTCAGGGGAGATGCGAGAGGATCGAGAGAATTCCCTGGTCTCTGACAGTCTAACCCAGATCCTTCATGTACAGCCTGATCTGGGAGGGCAGATAACCTAAGCAGCCTCCCATGGGCTCTTTCCTCTGCCACAGACTCTGCCCAGCCCTCTGCCATGCCTGAGGCCTCCAACTCAGCATCTGACCCAGCCTCTGATGCGCTGGAGGCCATCGTCACAGTGACGGAGACCCTGGAGGAGCTGCAGCTGCCCCAGGAAGCTGTGGAGAGCGAGTCCCGAGGGGCCATCTACTCCATTCCCATCGTGGAGGATGGAGGCGGTGGAAGCTCCACTCCAGAAGACCCGGCAGAGGCCCCTAGGACCCTCCTAGGTAACTCCAGTCCCTCATCCTGGGGCGTCTCTGCCTGAGAGAAGCTGGGCACAGAAAGGGCAAGCCCAGGTTGAGCCAGAATCATGGCCGGAATGCCTCTGCCTTGTACTTTTTCAGCAGCGCAGTGGTGCAGGGCTTCCCTCCTGTCCTCCCAACCTTTGCCTTTCCAGTAAATTCCACCTCCAGCTAACTCCTGCGACCCAGAGATGTCTGGGTTGAGAAGCTGCTCCCTGGGAAGGAGGGGCCTCCCTTCTTTGGTCTCCCTTGACCTGAGCTACTCAGATCACATAGAGGGTGTTGACTGACTGGGCGAGGGGGATGCAAGGACCGTGTTTTCCCGAGTACTGACAGCTCGCAGAGCCTTCTCCAATGTTGCCTTAACAGTGCAGCTCAGGTTCCTGCAGTGTGGAGCAAAGACCAGCCCTCCCCAGGACGGGCTCCTCCCCTTCCCCCGCCCTGTCCAGCTCCGACTTTCACCCCTTCCCCTTCCTCCTTCCTGGCTTCCAGTGGGTGCTGTCCCTGGTGCTGAATCGTGTGTGCTTTGCCCAGAATTTGAAACCCAATCCGTTGTACCGCCCACGGAGTCCTCAGAAGAAGGCAAGGCTTTGGAGGAAGAAGAGAAATACAAAGAGGAAGAGGAGGAAGAGGAAGAAGAGGAGGAGGTGGAGGACGAGGCCCTGTGGGCATGGCCCAGCGAGCTCAGCAGCCCAGGCCCTGAGACCCCTCTCCCCACCGAGCTGGCCCCGGAGGAGTCGCTCTCCCAGGCTTCCCCACCAGCCAGGGCGGTCCTGCAGCCTGGTGCATCGCCACTTCCTGATGGGGAAGCAGAAGCTCCCAGGCCTCCGAGGGTCCGCGGACCACCTACAGAGATTCTGCCCACGCCCAGGGCATCCCTGCCACCTCCCACTCCAGTTGGGGCGAGAGACAAGGGGGAGGAGATCGGGAGTCCTGAGCTCTCTGGGGTCCCTCGAGGAGAGAGTGAGGAGACGGGGAGCTCCGAAGAAGCCCCTTCCCTGCTTCCAGCCACACAGACCCCTGAGGGTACCAGGGAGCTGGAGGCCCCCTCTGAAGAGAGTGCTGGAAGAACTGCCCCTGCAGAGACCTCAGTGCGGGCCCAGCCGGTGCTGCCCACTGACAGCGCCAGCCGAGGCGGAGTGGCCGTGGCGCCCTCATCAGGTAACTCTGTGCAAGGCTCGTCCTCTCTCTTTATCCTTCTTTTCTTCCCCCTGCAGCTCTGGGTCACCTGACCTGTGGTCATTTAACCCACCGCCACCCCAGACTCTCCTGCCATTCACCCTCATTCTCTTACCATGCCTACCTGGAGTTGTGACATCTGCCCCAGCCCTGACTCCTCACCTGTAACCCCAGCTCACCACTCATCACCTGCGACCCTCTCTTGCCCACGGCCCTCCTCTGCGGCTCACATCCCACCAGCCACATAAGCACCCTCTTCTCTTTGGGGTGCCTGGGGAGGCACCTATTGCTGTCCTTACAGCCAGGCCCGCCTTCCCTGCCCCCTCTGCCTCCCATGTGCCACCCCTTCAGCTACCCCCTCACACACATGTCAGGGCAGCCCAGGAGCCATCCCCATCCCTTGCCCTCCAGGGCCTAAGAGAGCACTTATCCCTACAGAGCCTTAAGCCACTACTTCTGTGAAGTATTTTTTTTGACTGTTTCATGGAAAACAAGCCTTGGAAATAAATCTCTATTAAACCGCTTTGTAACCAAACTCTGGCACCCTCTTGTGTCCGTCTCCAGCTGTCTGCCCTCTCATTCCCCGCGTCTGTGTCACGGAGAGCTCTGTGGGCTTCTCCTTGCGCTGTGTCTCTGTCTCTTCTTTCATCTCTGACTTCCACACTTTCCTGTCCTGGCAGCGTCACTGCCCCGTGCTGTCCCTTCTCAGGCCTGTCTACACCTTCCTTCCCGGCTGCTGAAAGCCCTCATGTGACTGTCCACATGACCCAGACATATCACCCAGCACTCTGTGGGAGTGTCCGTGTCATGGCCCCTCACTCCCGATGGAGAGACCGACAAGCCTGGGCTGTGGTGTCTGGCATTTGTGTCATCTCTGACCTGTCTTGGTGCCTCCCATGCACAGCAGTGGCTGAGGACAGCTCTCAGCACAGAGGCAGTGACCTGGCATCCAGGCACCCCTGCCCCTCCATCCCCACGTTCCAGCAGGGGCATGATTTCTAATTTTCATACCCTCTCCTCCACTAACTCCAGCACTAATGGCCACCCTACCCCTGAGGAAGAATGAATCCACCCTCCCCAAGCCCAGCGAACTCCAATCCCATCTCCCGAGTGTGGAGAAGACACAGGGGTGTGTGTGAGGGCTGAGGGCTAGGGAGGGAGGGAGCTGGGGAGTTAGGTCTGAGAGAAGGCCTGCATACTCCACTCAGGAAGGTGAAGCTTCTCCAGGGAGGCCCCTGGGGACAGCTGGGATCCTCCCGGTCCCAGGACCCATCTCCTAGATGGCCCAGCTGGGGCCCTGTGTCACCCCAGCTCACCATTTCAGGCGTGAGCTCTCAGCTGGGCCGAGCTGCGGGGTTAGGCAGACCACTGTGGGGCGATGAACGCCAGGGAGGTGTCCGCAGTTACCTGGAGGAAGACAGAGGTCCTGGCCTGCTATTTCAACAGGAGGGAAGGATGAACTTTCGGGGCCTGTATAGGAGGACCAACAGGGGACAGAGGAAGACAGATGAGTCCCAGAAGAGTTCCTCCACCCTACTCTACACCTTGGGTTCAGGTTCTGCAGCCCAAGTGGGACCAAGGCCCACGTTTGAGAGTCTGTCCCCAGGGTTAGAGGGTTGGACAGGAGGGAGCAGAGGAAATGTAAGGAATGGCAGGGGTCCAGGACTCCTGCCCCTGTGGGGCCTGGTGCTCAATGGGTTAAATAAAATACCTCCTCCCTTGCCAGGGCAGCAGCCAGCACTGGGAAGAATCTATTGGCAGGAGGGGAGATGACAAGGGGAGTGTGCTGGAAAAGCTGATTCATTTCACCCAAAACAGCTAGGTCATCCCAGCAAAACCCTTTGAATCCACTCCAGTTTCTATTCCCCACCCCCTGCCCAACCCCACCAGGCAGTGGGATCTGCAACCAGGCCAGCGCGAAGCATTGTGGGCCATGGCTGGGGCTGCTCGGGCTGGATAGTAGGGTCTGAACTGCCCCAGGACAGTGTTACCTCCTACATAGCTGTCCCATCTCCTGCCCATCTCCCAGGAGTGGACACTGAGCACTGCTCCAGCACTCAGGCATGGCCCAGGGGCAGCCCCCTCCCACAGCAGGATCTAGAGAGATGAAGCCCAGAGAGAGGGCAGATGGCCTAGCCAGATGGGGCTGGATCTAGACTGTAGCTCGAAGGCCTTCAGAGTAGTGTGTTAGTCTAAGAGGACTGCCTGGAGGAAGAGCCAGAGGAGGGAGGGAGATGGACTCCAGGCCAGGAACCTGCAGATCAACTGAAGTGGGCAGGGCAGGGGGGAAGCCTGGTTAGGGAGAGAGTCTGGGGAGATCAAAGGGCAGAGAAAGCTGAGGTGAGGGCCATGGGAGCTGCTGCAGCTGGCTGCGTCTGGGAGCAGGCAGGCGCAGTGAGAAGGGGGTCTGACTAACAGCTCTGGGCTGTCCGACTGCCCGTGGGCGCAAGACGGGCCATCCTCACCTGGACCATACCAGGGCAGGGAGGCAACACCCACTGCTGCTGTGGTCACTGTCCTCTCCCCTCCCCCAGTAACACCAGACCCACTGTACAGAGCTGTGCTGGCACAGGCGAGGGTGGGCGGGACTCAACTCCAAGCCTAGGGAGGGAGACACCTGCCCAGTGTCACACAGAAGAGCCCGGGGCCAGATAAGCCACATGAAGACTGCTCAGTAGCTTTCCTCTTCCTAGGGCAGGACCTGGTCCTGAGGTCGCTGCTGGTCCCCTCCCACAGGGTGGGCCCACACTGGGCATGACAATGGCCTACTCTGGGCCTGGCCAGTGCTGAGTGGGAGAGGGGAAAAAAAGAAACTCAGACCTCAGGGTTGGCTGTGATCAGAGACAGGCTCTCGGGAGAACTTGTAAGGGGCCCTGATAGTCCCCAGGACAGGAAGGTCAGGGCTGGGGGCCCCCTGGCTCCTCTCCTGGAGGACACAGGCTTGCTTTCCCCACCTCACTTCTCTCCCCCCTCAGGTGACTGTGTCCCCAACCCCTGCCACAATGGTGGGACGTGCTTGGAGGAGGAACAGGGTGTGCGCTGCCTGTGTTTGCCTGGCTATGGGGGTGACCTGTGCGATGTGGGTGAGTGTCTGGGGGTGGGGGAGGGTACAGATTGAAGCCTGGCCCCTGCCACAGTGTTAGTTCCAGAGGGAGGAGGGGGCACAGGCTTTAGCTTTGTCCTTAATGAACTCTCGCATCTGGCAAGTGGCTCATCTGAGCCCTTCGGGCAATTTCCCCACCTAGGGGAACCAAAATGCCTCTCTTAGGGTGTGTGGTAGAGGAGGGGAGGGCCGAGCATACCCTGGCACTGGGGAGGCACTTTCCATTCTCCCGGGAAGAGAGGAGGGTGCTGCTCTTTTCTTTAGGCTACAGGAGGCAGAGACCCAGGCTGGACCTGGTCCCCATCACTCAGAGAAGTCACCAACACCCTGGCAGAAGGTCCCTCCAGGCTGCTGCCAACTCCCCCCATTCTCTACAAGCCCTTCGGCATTCGCCCTTGGTGGAGGTGGAGGGGGCCGCCCCTTCCAGGAGACCGGCCCGCCCTCTGGGCTCCAAGTTCCTCAGGCCTAAGACGCCCACCCACCCTTCTGTGCCCCAGGCCTCCGCTTCTGCAGCCCGGGATGGGACGCCTTCCAAGGCGCCTGCTACAAGCACTTTTCTACACGAAGGAGCTGGGAGGAGGCGGAGACCCAGTGCCGGATGTACGGCGCGCACCTGGCCAGCATCAGCACGCCCGAGGAGCAGGACTTCATCAACAGTGGGCAGGGCCGGCGGGAGGGCCGGGGCGGCCTCAGGCGTCCTGCATTCACGCACTCCTTTCTCGCTCCCCTCTCCGTTCACTTTCTCATTCCCCCTCCCCCCTCCCCACCTGCACTTCCGCAGGGGGCTTCTGGAAGGCGAGGGTTGGGGCTGGAGCAGGAAATCACACGTGTCCGAGCTGGGCTGTCCCTCCGCATCTCTGGTTCTCCCACCTCCATCCGCTTTCCCAGACTCTGGCCTCGTTCAGTGTTTCCACTTTCCGGTTTCCCTTTGCTTGCCCGATTTGCTATTTTTTTTCTTCCCTCACCCCCACACACCTGCCTTCCACCTGGCCCACGTACAGAGGTTGGAGAGGGGTAAGAAAACCCGCAGGAGGCGCGGGTTCGGGATTTCAGGAAGGACTTCCCCTGCGGTCACCTACAGACCGCCGACGACAGGGAACGGCCGCCACCTGCTGGCGACGGAGCTAACTGCACACCTTGGTCTCCCCGGCGCTTCCTCCCCCAGATCGATACCGGGAGTACCAGTGGATTGGGCTCAACGACAGGACCATCGAAGGCGACTTCCTGTGGTCGGATGGCGTCCCCCTGGTGAGAGGCCCCGGCCGACGTTCACGCCATCTAGTCGGCTTCCTCCAGTCACTTCTGTGCCCGCCCGCAAGGACCACCAATTCCCTCTCCACCTTGCTTTTCAGCCTCACGCCTCCCTCCCTTTTTCGTGCCCCTCCCGCACCTCCCTGGGGACCCCTCCTTTCCTCAGGGCCCTCTCTTTTCAAGTTCCCATTCTTCCTCTCCACAAAGCCCCTGCCCTCTTCTGCCCATTTATCTTGGGCCACCAACCCCCAGATCCCTGGCCTTCCCTCTCCTCCCCAGATCCCTGAGTCCACTCCCTCCAAAGCCCTGGTGAGCCTCCCCTGTCCCCTAGCTCTATGAGAACTGGAACCCGGGGCAGCCTGACAGCTACTTCCTGTCTGGAGAGGACTGCGTGGTCATGGTGTGGCACGATCAGGGACAGTGGAGCGATGTACCTTGCAACTACCACCTGTCCTACACCTGCAAGATGGGGCTGGGTGAGGAGGCGGCTGGGGTAGGGAGCGGGACTGATTTTTATAGGAGAGCGTAGCCACCTGCTGGCGTGCGTGAAGAAGGCAGCTGGATCCCACATGGCTGCCTGTGCAGTTCAAATTCTTGACCTGGTGGCTTGGGAAACAGGCCAAAGTGTGTGTGTGACCAAACTCCCAAGAGGAAAATGGAGAAGGGATTGCAGTGTGGCCATTCCCTCTAGGGGGTGCTTTCAATCTCTCTCTCTCTCTCTCTCTCTGTCTTTCTCTCTAATAAGTATGCACACCTCTGGCAAATGAAAATAATACTGTTTTTTTTTTTAAAAAAGGAGGGGCCAGCAGGTAGATTGTTGGTTAAGGTGCTGGACTCCCACATGATGGACCATGGTTCAAGTCCTGGGTCTGGTGGCTTGAAACTGAGACCCAGTGCATGTGCCTGCATGCCCAAAATCCCAGGAGAACGAGCAGGGACTGTGGCATGACCATCCCCCAGGGGGGTGATTTCTCACTTTCGCTCTCTCTCTGTCTCTCTAGCAAAACACATGCCCCCCATGGGAAAACCTTAAATAAAAAAAAAAAAAAAAAAAGGAGGGTGCAAAGCTGCACAGAGGCACCAGCCTGGGCTCCAGACTGTGGGAGGGACAACGAATGACAAGGGTCCATTTGGAATCCCTGATCATTTTTATCATGTTGGGGCCCACTCCTCTCCTCCCCGTCTCAGTTCTGAGAACTGTCACCCCCAGAGTCAGGCCCTGGTTTGTAACTGTGCTCCCTCCCCTCAGTGTCCTGTGGGCCACCGCCCGAGCTCCCATTGGCTCAGATGTTTGGCCGCCCGCGGCTGCGCTATGAGGTGGACACGGTGCTTCGCTATCGGTGCCGGGAGGGGCTGGGCCCACGCCACCTGCCACTGGTTCGCTGGCCGGGGAATGG
>NW_006159943.1:1124122-1125072 GCF_000334495.1 Tupaia belangeri chinensis
TGGCCCCGGACTTCAACCCCAGCCCTCCACGGTACTTGCCGTGTGACGCTGGAGTAGTCACTGCCTCCCTCTGGGACAAAGACACCGAGGTAGTCTGGATGATCCGAGGTCCTCTTCCATGTCGGCGTCTGAGAGCATGTGGTCACACTCTGGGCTCTTTAGGGCTGAGCCAGGGCGAGCGTTCTGATGAGGTCAGAGGTCATGAGCAAGCACTGCAGAGGGCAGGCTGGGAGAGGAGAGGAGGAGCCCAGGGTGGAGGGTGAGTGTGTGTGTCTTCCCCAGGCCCGAGCTCCACGCCCAGCCAAGGGCCCAGAAGGACGTCAAGGGAGACTACGGGGGCGCTGGAAGGCGCGCTGAGCCCTCCTCCCAGCCCCACGCCAGGTCCCTAGGGGACCAGGTCATGACTTCTGCTGCCCCAGCACCATCCTCACCCCAACCCTCCCTTGCCCCCTGTGCTCTTCCCGCCAAAGGAAGTGACAATATGAGAAGGCTGGGGCTGGAGTCCAGGTGACTGTGCCAGCAGGGGCTTCTGGGAAATATCCAGGAGGCTCCAGCCCAGTCCAGGTCCTCTCTCCCACCCCCCTGGGCCTCAGGGTTTTCCCTCAGGGCGACAGCTAAGTCCCTAAGTGCCTCAGTGCCCTCTCCACCGGCCAGTCTGTCCCCTCCACTCCCCTAGTGCCTCTAGGGGGCACTGTGCCCGTTCATTCTTGATTTTCCAAGGGATGGAGTGCCAGTGAAACCAGCGGGAAATAAAGCTGCGTTTGAGCCCAAACAAGTTCGCTGCTTCTGTGAGCGTGTGTGCGTGTGCGTGTGAGACAGAGAAGTGTGGTTGGGCAGGGCCTGCTAGGCTCAGTAGAGTTTCTGGGGTTATTAGCTGCCGAAGGTCAGAGAAACCCGGGTAGAGGATGGACAGGGACCGGCCCAGAACACTGCCCCGTAAGTGCACTTGG
>NW_006159943.1:1125899-1127426 GCF_000334495.1 Tupaia belangeri chinensis
GCCCCCCCACCCCCCCCTGCCACTGATTCGCTGCCAGGAGAATGGGCGCTGGGAGCCCCCCCAGATCGCCTGTGTGCCCCGCAGACCTGTGAGTGCCAGGAGTGGGCTGTTTAGGGCATGAGCCAGCAGTGGCCCGGGACTTCAACCCCAGCTCTCCACGGTACTTGCCGTGTGACGCTGGAGTAGTCACTGCCTCCCTCCGGGACAAAGACACCGAGGTAGTCTGGATGATCCGAGGTCCTCTTCCATGTCGGCGTCTGAGAGCATGTGGTCACACTCTGGGCTCTTTAGGGCTGAGCCAGGGCGAGCGTTCTGATGAGGTCAGAGGTCATGAGCAAGCACTGCAGAGGGCAGGCTGGGAGAGGAGAGGAGGAGCCCAGGGTGGAGGGTGAGTGTGTGTGTCTTCCCCAGGCCCGAGCTCCACGCCCAGCCAAGGGCCCAGAAGGACGTCAAGGGAGACTACGGGGGCGCTGGAAGGCGCGCTGAGCCCTCCTCCCAGCCCCACGCCAGGTCCCTAGGGGACCAGGTCATGACTTCTGCTGCCCCAGCACCATCCTCACCCCAACCCTCCCTTGCCCCCTGTGCTCTTCCCGCCAAAGGAAGTGACAATATGAGAAGGCTGGGGCTGGAGTCCAGGTGACTGTGCCAGCAGGGGCTTCTGGGAAATATCCAGGAGGCTCCAGCCCAGTCCAGGTCCTCTCTCCCACCCCCCTGGGCCTCAGGGTTTTCCCTCAGGGCGACAGCTAAGTCCCTAAGTGCCTCAGTGCCCTCTCCACCGGCCAGTCTGTCCCCTCCACTCCCCTAGTGCCTCTAGGGGGCACTGTGCCCGTTCATTCTTGATTTTCCAAGGGATGGAGTGCCAGTGAAACCAGCGGGAAATAAAGCTGCGTTTGAGCCCAAACAAGTTCGCTGCTTCTGTGAGCGTGTGTGCGTGTGCGTGTGAGACAGAGAAGTGTGGTTGGGCAGGGCCTGCTAGGCTCAGTAGAGTTTCTGGGGTTATTAGCTGCCGAAGGTCAGAGAAACCCGGGTAGAGGATGGACAGGGACCGGCCCAGAACACTGCCCCGTAAGTGCACTTGGAAAAAAGAAACCTGCTGGGGTTGGGGACGGCCAGCGAGACGTCTGGAAAGAGATGGAGGGCCCACGAGTCAAACAGGGAGAGGCTGAGGTCCCAGAGAGGACGGCAGACAGGTGGGTGCCTCGGTGTCCCCGTTTGAGTTTCCGGAGGGAGTTCGCTGGGAGCAGGGTGCGAGAGCGAAGGTGGAGAGCCCTGGTAGCACTGCAGCAGGAGTGGGGCTTTGACTGCAGGAAGGCTCACGTCCGCCAGAGGCGGCAGAGATGCAGGAGATAGAGAATCCAGGTAAGGACGGAGCCGGCTGCCAAGCCGCGCTGTGGGTAGCGCCCTGGGGAATGACCTGCGGGTCTCACCGGCTGCGGCCAGCAGAGGGCGCAGCGCACGCAGGCACGCGGCTCGGAGAGCGTCGCTTGCGCGTGCGTGAGCGGAGACGGGCGGGAGGGATGGGAGGCG
>NW_006159943.1:1127592-1128755 GCF_000334495.1 Tupaia belangeri chinensis
GCCGGCGGCGGGAAGGGGGGGTAGTTGGCAGAGGAGAGGGACACTTCCGGCCAGGCTGAGCTGGCTCTTGGGGCTATGAGTCAGCGGAGGTTGAGAGGATGAGGTCACTGAGAACTGGAGAGAATGAGAATGACCGCAAGTGTGTGCGTGTGCATGTGTGTGTGCGTGTGTGTGCACGCTCGCCCGTGAAGTCTCAGCTCTGTGTGGTCCTCGCGGCAGCGCACACGCTCGTGTCTCTGCGGGGTGTGTGCCGGGTTGCAGTCTGACCTCACGAAGGGGCGAATCTTCTCGCCGCATATCCACCCTCCCAGACACGCAGTCACACACACGTGCGCTATAATGTGACACACTCCTGCTTGTGCCCGCTCAGTTACAGCACTTTGACCCAGGCAGCCAATTCTTCTTCCTAAAAGTAAAATCTAGTAAAACCAAGAGACAAGAAAGAGCCAGAGAAGCAAAAGAGAGATGGAGAGACCCAGAGACAGCTAGGCCAGACAGACAGGGACAGGTTCAGGACTGGTGTGTATCTGGGAGCTGGAGGCTCTCCTTGGCCCTCCCTGCCCAGTTCCGGGGCCTTCCCCACCCATCCTGAAACCCCAAACCAGCTGGTCTCAGATACCAGCACTGACTTCCCCTTCCCCGACCCACCTGCCCTACCCCCCCGCACCTGTCTCACCTGTCCCAGCACCACCCGCCCAGCATGGCTAGGGAGTGCAGCTGTTTCTTAAGAAGCTACCAGGGATGGGACCAGCAGTTAGCGTAATGGCCATGTCACTAGACTCCCACGTAGTCGACTGTGGTTCACGTCCCGGACTCGGTGGCTTAAAGCTCACGCCAGGCGCATGTGCGTGCGTACCCAAGATCCTGAGAGGAGAATGGAGGAGAAGGGATTGTGGTGTGATCATCCCCCCTGGGGGGTGATTTCTCGCTTTCTGTCTCTATGTCTCTCTCTGTCTGGCGAGCACATGCGCCGTGTAGCGAAAAACCTCTCAAAAAAACCCAAAAAAACAAAAAAAACAACTCATGCCAGGCGCGTGTGCGTGCGTGCCCAAGGTCCTGAGAGAATGGAGGAGAAGGGATTGAGGCGTGGCCATCCCCCCTAGGGGGGTGATTTCTCGCTTTCTGTCTCTGTCTGTCTGGCAAGCGCACGCACCCTATAGCAA
>NW_006159943.1:1128799-1135309 GCF_000334495.1 Tupaia belangeri chinensis
AAAAAAAAAAAAAAAAAGATCAAGAAGCTACCAGGGAGAGTTGCTTGGGGCCAGAGCAGCCCCCCGTGTATCCTACATTGCCCTGCAATTGCCCACCCCATGTTTTTAGGGATGTCAGGGCGCTTAGCTGGAACTGTGAGTGGTGGCGATAAAGCAGACCTTTGAAGGTGGAGCCTGAGAGAAGGCCGGGAGGAGGCAGTGTCTGTCCTTGGCTTGGTTTTGTTTGCTTTGTTCTCTGTGGCGTGGTATTTTAGGCAGGGTCTCTCGCTCTGTCACAATCCTTCTGCCTCGACCTCCCAGGTAGGGATACAGGCACATGACGCTGCCTCTGTTTTCAGAGTGGCCTGGGAACCAGACCAGGGCCTGCCAAGTGGCCTCAGCTTGCTAACCAGCAGAGTCTGCCGGCCCATGCCAGCACGACTGGACCTTGGGCTCCTAAGGGAGGTTGCCAGGGGTGAGGTTGATTTCCCAGAGACCCTGGCTGTGAGCTGGGAGGGGCTTTGGTCTCCCCGCTCTCTGAGATCTACCACCTTCTCTGTCTACGGTGAGAGAGCTCCAGAGGCAGAAAGAGGCTGCAGCCAGAATCCGTCCTCCTCCCCACACCTGCTGGGCTGCTCTGGCCCCCGGAACCGGAAGCCCTCTCCTGGCTTTGTTGGACTTCCTGGGGAAGAGGAGCTGGTCCAGAGGTGACTCAGCAGCGTCCTGCAGACTGCAGGCTCTGGCTGCACGCGTGTCTGTGTGTACACATGCACGAGTTCCGTTCCCTATCCTGGCCTCATGGGGGGGGGCACGGGGCAGATCTAACCAGGTGCCACCCCTGCTAGGTGTGGTCAAGCTCCCAGCCCCCTTCCCACATGCTGAAGTGGGGTCCCCCACAGGGTTTCCTGTTCCCAGGAGGTGAGCGTGGACAGTGTGTGTGGAGAGAGACACCTAGCCCGGATGAGAGCTGGCAGGGGCTCGGCCAAGGGTTGGCCTGGGAGCCTGGTGAGATGGTCCTCTGGAACCCCCCTCCGCCAGGATTCCCAGCACCCCCCAGGCTGTTCTGACACACACCCGCTTCCCCATTCCTCCCCCACACCCCGACTCCCACAGCACTGCCCTGACCTCGCTCGGGCCTTTGTCCCAGCCCCGAGGCCCGTCTGTGGTTCTGTCTCCTGCACAGGGACAGAAAGGGCCCCATTGTCCTGGCTGCCTGCCTTGACACAGCAGCTCCCAAAGATTTCCAAAAATGTCCAGCCCGTCAGCCCCTCGTGGGTGCGAGGACCCAGGCGCCATCGCGCCCAGCTATGCAAGAACTCCTCCACTCCCCAGACTACCAGACTAGAGGGCCTTCCTCAGGCCTGCCTTCTGCGCTGCCCCCCACAGCCTGCTTCTTTCTGAAAAGGAAGGACCGAAAGATCAGCCGCAGAGACCAGCGAGGACTGGGGAGGGAGGAGAGGAACGGGGAAGCAGGATGTGAGGGAGCAGGCTGTCCCGCATCTGCTGAGAAGCTCTAGCCTAGTGTGGTGTGAGTGGGCGGACCTCGGGCCTGTTTATCCCCGACGACGGCCACGGCCGATAGCTTGCTGCAGGACGAACTCTGTCCACTTTGGGTGGCGTATCTACGGGGGCAGCTCACAGCCCCCCAACTCCTCCGTGTTCTATAGACTCCAGCAGCACGCAGGGACTGCCAGTGCCATGGGCAAGCCGCATCACCCTGGGCCTCAGTTTCCCTGCCGAAGCGAGCTCTGACATCATTTCCCGACAAGAGAGGTGAACGGAACAGGGAAGAATCCTGGAGAGACCAAGAGACCCGGAGTTTGGCAGAGGCTGGAGGGGAAGGGAGGGCAGAGAGTAGGTTCTGTAATTCTGAGCTGCAGAGCTGGAGGCCACATGTCTGTTCGTGGTTTGGATCCTCTGGACATCCTGAATCCAAAATTCCAAGGAGCCAGAATGCTGGGGAAAGGGGGTTGTGGCAAGATGGGACCCTGCCCAGTTGCTTCTCTCCTCACTGCACCCCTGCACACACACACGGATCTCTGTCCTAGAAGTAGGGGTGGAAGGGGAAGGAGGGAGGAGACAGGGAAAGCGAATGGGCTTTGTGAGTGGCAAGTGAGGCTGACAGCAAGGGGGGTCTCTCCTGAGTGGGAGGACCCAATAGGGGGCCAGGTGGTATCTCCCCACCCACAGAGTCTCCCGGACACCCTTCCTGGGGCCCCAGGCACCCGCTTGTAAGCAGCTGAGCCCACAGCTGCTGGGGGGGGTTCCTCGACAGAGGCCTCCTGGCACCTGCCCCCGGTTTATTTCTGGAGCTGCAGCTGAGTCATGGGGGTGGGGAGCATGAATGGGTCTAGGGAAGGGGAGTTGGTGACTGTAAAGGAGAAAGCCCGAGGGGGAGGCAGAGGGCGCTGGGTCAGGGCCATCCCTTAGGGACAGAGCACCAAGAAGGGAGATGGATTACATGAGGGTGGGCGACCACATTGGAGCCCCAGGAAAGCAGGGTCTGGCAGCAGGAGGCAGGTCTACTGTCCCAAAATGTGGGAAAAGAGACAGCCAGACCCAAGTATGGAAGGCTGTGTGTTTTTTTTTTAAATAATTATTTTTACTTAACTTTATTTATTTTAATTTGATCAGAGAGGAACAGAGGGAGGGGGTGGGGGAGTGAAAAAGCAAGCCGCCAGGTCTGGGACTCAAACCACAGTCAGCCATGTGGGATCCGGGACTCGAACCATGGTCAGCCATGTGTGAGTCCAGCGTCCTTAATCACCACACCACCTGCTGGCCCTGTGTTTTCTCTTTTTTTAGAGAAATTTTTGCTGTGGGGTGTGTGTCTTCACCGGAGAGACAGAGAGACAGAAAGCAAGAAACCCACCCCCCCAGGGGAGATGGCTTCTCTGCAATCCCCTCTCCTCCATTCTCCTCTTGGGATCGTAGGCACGCACACGTGCCTGGCATAAGTTTTAAGTTGCTGGGTCCGGGACTCGAACCACGGTCGACTATGTGAGAGTCCAGAGACATAGCCGTTATGCCATCTGCTGGACCTGGAGGCTGTGTCTTAAAGAGGAGTAGAAGGGAAGGGAGCCCCTGGGGTGGAAGGCAGCAGGGAGGTGGGCAAGGGATCTCCACACCAGGAGAGGGGAAGCAGAGGAGGACTGTGACCACGTCAGACCCCGGGGGCCCTCACCAGAGGCCATTCTGCCCCTCCCCGGGTTTGGGGCTTGAGACGCTCCTCCCCAGGAGCAGGCCTGTGGACCAGGAATGGGGCGTCTGGATCCTTTCTCCATCCACTCACGATGCAGCCACAGAAACTTCCCTGGGCCAGCCAGTGGTAGCATAATGGTTACGGTGGTTGGGTCCCACACGGCCAACTTAGCGGTTCGAGTCCTGGACCCGGCAGCTTGAGAAACATGCGGAGTATATGTGTGTCCACGTGTGCCCAAAACCCCAGGAGGAGAATGGAGGAGAAGGGATTGTGGTGTGCCCTCCCCCTGGGGAGGGATTTCTCACTTTCTCTCCACCCGGAAACAAAACTAAGAAAGTAAACGTTCTTTCCCTCCCTCCCAGGAGACCCTCAAGTCTAACTCCCATCCATCCTGCTGCAAGTCCCGTCCTGGAGCTTCGCTCTCACGCCAGCCCTGTGCGCAGGGACCCAGAGCCCTCTCAGCTTTCCTGGGCTTGGGTGGGCTTGGCTTCTGGCCCTTCCCCCTTCTGGGGGCAGCCCCAGAGGGCACATTCCAACTGAAATGAAATCACATTCCTCCTTCCCTGCCCGAGAGGATGGCATTGCTGACAGCAGCTGTGGCAGTGCAGGGTCAAGTGGCAGCAGCTGGCTCCCCAAGGAGGGGCGAGGAGGGGCTGGGGGACGGGGGCCTGGCTCTGGAGGCCAAGCAGAAGGGGCAGACCGCACGGTGCCGGCTGTGAGGAGCCTCCAGGACCGGAAACCAGACTCCCTGCGGGACAGCTAGTCACCCACACCCTCTTCTGAGAAGACCCTGGAAGACCCCTCTTCCCCGCCCAGGCTGGGCTCCCACACAGACGTGAAGGCCACACCCCACTCCCTTGGAGGGAGCCCGGAACCCAGGCCTTTGATTTCCTGAGCTGACAGCACCTGGCGCTGCAGGGAGCAGGGACGGGACGCAGGACGGTGCTCAGTCCCTGACCTCACCCTCCCGGCGCCTGGGCCTGCACAGCCTTATAAGGAAGTGCCCCAAACAAACTGAGGAAGCCACCTCCGGCCCCCCACCCTGCCCCCGCCCCGTTCAGAGGCTATATTTACCCAGAGGAGGCCCCAGAATAACCTCCCACTTGTCCTCCTGCTGTGCATGTTGGGGGGGGGTGCTGTTCCTCCTGCTCCCTCCTCGTTCCCTCCCCCGGGGCCTCCGCCCTCAGAAGTGTCCTGTTTTCTGTCCTGGTCACTTATTCATTCATGCTCACTGAGCACCCACTGGGCGCCCAGGCACAGTGCGAGGCTCCGGGGGATGAACGGGACCAGCTGCTTCGCAGAGCTGTCCGCGGTGGCGGGATGCAGCGAGAGCCGGGCACAGCGCCTGGTTCTCTGGCCGACCCTCCTCCGGCTCCTGCCTAAGCTTCTCCTTCCGTGGGAGTCCCGTGGGAGCTCGGCCCTGGGCTCTTCGCATTCTGTGCCCTCTCTCGGGACAGTGATCACCCTGTCCTGGTCTCCAGCCTGGTTCTCTCTGGAGCTCCAGGTCCACATCCACAGCACCCACGGCGCCGCCTCAAGGAGGTCCCGATGTCCCACTGGATCCGCAGCTCAGAAAACGCCCAGGCTGGGACCTGGACTCTGCTGGCGAGTCCCCCCTGTCCCCTATGGGGACCCTGCCTAGTCTGCGTGTTGCTAATAACAGACAATACAATACCCGGCCTGTGAAATTGGAGAATAGATGTTTACTCTGCTCAGTTTGGCGGTCCACAGTCCAGGGACCTCGTCTGGGGGCTGGAGGGGGGTCTGGCTGAGTCCCCGCAACGAGACAGAGATGCAGGAGCCGAGCGCTGTGTCCCGCCGAGGACCTAGAGTTGTCTCTGCTCCGGTAGCAGCCCCTCTGCTTATAAACCCACCAGAACTCAGTCATGGACCCCCAGTAACCTCAACCCTAATCTCTTCCCGAAGTCCCAACCTTCAGATGCCATAATTGGATCAAATTTCGCCCTTTTAATCTTTTTCTTTTTTTGAGAGGTTTTTGCTATAAGGCGCATGCACTCGCCAGACAGAGAGACAGAAAACGAGAAATCATCCCCAGGGGCCAAGGCCACGCAGCAATCCCTTCTCCATTCTCCTCTCAGGATCTTGGGTACGCATGCACACGGTACCGGTGTGAGTTCTAAACCACGGGGTCCGGTACTCGAACCGCGGTCAACTACATGGGAGTCCAGCAACATAGCCATTACGCTAACTGCTGGTCCCGCTAACTGCTGGTCCCACCCTTTTAATCTTGATACAATGGCTCAACACATGAATTATGGGGGAGACTTGTTCAAACTACAGTTGTCACTAGTCCTGGGATTCTGCCTCCCTGCCTGAACCCCACCAGCACCGTCCCCCACACAGCACTCCTGACCACTCCAATTCATTCTCACACAGTGGCCAGGAAGTTTGATTTAAAATAGAAACCTAGACTCTTACACAGTTGACCACGATTCAAGTCCTGGACCCGGCGGCTTAAAACACACGCTGGGCGTGTGTGTGTGTGTGTGTGTGTGTGTGTGTGTGTGTGCGCGCGAGCCCAAATCACAGGAGACTGGAGGAGAAGCAATTAAAGCATGGCCATCCCCCTGGGGGGTGATTTCTCAATTCTGTTTCTCTACCTCTCTCTGTCTCTCTGGTGAGCACGCGCACCCCATACAAAAAGTCTCTCAAAAAATAAATTAATTAATTAAAGTTTTTTTAGAGGTTTTTGCTATAGGGCGTGTGCGCTCGCCAGACAGACAGAGAGAGACATAGAGACAGAAAGCGAGAAATCACCCCCCAGGGGGGATGGCCACGCCACAATCCCTTCTCCTCCATTCTCCTCTTGGGATCTTGGTCACGCACGCACACGCGCCCGGTGTGAGTTTTAAGCCACTGGGTCCGAGATGCGAACCGCGGTCGACTACGTGGGAGTCCAGCAACATAGCCATTACGCTAACTGCTGGTTCCCTTAATTAAAGTTAAAATAAAATATAAATCTGGGGACTGGCCCCATAGCCTAATCGTTGAAGGGAGCTGAATCCCACATGACTGACAGCACTTCAAATCCCAGCCCTAGTGGCTAGAAAAACAACACGTGTGTGCATATGTGCCCAAGGTCCTGACAGGTGGGAGAACTAGAGACAGGATTCCAGCACGACTATGCCCCACTGGGGAGTATCTTCTCCTCCCTCTTTCTGTATGTCTCTCTCTGGTGAGTGCGTGCTCCCTCTGGCTAAAAATAGAAACTTTAAAAACAAAATTATTTTACGGGACCACCAGTTGGCGTAATGGCTATGTCGCTGGACTCCCATGTAGCTGACCATGGTTTGAGTCCCAGACCTGGT
>NW_006159943.1:1135978-1137936 GCF_000334495.1 Tupaia belangeri chinensis
CAAATAAATAAATAAAGTTAAATAGAATAAATAATTCTTTAAAAATAAATAAAGTTCAATAAAATAATTCTTTTTTTAAAAAAGAAAAACATAAGAAGCATATGTACATGTGCACCCCAAGTCCCAACATGATGGAGAACTGGAGGAGAGGGGATCCTGGCGTGACCATGCCCCACTGGAGAGGTACTTTACCCCTCTCCCTCTCTCTGGTGAGCACATATACCCTTTGGCGATCTCAGGTGCCCTCTGGCATTTAAAACTAAATAAAGGGACCAGCAGATGGCATGGTGGTTAAAGAGCTGGACTCTCACATGGCTGACTGTGGTTTGAGTCCCAGACCTGGCAGCTTGCTTTCTCACTTTTCTTCTCACTCTCTTCTTCTCACTCTCTGTCCCTCTCTCTGGTCAAATAGAAGAAGAAGAAGAAGAAATAAATTAAATTAATAATTAAAAAAAAAACTTCTCTCTTCATTTGTATATTAAAAAAAAAAACTAAATAAATAAAAGGGCCAGCGGATGGCATGGTGGTTGGGGTGCTGGACTCCCACATGGTAGACCATGGTTTGAGTCCTGGACCTGGAAGCTTGCTTTCTCACTTTTTTTCTCTCTCTCTGGTGAGTGTATGTGCTCTGTAGCAAATTAAAATAATAATAATTATAAATACATTAAATAATTACTTTTTAAAAATTATCTATTTAATGTTATTTTTTTAAATTTATTTTTTATTTTAAAATTTTCACCAGAGAAAGATGCACAGAGAGAAGGAAAGTGAGAAAGCAAGCCACCAGGTCTGGGACTCAAACCGTGACCGGAGTGTCTGGTGCCTTAGCCACCATGCCACCTGCTGGCCTCTAAATAAATAATTCTTTAAAAATAAAAAACCTGGGGCCAGCAGTTAGCGTAATGGCTATGTCACAGGACTCCCACGTAGTCGACCGCGGTTCGAGTTCCAGACCTAGTGGCTTAAAACTCATGCCAGGCGCGTGTGTGTGCATGTCCAAGATCCTGTGAGGAGAATGGAACAGAAAGATTGTGGTGTGGCCATCCCACCTGGGGGGTGATTTCTCACTTTCTGTCTCTCTGTCTGTCTGGCAAGCGCATGCACCCTATAGCAAAAGCCTCTCCAAAAAAATAAACAAATAAATAAATAAAATATAAATAAATAAATCAATAATCTAAATAAAGGAGCCAGGAGGTGATGTAGTTAGTGAAGGTGCTGAGTTCCCACATGGCCACTGCCATTCAAGGCTTGAAAATCATGCCAGGTGTGTGTGCGTACATGCCCAAAATCTTAGGAGAAGAATGGAGAAGGGACTGCAGTGTGGTCATCCCCCGGGGAGTGATTTCTCACTCTCCTTCTCTCTGCCTCTGGACTCTCTCTGGTGACCCCACACACCCTATGAAAACAAAACAAAACAATAAATAAATAAACAAATCAATAAATTGCAAACCTGGGGGCCGGAGAGTGGTGGCAGTGCAGTAATAACCATTACACTTGGGGGCCCTGCAGGTGGCATGGTAAAGGTGCTGAACTTCCACGTGGCTGACCGTGGTTTGGAGTCTTGAAGTTGACAGGTTTTGTCACTTTCCCTCTCTCTCTCTTTCTGTCTCTCTCTGGTCAACTTAAAAAATAAGAATGATGGGACCAGCAGTTGGCTTAACGGCTATGTCGCTGGACTCCCATATAGTCGACCACAGTTCGAGTCCCAGGCCTGGTAGCTTAAACTCATGCTGGGCATGTGCATGCCCAAGATCCCGAGAGGAGAATGGAGGGGAAGGGACTGCTGCATGGCCATCCCCCCGGGGGGTATCTCTCGCTTTCTGTCTCTCTGTCTCTTTTTGTCTTTCTGGCAAGTGCATGCACCCTACAGCAAAAACCTCTCCACAAAATAAATAAATAAAATTAAATAAATAATTATTTTTTAAAAATTACAGCACTCTGTGAGGCTGGCTTCTATT
>NW_006159943.1:1137968-1138340 GCF_000334495.1 Tupaia belangeri chinensis
GTCACCTGGGACTGGCTGAAGCCAGGGGTGGATCCTGGCATTAGGACCCTGCTGGGCTGCTCTCTGCCCCTCTTTCTCTGTTTCTTCTACTCATGGAAGAAATAAATCAATAAACAAAAAACACTTTATTTATTTATTTATTTATTTATTAAAAATTATTGGGAACCAACAGTTAGCGTAATGCCTATGTCACTGAACTCCCACGTAGTCGATCGCAGTTCGCGTCCCAGACCCGGTGGCTTAGAACTCACGCCGGGCGCGTGTGCGTGCGTGCCCAAGATCCCGAGAGGAGAATGAAGGAGAAGGGATTGTGGCGTGACCATACCCCCTGGGGGGTGATTTCTCGCTTTCTGTCTCTATGTCTCTCTCTGT
>NW_006159943.1:1138720-1149793 GCF_000334495.1 Tupaia belangeri chinensis
ATTCATTCATTCATTCATTCATTCATTTCAATTTGACTAAAAAGGAAGAGAGAGAGAGGGAAGGAGAGAGAAAGTGAGAAGGCAAGCTGCCAGGTCTGGGACTCAAACTGCAGTCCGTCATGTGGGAGTCTAGCGCCCTTAATCACCATGCCAGTTCCCAAAATTTTTAAAATAAATAATGAGCAGATTGCATAATGGTTACTTCATTGGACCTCCCCATGTAATCTACTGCAGTTCGAGTCCTGGTCCTGGAAGCTTAAAACTCATGCCAGGCGCATGTGCATGCATACCCCAAATCCAAAGAGAATGGAGGAGGAGAAGGGATTGGGGCGTGGACATGTCCTCGAGGGGGTGACTTCTCACTTTCTGTCTCTCTCTGTCTCTCTCCAGAGAGTGCACACTCCTTGTAGCAAAAGAAGTCTGCCCTCCTCATGTCTGGAACTAGCTTTCCTCCAATAGATGAGTGCGTGTGGACTTTGTTTCTTCACGCCTCTCGGAGAGAAAGGAGGGGTAGGAGCAGATTTCGCCCTTCTCCTCCATGGTCTTCTCGAGATTTTTGGCACACGTGTGCACACGCCCAGCATGATCACCAAGCTGCCGATTCTGGGACTTGAACCACAGTTGGCCATGTGGGAATGCAGTGCCTTAACTACCTCACCACCTGCTGGCCCCAAGGCCTCATCTCTTCTTCTTTTTTTTTATTTTGAGAGGTTTTATTGCTATAGGGCGCGTGTGCTCGCCAAAACGACCGAGAGAGACAGAGAGACAGAAAGCGAGGAAATCACCCCCCAGGGGGGATGGCCACGCCCCAGTCCCTTCTCCTCCATTCTCCTCTCGGGATCTTGGGCACACACACACACACGTGCCCGGTGTGAGTTTAAGCTACCGGGTCCAGGACTCGAACCATGGTCAACTACATGGGAGTCAGCAACATAGCCATTACGCTAATTGGTCCCAAGGCCTCATCTCTTGACACCATGATTGAATTAAATTTTCGACCTCTTAGTCTTATGACAACCAGATCTCAGCACCTGAATTTGGGGCGCCACAGTGGGATAGCAGCGAGCAAACCTTCCTGAGCAAGGCACGACGAGGTGGTTTGTGGCTGGGTCCCAGCGCCGGCGCAGTGCAGGGCACCTAGCAGGTACTGGTGACCGGCCGTGTGGACCAGCCAGTGAGGTGGTGATTAAAGCGGCTGGATCCCTCACGGCCAGCTGCACGGTTCCAGTCCTGGACCTGAGGGCTTGGGGTACACTATGGCCCATGTGCACACATGCCCAGAATCACAACAGGAAGGAGTGAGGGATGGTGGCATGGCTCTCCCTCCAGGGGGCACTTTCTCACTGCCTCTCTAACTGAATTTTTTTTTTTAAGAGATTTTTGCTATAGGGCGTGTGCACTCACTGGAGAGGCTGAGAGAGACAGAGAGACAGAAAGTGAGACATCAGCCCCCCACCTGGGGGTTGGCCACATCGCAATCCTTTCTCCTCCGTTCTCTTTTCAGGGTTTTGGGTTCACACACAAATGCCCAACATGAATTTTAAATGAGTTCTACGTCTTGGATTCGAACCGGGGTCCACTGCGTGGGAGTCTAGCGACGTAACCATGATGCCACCTGCAGGTCCCACTTTCCCTCTGACTCTGTCTCTCTTCAGCGAGCAAACATGCCCTATAGCAAATAAATAGATAAACACATAAAAAAGGAACGAATGAAAGTGACAGCCACTCCTATCCTGAGCACCAGGAAGGTCCCCGTGGCTGTCCAGCCCACAATTCCCTCGCTGTGCGACAATCACTAGCACAGGACACCTCTCAGTACCTCCCCTTTAGGAAAGTCCTCACCTCTGTCCCTGATGTCTCTCCCATCTGGGGTCATTGGCAGCAATGGGGGGCTTGGGGAACTCTGTAGGGGACTGCGGCCTTGCTGGGAGTGAGGGCAGGATGGGCAGCTGAACACGGGGGAAGGACTGTTTGGCTCAGCCTCTGTCCTCGGCCCTCGCCCAAGCGGGGATGCCCGAGGGCTTGGGGAGATCAGGCACAGGGTGCCTCTGTCCCGTCAGAGGGGCAGGGAGTGGGCCTTGCTTGCCTGGATGCCTGGCAGCCTGGCGGGATCAGACAGGGCCTTGTTAGTGGGTACAGGAAAGAGAGAGCGGAGGCTCCGGCTGCCAGCGGGGTGGGGTGGAGAGAGATGAGATCCTGACCCTGAGGGCAGGGGTGTGTTGAAATGGGGCCTGGTGCCCAAGACAGAACCTCTAGATGGAGGAGGGGAGAAGCAGGGGCAGAGAAGCAGATAGAGAGCCTGTGGGGGCGGCCTCCTGTGCATCCCTCTGTGGTCAGCGGGAACGGGGTGTCCTCGCATCCCTCTCCAGCCTTGAGCCCCAGGAGAGGAAGAGCTACTCCTGGGCTTGGGATGTCTCCAGACTGCAGCAGCTGCTTGCCAGCCCGCCTCCCCCACAATAGTCAGGGGGCGCCAGGTCTTCCTTCCTGCAGGGCAAGGTGGGGTGGTTTCCATTTGGGTACCTGACTTCAAGGCCTTCAGGCACGACCCCAATCCGGGAACCCCTGGGCCTCTCCCTGTCCTCCCTATACAGGGACCCTGAACTTCTGGGCAGCCAGGGAGAGGGGAAAAGCTGGGTAGCCCCCTAGCACAGCAAAAGTGCACCCCCTGGCTCTGGCCCCGGTACTTCCATCCACCATTCCCCTACACCCTAACTTTCCCCTCCTCCCTGTCTCCTGCTTTAGCGTGTGAGGAGAGGCCTACTCAAGATCTACCCTGTAGTCCTCGGCCTCCCCTTGGCCTCCACTCCCTTGGCCTCCACTCCCGCAGTCTCCCTCCTACCTTCCTGCCAGGAATTGCCCAAGGGGCACCGGCTCAGACTCCCTCATTGTGTGGCTGAGTGAGGTTCAGAGAGGTTAACTGCTGACCTGAGGCCACACAGCCTGACTAGGGCAGAACAGGCCCCTCTCCCCTTACCTCGCCCTGACCCGGCCTCAGCAGACACGGCGGGCCAGACAACTGTTTGGGTTTGGGGACACAGGGGCTTATTATGCTGGCGGCACTGCGGGGCTAGTGGGGAGGACATGGGAGGGTGAGGGAGGTGGCCCCAAAGCCTAATTCCTGTAATCAGCGCTGTGGGCAGAGATGATAAGTGGCCTGAGGTCTGCAGGCACTGAGGTCACCTGGACTGGACTCCCCCGCAGAGCCGCAGCCCCCAAGCCCTGGCCAGGCCCTGGTCCTGCAGCCCAGTCTGCCTGCCTTCACCGGAGGGGGTTCCTCTCCCCAGGGTCACACCCCCTGCCTCCCGCAGTCCCCAGCTGCCCAGGCCAGCCCCTAGACCCACCCAGCCACGGGAAGGAAGAGTTCAGACTTGGTAGGTGGAGGCAATACTTTATTTAGGCAGGGATGGTCCGAATGGGGCTATATGGCAGGGTTTGGGGGGCCAGGGCAGGGGAGCACCCCTCACCTTCACTAGCACAGGTCACATCCCAGGAGGGAGATACCCCAGGAAGCAGGGCAGGCTGGCAGCCCCCGAGGGGGAGCCACTGGACGAGGGGGAGCCACTGGACGCAGGCCTTTCCCAGCAGATGGGATGCAGAGGAAGGGTCCCTACTACAGGGACTCAGCTGACTTCAGCCTAGGGGACAGTGCGGGAGCCACATCCCCCTTTGGGGCCTGAGGTTTTTACTAGAGCCTCCGCTCTTGGGACTGGGCCCTTGACCACGCCTTTACCTCCGCGTCGGGCCTCTGGACAGAAAGCACATGCAAGGCGTAAGTTAGGGTGCTGCCCCAAGCAGGAAGGGGGCTTGGGGGCGTCCTGTCTGCCCCTCCCCAGCCCTCAGTGCGGGAGTGCTTCTCCTAATCCTCCCCAGAGGACCAGGAGTCCCCATCCCCGTCCCTCTGAGTGAACCTTGGAAACTGGCCGGGGTCCAGGTGAAGAGCAGCCCCTGCCCAAGGGGTCTTCAGGGCCGCCCCGTCCTCCTGTAGGGGGCTCCCTTGGTCCCCCTCAGGAGCTCCCAGTCTCCCCTGCCTCTCGCCCTTAGACTGCCGCAGTCCATTCACCACTGCCCCATCGACCTGCCCCAGCTCCTCGTCCGAGCTGGGTCCCTGGCCATTGACACCAAGGGTGTCCCTGTCCTCTGGGCCCATGTCATCTGCCCCACTGGGGGTCTCCAGAGGCCCAGGGACTTGGTCCTCCCTCTCTAAGGGCGAGGGGTCAGAATCCCCCTCAGAGCCAGAGGGCTCAGTGCTGTCCTGGGACTCGGTCTCCAGGGCAGTCCCAGGGGCGTCTGCCGCTGCTCCCCCAGGGCCATCATCCCAGGGGACGTTGACCCCACGAGTCCCAGACTCCAGCTCCCCTCTCTGAGGGCTACTCAGGGCTTGCAGGCTGCCTGCCGAGGACGCTGGCCCCCACTGCCCAGCCCCCGGCTCCTCGCCCTCCTCATCTTCCTCTTCCCCACTCTCTTCCTCGTCTGCAAACCCATCAGACTCCCCATCTCCATCCCAGGCTGCTGCGGGCTCCAGGAGCAGCTGGGGCACCTGGCCCAGGGGTTCCGTCACCTCCCTGGGGACCCTGGGGAGAAGAGAGGCTTCTGTCCCCAGGTCCTCAAACTCCTCAGACAGGTCAGAGTCTGGGCCACACCCCTCCTCTCTATTCCCCGCCTCCTCCTCTGAGGGTTGGGCTGCAAGGTCCTTGGGGGCCAGAATAGCAGGGTCCCAGCCTTCTTTTGGGGTCTCTCCTTGATGGGAAGGCCTCTGCTCTCCAGCCAGGTCCCACTTTGGGGAGGAAGGGGACCTGAGGTAGAAGCCCAGAGGCGTGGAGTCTGGCAGGGTCTCCCCTAGTTCATCGGCCTCACTCTCTTCTCTGCTCTCCTCTCCCTCCTCCTGGAGGCCCTCAGGGATCTCTCCAGAACCCAACTCCCCTAGCTCACCTTCTACCTTTCCCTTGGCCCTGCCCTCCAGCTCTCCTGCCTCCTGCCTCCCCTCGACTTGGGGCTGGGGCCCGGGGGCTTCTTCCTCCCCTTCTGCCTCCTGATTCCCCTCGACTTGGGGCTGGGGCCTGGGGGCTTCTTCGAGTACTGGGCTGGGCGGCCAGGGCTCAGGGGGCTTGGGGCTGCGAGCACCCAGCTGTGTACCCGCTTCACCATCACGGCCTGAGGCCTCGGGCTCCGACTCTGTCCGGGCCAGTTTAGAGAACTCTGTCTGCAGAGCACCTGCCTCCTCTAGGTCCTCCCCAGGCCCTCCCAAGCCCTGAACCATTTTTGCCTCCAGACTTTCCTCCCCCAGGGACTGCCCCAGCCCTCCCGCCTCCTGCTCTAGTCCCTGCTTGGCTCCCACAACAGACTCCTCCACAGTGGTTTCGGACCCCAAGGTGACCACTGGGGATGCACGGTCACCTCCAGGGGCTGCATTCTCATTGTCCAATGGGGGCCCTTTCACCTCTGCCATTCCCTGGGGAGCCTGAGGGTCTGGAGCCCCCACCTGCTCTGCTTGCTTTTCAGAGTCCTGAAGGCCCTTAGCACCTCCCTTCCCGCTGCTTCCCTCAGCTGGCTCGGGGCTCCCCGACTGCCCCTCCCAGGCAGCACTGGGCTGTGGCTCTCCCAGCTCTGCAGCCTCCTTCCTGAAGCCATCGGACAAGCCATCGGACAAGCCATCGGACAAGCCATCGGACAAGCCATCGCACATCCTCAGGCTCAGCTCTGCCTCATCCTCATTTCCCACCCCAGGCCTCCCAGGGCAGGGTTCCTGACCCGGATCTTGGTCCCCCACCACATCTTCCCCACTCTGCCCATTCACCCACAGGGGCTGCTCCCGTCCCTCCTCCCGGGGTCTCGGTAACTCTTGATCCTTTCCCTTCTCCGGGTTCTCTTCCTCTCCCAGGTTCTCCTCACTTTCCTTTTCCACCTCTTCGGAAGATCTCAAATTCTCTAGGCTCCACTCTCCCAAAGAGCTCAGTGGTTCCTGACTGTCCTTTTCTAGAGGTCTTGGTGTCCCTTGGTTTTCTTCCGCAGACCCTTGTGGTTCTTGAATGCCCTTTTCTAGAGGTTTCTTGGTCCCCAGATTCACTTCTTCCAAAGACCACAGCGTCTCTTGAGTTTCTAAAGACTTCAATATTTCCGGGTTCCCTTCTGCAAACATGAGAGATTCTAGGTTCTCTGTTTCTAGAGATCTCACTACCTCTGCACTCTCTTTTCCTAGTGACTCTAATAACTCTGGATTTTCATTTGTAAGAGCTCTAACTATCTCCTGGTCTTCTCCAGGAGACTTTAGAGGCTCTGGGTTCCTCTCTTCTAAAGGTGTTAATGTCATCTGGTCTTCCTCCGCTAGAAACCTCAGTGGTGGTTGAGTCTCTTTTTCAAGGGGTCTTAATGTCTCTTGGTCCTCTTCTTCTAGAGACCTGAGAGGCTCCAGAGTCTCTTTTTCTAGAGGTCTCATAATCTTCTGGTCTTCTTCTAGAGATTTCAGTGGCTCCTGGTTCTCTTCTTCTAGCTCTCTAAAGGGTTCTTGGTTTTCATCTTCAAAAGCCTTCAGGGACTCCTGATTTTCTTTTGCTAGAGGTCTCAGTAGTTCCTGGTCTTCTTCTTTAAAGCTCAGTGGTTCTTGATTCTCCTCTTCCAGACTTCTCAATGACTCTATGTTCTCCTCTTCTAGAGATCTCACTAATTCTTGATTTTCTTTTTCTGGAAATAAAAATGTCTCTATATTCTCTTCAAGAGACATCACCAGTCCCTGACCCTCCTTTTCTAGGGCTTGCAATGTCTCTGAGTCCTCTTTTTCCATGGGCTTAAGTAGTTCTAGAGTCTCCTGTTCTAGAGGTCTCACTAGTTCCACATCCTTTTCTTCTAAAGACTTCGCTAGCTCTTGAGTCACGTTTTCCAGGCTTTTCGGTGTTTCTAAGGTCTCATCTTCAGAAGACCTCAGAGGTTCTTGATTCTCCTTCTCTAGTGTCTCATGGTTCTGGTTTTCTAGTGGCTCTTGAATCTCCTTTCCCAGGGCTCTCAGGGTTTCTTTCTCCAAAGGACTGTGGGAGTCTTGAATTTCCTTCATGTCCAGATCTTCTTCTCGCCATGTTTCCTGCTGCAAGCTGCTCACCATTTTGACCTCTCTGGCTGTTTCTTCTTCTACCAGCCCCCAGGTCTGTCCTTTACCCTCCTCCTGGAACACACTGGGCACCCTAGACCCATTGGGTTCTTCATCTTTAACCTCTAAGCTGGGGTGGCTGCAGCTGAGGGGCAGGGATGAGGAGGCCTGCTGCTCAGGGACCTGGCCTGCACTGGGCTCTCGCTGCCTGCCCCCAGGCTCCTCTGGTCCTGGTAGGACACTGGCAGGGACGGCCTCCTTGACCTCAGCCCACTGGGGCTCTGGAGCCTGTTGCCTCTCATCCTGTGGCTGGGCCAGGGAAACAGGGGCAGCCTGGGCTTTGATCTCTGCATCTGTGGCAGGACAGGGAGCCTGAGATGTGGGTGGGATAGGGGTACTGGCCAGCGTGGGGATCCGGGCCTGCAGGAATTCCTGGCTCTTCAGAAACGCTGGCACAGGTGTCTCAAGAGTCTCGGGCAAGGGTGAGGGGAGGGGAGCTGGGCTCAGGACAGGGAGCAAAGGTCCCGGACGCCGGCCCTCTGGGGTCCCAGGGGAACGCAGCTCCAGCTTGGGGTCTGGAAAGGCAGAGGCGGGGAAGAAACTGTCAGTACGTCCTGGCAGTCAGCAGAGCCCAGGGCAGCCACCTCAGTGGGCAAGGAGGCCCATGGGCCCTGCTGTGGGGCCAAGGAGTTAAGCCTGAGACTGTATTTCTCAGGAAAGGAAGGTCCGGGCTACATGAAGCAAAGAAGGGTCGTGTTTCAGGGGGACCCTGGTCCCTCCTCTTACCCTGGAAACTGAGAGAAGCCTTGGAACCGCCGCCAATGGGTGTCTGCAGCCGTGAGTTCTCAGCCTCCAGGAGGGTCCTGGGTTGAAGGAGAAGCTGGGTCAGCCGGCCACCCGCAGGACAGGGGGCTAGTCCGCTGGGGGGGATCAGCTGGGAGCACAGCCGCTGAGCCCCGCCTGCCGGCCCCTCAGACACCCTCTTCATTTTCACCAGTCACACAAAAGCCACAAAACAAAATCACAGGTCACATGTCCACAGGCATCACACACTGGGTCACACACATATTTGGGACACACGGTAGAGCTCACGGACACGCAAGCAGATTCCCACACAGTGGGGCGCAGGGCCATACACACACACACACACACACACACACACACACACACACAGCCCGGGAGACCAGTCTCCCCTCCCTGCTGCAGGCCAATGACCTCATCCGCCATGTGGGGGGCCAATTCTCATGCTAATTGCTGCCATTGTCCACCCAGCCATCTGGAGGGTCTGAGAAGGGGGGCTTCCCCCAGGAAGTGGGAATGCTCAGGCCGTTCCCATGGGATGGGCTCCCTCGCCTCCTCTGGGGCCCCCAGAGCTGGGGACTGACAAAGGCAAAAGAATTCCGCTCCCTCTCTCCAAATCCTTTTCAAGCCTCACCAGCTTGAGGTTAAATTCCTTGGGGGGGGGATACAGACCCTTCTTCTCATGGTTCATTTTGGGGGTCAAGGCCCTTACTTGGGACCTCTAAGCCCATCAGGGCACAGAGGTATTTGTGTCCAGGCCCCTGCCTCAGTGCCTGAAGGGGCTGATTGGGGAGAGGGGCAATGAATTCAATAAGGTAGGCAGGCTACACAGAGCTCAGCAGGTGGTGTGGAGGTTAAGGCCCTGGATTGCCACATGGCGGACTGCGGTTTGAGTCCAGGATCTAGTGGCTTGAAAATCACGCTGGGTGCGTGCCTGAAATCCCCAGAGGAGAATGGAGGAGAAAGAACTGCAACACAGCCAACCCCCGAGGGGCGATTTCTCACTTTCCCTCTCACTGGCTCAGTCTCTCTCCTGCCAGCATACGCATCCTATGGCAAAGTACAAAAAACAAAAACAAGCAAAGATAGGCTCGACATCTGTTCTGCTCTTTCTGGGATCTCGGAGCGTGGCTGGTACTCCTATAGGGCACCTCTGTCCCGTCCTCACCCCTGACCTTCCCCTGCAGCGCTGCTCCTTCTGAGCTCTGTCTTCTGGAGAAACGAAGCTCCTTTCCTCCTCGCAGACCTCCTAAATCTTCCTAGGTCCTCACTGACCCTCTCTGGGCCCTGCTTCCCCTCTCAGGCCTGTCCCAGGGCCCCTGGCTTTTGCCTAGGGATCTGGAGGAGAGGTGCCCCATCCCAGCAGCACTGCAGCCCAGCCCCGCCCTGCAGCTTGGTGTGTGCAGCCCTTTCTGCAAAACCCCTTCCTCCAGAGGATCCTCAGCCAACGCCAGGGCCGGAGTCCCAGGAGAGGCCATCAGGAAGTGGTCAAAGGGCTGGACAAGGCCAATGGCGCGAGGGCGTGAGGGGTCAGGCCCCACGACGTTCGGGCTAGAAGGGGCTTGGAATCACTTAGCCCAGCTCCTAGCCCCTAGCTGAGGCTGAGGCCGGGGGGCCGGTGGCAAGTCAGGGCAGCCCCCCCACACCTGCAGTGCCTCCTCGAGCTGCCCAAAGACACAGCCCCTCGTGTGAGCACACACTAGGCCCTCAGGGAAGGACCCGGTACCTCAGTGTCCAGCCCCTCTCCTGAGGCTGCCCCACTCAGCAATGTCACTCCTCTGGGCTTAAACCCATGTGGAAGCATGGGCTTAGGTGGGACATGTCCTGGTGTGGAAGGGACCAACCTAGAGTCACGGACACCAGAGATGGCAGGGCTGTGCCACCCGTGCCTGGGCCCCTTCAGCTGAGGAGTCTGCCCACCCCTGTGGTTCTGTGTGTCTGGTGGCTGGGGTCAACCTGTACCTGTACGTGGCCACCTCCAGGCTGAGCGACATCTTGAGGTGTGCCAGCTGCTGCCGCCCTTCCAGGATCTGGGCGATCTGGCTCTGCAGACCCTGTTTCTCCTGCTCCAAGGCCTCCACGGCCAGCTGTGGAGCAAGCCAGAGGCAGTGAGCAAACGGGGGCCTCCCGCCTGCCTCCCCCACTGACTTCTCCACAGCTTGGGCTCTGCCTCTCCTACCCTACTCCAGCCCCCTCTGAGAACCCCTGTGAGCCCCCCTGCCCCCCCATGGCCTGGCTTTTGCTCACATGCGTTGCCTGGAACTCAGACTCAGCTCCCACGGGAAGGCGGTGTGAGGGAGGAGAGGGGATGGGTTGCGTGGAGAGGAGAGGGGAAAGTAGAAGCAGAAGGAAAACCGATTAATCAGGAAGCCTGGGGCCCCAGGACTGGAAACCACACAGCTGGGGTCCCATGGCCCCGCTGTCTCAGCTCCTCGCCCAGGCCCCGCCCCTCCACTTCCCACATGCTCTGGAATCTCTCTCTGAAAGGAGGGGAGGGGAAGGGAGGGGAGGTGGCCATGGCGAGACCTCTGTCTGGCCGAGGCAAGAGGCTGTTTTCTCAGCTGCTGGTCACATCTGTGCCGTGCGACGGGGAGCAGCTGCCCCAGGCTTCAGGAATGTGCTCAGAGCCCAGAAGAGTGACATGGGAGAGGGGCTGGTGGCGGCCCATCCAGCGCCCCTCCCCACCGGGTCTGTCTGTCTGGGCGGAGGGCTGCTGGGAACTTGGAGATTCTGAGTGATCAGACCTTCAGACTCATGCCGAGGGGGGACGCTGGGCATCTCCTGAGTGACAGCTGAGCCTAGGGAGGTCCATGGGGCAGGGAGGTGCCATTCAAAGGCTGCGGGTCTTGGGCCTGCCTGTCCTTCCCGGGGATGAGTCTGAGTGGTCTCCGAGTCCCCATTATTCTCTCTCTAACCTAGCTGGCGGTAAGTCTGGGCCTGGGCACCAGGCATGAGTTTTCCAAGAAGTGCCCCTGAATCAGCAGCCACTTTGCCCGACTCCTCTCCTAGAAGGTCTCTGAGGCTCACAGGGATTTCCTGGATTCGGGTCTCACCCAGGTGCGAGATCTCCTCACCTGAAACTTTTCCGTGGCGCGCAGCCCAGCGGCCCTCCAGCCTCTGTCCCCACGCAGCCCTGCGCTCCTGGAGGCCGCCGCGCTCTGTCTGGAGCTGCTGCAGCTCCAGGCGGCCCTCGC
>NW_006159943.1:1149980-1154710 GCF_000334495.1 Tupaia belangeri chinensis
CCTCCTCCGCGGTCCGCTCTCGGGCCAGCCTCACCTGCTGGCATCTGCCCGCCACGCCCTCCAGCTCTTCAGCCAGGTTGTCGCGCGCTACTTCGGCCGCGTGCTTCTCCCGCCAGCGCTGATCGACGAGGGCCCGCAGCGCCGCCAGCTCGTCGTCTGCACGGGCCCGCCAGGAGGTGTCTCCGGACTGTGCCCGGAGACCCCCAAGCTCGGCGCTGAGCAGCTCGTTCTGCTCCTCTAGCGCCTTGACTCGGCTCAGGTAGGCCTCCAGGCGACGATTGAGTTCCCACATCTGAAAAGATTCCTCCCCCATGCAGCCCTCCATCCTGTTCCTCTGATACGCCGAGGGCGGACAGCGCGGGGTACAAGGAGAAAGGGAGCGGCTCTCAGAGCTTTTAGGGTGAAAGGGAAAAGGAGACGACGGGGACAATGCCGGGGCGGGGCGGGGAGTAGCCAGAGCGGCCGAGAGTCGGAGCGGGAGCTGGAGCGAGGCTATTCATACTCCCGCCAGCCGGGCGGGAAAAGGGGCGGGACCCTGCCTTAACCCCTTCGAGTCCAGAGACTCTAGTCCCAGAGTGCTGGAGAACGGCCCCCAAGAAGTCACGTCCCGGCCTTCCTGATCCTGATCGATCTGATGGCGGAGGCTCTCTGAGGGAGGAGGCCGCGAGGAAGGGTCTTATCCCCATGAAAGCAGAAGATGCACAGAGGTGAGGCTTGGAGGGAGTTCCAGAACCTGGGATGGGGCGCGCGTGTGGGCACCTTAGCGCAGGCAGGAGAGCCCTCCCCTCGGAATTCCTCCAAGACTGTTTCCTCATCCAGGAAATGGGAGCGATGATGGAAAGTTCACGAGCTGCTGAAAGGATGCACGAGGCCTTGTCTTTGTAGATATTATAACAACCCCTCCCCGACATACTGGAAGGAGGCGGCATGGCAGGAAGAAGCTGAGAAAACAGCACATGCCTGCTCTGGGGGGACACGAACCACTTACACACACCCCCCACAGCCTCAGTCTCCCTCAGGAAGGGGACAGGCAGAGAGGAGTGTCATGTGCTTGCGAAGGTTTTCCTCATTCCACTTCCATCGCTCCTACAACTTTTCCATATAAATGCTGAGGTTTGTATACCCACGTCTGGAAATTTCCCCGCAGTCTTTAGAAGAGGACGCCCATCTTTTGCCCGGGATCTCAGGGACTTTCGGGCAGAAGGCGCCCCCTGGTGGCTGACGGATCGGGTCAAGAAGAGAAAGCAAAACCGACAGCCATCACTAGCCCGTTTACCGCCTTCGTGATGCCCAAGATGTGCTAGCATTTCATTTACGTTCTCTGACCAAACCCTCAAAACAGCCTTTTGAGGATTCTAGAGTTCAGGAATCGGGGAGCTCACTGAAGCTGGGAGTAGTTGCGAAGGCTTTCTAAAGGAGAGAGTGCTTTTGAGCCTAGAGGTAAGGGACAGGTGGGATTTGGGGTACCCAAAGTAGAGGTGAAACAGGGCTGGCGGAGGAGACGCGGAATGAGATGGAGGGGATCTTCGGGGAAGGGTTTCTGCCCATGTGAATTCAACCTAGCTCTGCAAGTGTTCATCGAACACCTACTCTATGTCCAGCGCCAAAGAGATTGCAGGGACGTTGCCCAGCCCTGCCATGCCCGCAGTCTGTGACGTGAGGTGGACAGTGACGGGAACCGTGGCCAGCGGTGGAGGTCCGCACGGTACGCTGATTACACTCCTTGGGCCGCACCTCCGGGACTGCGCACAGCGCTGAGGGAACACCTGGATGGAGCGGGCTTGCTGGCTAGAGAGTACTGCAGAGTCGGCGGCCAGGAGGCCATCCGCCAGTGCTCCCACCCCTCAAGGGGTCTGGCTCCACCCATCCCTGTCCCCAGGTCTGCTGAGCCTGGACCACCAATGTGTGCAGGGGAGGCCAGGAGGGGCGGGGGAGCTGTCAGAGGACTGACTGGCAGTCAGTGAGGACCACAGGCTGAGGATCCTTGGCGCCCCGGTTTCTCCATCCTCACCTTACATCACAGATACCGCTGTTTGGTTTGAGCTGGGGGCTCCCAAGAGTGGCAGTGAGTCCAGCAGGTGGCGTAGTGGTTAAGGTGCTGGACTCCCACATGGTTGACTGTGGTTCAAGTCCAAGACCCAGTGGCTTGAAACACACCAGGCACAAGTGCACATATGCCCGAAATCCCACAAGGAGAATGGAGGAGAAGGGTTGCGGTATGGCTCCCCCAGGGGGTGATTTCTCGCTTTCTGTCTCTCTGGCCAACACATGCACCTTACAGCAGAAATCTCTCAAAAAAAAAAAAAAAAAAAAAAGAAAGAAAGAAAGAAAAAAAGAGTTGTGGCCAGGAGAGCTGACTTTGGTCTCACTCCTCTCTTTCACTTCCTGGCTGTGGGAAAAGGAGGCCAAATATGTGACATCCCCTGGGGTCCTTGGGGGTCGTCTGGAGGGGAGGCGAAATGGGGTGGTGTTTCTCCCCTGGCCCCCTCAACATCACCCAAAGGAGAGAAGTTTGGCATTCTGTCTCATGCGAAACGTGGAGGGTCCCACTTGCACGTTCTAGCTGAGTGACCTTGGACAATCACACTTCAAGTGAGCCCCAGTTCACCTGTTTGACAGGGGAGAGTAATCCCTACCAATTCCTGGAAGCCTGTTCTGAGAATCAAACAAAACCAGGTGTGGGGAAGTTTTTGTTTGTTTGTTTATTGAAAGAGAGAGCACACCTCTGACAGGGTCTCCAACCCGCACCCCAGCCCCTGTCTCAGCCCGCCGGATCATGGGCACAGGCATGCCTGGCGTCCTCAGGAAGGTGTGCAGACATGAACCAGCGGTCACGCCATGTGGGTGTGCCTTGAAGAGCATCACGTGTTACCACTGCACCACCATTGCCCCCCCCCCCAGGTCTTTTTACAAAGCTTTTATTAAACAGGTTTTTTGTTTGTTTGTTTTTTGAGAGATTTTCGCTATAGGGCACTTGTGCTCGCCAGAAAGACCCAGAGAGACAGAGAGACAGAAAGCGAGAAATCACCCCCCAGGGGGGATGGCCATGCCACAGTCCCTTTTCCTCCATTCTCCTCTCAGGATCTTGGGCACGCACGCACATGCACCCGGCGTGAGTTTAAGCCGCTGGGTCCAGGACACAAACCGTGGTCCACGACATGGGAGTTCAGCGACATAGCCATTACGTCAACTGCTGGTCCCAATAAATACAATTTTTTGCAGGGCCAGCCAGCTGGCATGGCAAAGGCAACTGTATCCCACATGGCTGACTGCAGGACTCAAGTTCCAGACCTGGCAGCTTAAAAAACACACCAGGCACGTGTGTGTGCATGCCCAGAATTCTGAGAGGAGAGCGGGGGAGAAGGGATTGCAGCGTGGTCACCCCCTGGGGGATTTCTCTCGCTCGCTCGCTCTCTCTCTCTCTCGCTCTCGCTCTCTCTCTCCCCCTCTCCCCTCTCTCTCTCCAGAATGATGAGTAGGCTCCCATCTCACTCTGACCCTCTGGGCCTGCTGTTTTGAGCACTTTGCAGAGAAGTCACCTGCCGTCCTCCTCTCTCAGCGCTGTCTCCACCCTACTCTACACAAAGTAGTAGCGTCTGCAGCGGGGTGTGGCCACCAGGGGCCGCTATTGTCTCAATAAAAGCTGCATTCCCTGGGAAACGAGTTTGTGTGCGCGTTTTTAAGGTTTTTTGCCATAGAGCAAATGTGTTCCCCAGAGAGAGAAATAGTGAGAAATCACCCCCCGGGGTGGGGGCATGCTGCAGTCCCTTCTCCTCTCCGGATTTTGGGCATACACGCATACCACCTGATGTGTTTTCAAGCCGCCAGGTCTGGGACTCCAATGTGTGGGGTCCAGGACCTAAACCACCATGCCACCTACTGGCCCCAAGTGTCACCCTCTTTATCTGTAAAATGTGACAGGAATACCCTGCTCATCTGCGCCCAGCGTGCTCACGTCTGTGGGGTTGGGAGCTGGGCCTGCCCTGTTCAGATTCCTGGGGCTTGTTCCTCGGCCGGCGCTCGGTGTGTTTATGAACCGAATGAACAGTGACTTCGGTGGGGCGTCCGCGCTGTTACCCAGCTCACTGCGCAAGCGTCCCTGCCCGCGTCTCTTGGTCGACGTGTGTGTGCTGGTGTTTCCGGAGCAGTCTGGGCTCAGGAACTGCTGGTCTAGGGAACACATACGTGTCTCCAACCTTGCCGGATAACCTAGATATGCTTTTTTTTTTTTTTTTAACTTTTTCAAAAAATGTTTTAAAAGAATTATTGTATTTAACTTTATTTATCCGTTCATTTGTATGTATGTATTTATTTATTTATTTATTTTCGGAATCCAAAAGCTTTTTAATAACGGGGCAGCATCCGGGGTTAGTTTTTGTAGCCTTGGCTGGCATGTCGGCCTCTGGCACGCTCGAACTCCCGGCCCTTGGAGCAGGCGTAAGGTTTGGTGTGGCTGTTGCAGGGTTCCAGGAGCCTTGCTGAAATGCCGGTACACCTCGCGGCCCTCGCGAGGACCGGAGAGTAGGACAGTGCCACAGCCCTTGGAAGAGTCCAGGGCCAGCTGGTCAAAGGTGAGGATCCTTCCCCCAGCCTTGAGGATGCGGCTGCGGTCTGGCTGGTTACACGCAGCGCACACCCCTTCAGCTTGGGCGCCTCCTGAATGTGCACATCGTCTGTGATGGTCCCCACGACCACAGCCGTTTTGTTTTCCCGGCCAGGAAGCTTCCTCT
>NW_006159943.1:1155079-1163615 GCF_000334495.1 Tupaia belangeri chinensis
GTGGGGCTTGTTCCTCGGCCGGCGCTCGGTGTGTTTATGAACCGAATGAACAGTGACTTCGGTGGGGCGTCCGCGCTGTTACCCAGCTCACTGCGCAAGCGTCCCTGCCCGCGTCTCTTGGTCGACGTGTGTGTGCTGGTGTTTCCGGAGCAGTCTGGGCTCAGGAACTGCTGGTCTAGGGAACACATACGTGTCTCCAACCTTGCCGGATAACCTAGATATGCTTTTTTTTTTTTTTTAACTTTTTCAAAAAATGTTTTAAAAGAATTATTGTATTTAACTTTATTTATCCGTTCATTTGTATGTATGTATTTATTTATTTATTTATTTTCGGAATCCAAAAGCTTTTTAATAACGGGGCAGCATCCGGGGTTAGTTTTTGTAGCCTTGGCTGGCATGTCGGCCTCTGGCACGCTCGAACTCCCGGCCCTTGGAGCAGGCGTAAGGTTTGGTGTGGCTGTTGCAGGGTTCCAGGAGCCTTGCTGAAATGCCGGTACACCTCGCGGCCCTCGCGAGGACCGGAGAGTAGGACAGTGCCACAGCCCTTGGAAGAGTCCAGGGCCAGCTGGTCAAAGGTGAGGATCCTTCCCCCAGCCTTGAGGATGCGGCTGCGGTCTGGCTGGTTACACGCAGCGCACACCCCTTCAGCTTGGGCGCCTCCTGAATGTGCACAGTCTGTGATGGTCCCCACGACCACAGCCGTTTTGTTTTCCCGGCCAGGAAGCTTCATCTTGCGGATCATCCTGGAAAGGGACAGAGGGGGCCGGTTGGTGCGACTCATGAACAACCTTCTCCGCACAACTTGGTTGAAGGTGGAGTTGGTGCGTCTGGCCGGAAACCCATAGCTTGACCCACAGCCTCAGGTAATGTCCTGGCTCTTGGGCTCCTTGCGTCCAACCTCTTGTTCCTTGTGGCGGATGTCAACTCCCATGATGGCGCCTTCTACTCAGCCAGGTCCGGAAAGAAAGCCATTCATGTATTTTTAATTTGAGAGGGACAGAGAGAGAGGGAAAGTGAGAAAGCACTCCGCCAGGTCCGGGACTTGAACCACAGTCGGCCCTGTGGGAATCCAGTGCCCTTAACCATCACACCACCTGCCAGCCCCTTCCCCCCTTTTTTAAAGTTTTATCCAGGGGCCAGCTGGTGGCATGGTAGTTAGAGCGCTGGACTCTCACATGGCTGATGATGGTTCGAGTCCCAGACCTGGCGACTTGCTTTCTCACTCTCCCCTCTCTGTTTGTCTCTGAGGACGATAGCAAATTAATAATAATAATAATAAATAAAATAGATGACTTTAAAAAATTTTTCCATTCCTTTTTTCTCTCTGAAAGAGAGAGAAGGCACCCCAACAGGGTCTTCATGCTTCAGTCCACCCCAAATCTCAGCTGGCCCAGATCCCAGGCCGTAGGCCTGGTGTGCTCAGGGAGGTCCCAGATACCAACCCAGGACTTTTGCCCTGTGGGTCCTGGGTTACCGCTGTGCCACTGCCTGATCCCCACGTTGTTTTTACACATTTATTTATTTTAGTTTATAAAATAATTTTTCCCAAGCCAGCAGGTGGTGTGGTGGTCAGGGTGACTGGATCACACATGGCCAACTTCATGGTTCAAGTCCCAAACCTGGTAACTTGAAAATCACAACAGGTGTGTGTTCATCTGTGCCTAAAACCCAGAGGTGGATGGAGGAGAAGGGATTGTAGCATGGCCGTCCCCCCATTCTGGGGATGATTTCTTACTTTTTCTCTCTCACTCTCTCTCTGTCCAGTGAGTTCACACCTCTCATAGTAAAACTATTGTTTTGTTTTGTTTTGTTTTGTTTTCCTGTAGGGTGAGTGCACTTGCTGGGGAGGGAGAAAGAGAGAGAGAATAAAAAACTAATTTTCAAGTCACTGGGTCCAGGACTCAAACCATACTCAGTCATGTGAAAATCCAGCACCTTAACCTCCACACCACCTACCTGCCCCAAGGCAAGGGCTTCTTGACCACCAGCCCCTCCCCTGGTTGAGTAGTTCAGGGCCTCAGGCTGAGGCTGGGGCTGAGGAGACAGACCCACTTGCAGGAGTGGCTTCTGCACCTCCTCCCGCCCAGCGGGAAGGCTTGCCCCCACTGCGCCCTCACCGAGCAAACCTCCCGCCAACCCTTGGCTAGGTGTGATGTCTCGGGAAACCACTAGGTGGAGCCAGGACACCAAGGCGCTGCCTCTGGCCCATTTGTGGGACTTTGGGGGGTCGAGCTGTCTTCTTGCTGGGAATCCAGCGTGGGGGGCACCGAGAAGGAGAGGCTAGAAGGAGAGGCATTGGGTGAGTCAAGTCTGAAAGGGGTGATGAATGGCAGGAGGGAGAAGGAGGGGATCTGGAAGGAGGCCGGTCTGTCTGGGGCAGCTGGGGGAGGTATATTTATCTCCTGAGCTGATGGCATTAAAAATAACCAGGGGCCCTGAGTAATCCAAGCTCCCCAGCCCTCCATGCCACAGCGGGGCCGTCGGCGGGGACCAGGAGGGCAGGGTATGAGGAAGCAGCAGATGAGGCGAGAAAGCCTCCTCTCCTGCCCCGCCCCATCCTGGGGCCCGCTGCCCAGGGATGGGCAGGCTGGTGCCCCATGAGCTGCTGGAGGGGGCAGGGAGGGGAGGAGGAGGGGAGAGGGGGCCCAGGCAGGAACAATGCTGGCTCCTAGCCAGCACTGAGGGGCAGCCAAGGGGAGAGAGGAGGGAGGAGAGGATGAGAAGAGAAAGGGGAGAGAAGTGGAGCAAGTTCCGTCCCCAGGCGCCCACACCATTGCCCTTCCCAGTCCCCAGGCCACTTGAGCAAAGGAGCCCATCTCCGGGTCTCCTGCCCAGGAGTAGCCCAAGCCCAAGCAGGAGGCACAGTGACCCTTCTGGAAGGACTTCCCTGGAGCACTGGGCAGACCCTGGGCAGGAGTGAGCCAGACAGGGCAGGGGCGGGTGGACCCTCCTCTGGAGGACTAGGCTGGGCTGGGTTGCGGGACGGGTTCTTGCCCTGAGTCTGGGCGCTAGACACGATGACCTCAGCTTTCTGCTGTTTCCACAGCCGTCTGGCTTGTGAGCCCGGGGCCATGCTGACAGAAGGACAATGGCAGGAAAGTTTCACTGAAAGATGTAGCCTCTGTTCACAGCAATGAGGAAGGGGGCTGGGCCGGGGCCGGGCCCACTGCAGGTGGCAGAACCTGGCAGGGGCAAGAGAGGGCTTTCCTCTAGCCAACCAGGTGGCATGGTGGTTATAGTTGCTAGCTCCCACATGGCTGACCACATGGTTCGAGTCCCAGACCTGGCAGTTTGAGAAATATGCTGGGCATGTGTGCGTGTGTGCTCAGAATCTCAAAAGATCCGGGGAGAACAAGGGATTGTGACCTGGCCATCCCCACCGGGGGCGGGGGGGGGAGTCCTTTCTCACCTTTTCTCTCTCCCTCTCTGTCTCTCTCTGACAAGTGCATGTGTTCTGTAGCAAACTAAAAAGGGGGTGGGGGACTCTCCTCAACAGACACCTTGTCCCATAAAGCTTGCTCTGAAGGTCCCATTGTGGCTCTCAAATCAAGTGGGAGATGAGGAGCCCATGTGCTTGGCACACAGTAGGAGCTCAGGAAATGTTCCCTCACTGATAGAAGGATGGATGAAAGGGTCAGAGAGTGGGGCAGTGCCAGTGCAGCAAGGCCTGCATAGGTGAGGTCCTGGGTTCATGTCCTGAGACCTCCTTGAGGACACCAGACCCATGGCATGGCCATCTCCCTGAGGGGTGCTTTCTCACTGCTCCCCCCGTAAGTACGTGTTCCCTACAGCAAACTGAACAAAAAGGGAAAAGCAAGCCTGGATGTCAGCTCTCAGGCCAGAGAGAGCCTGGCGCTGCCCTCCAGGGTCTGGCACGTAGCTGGTGCTGTCAGGCTGGAGGAGCAGAGGCTGCCCAAGGCCAGGCGTGGGCCCGGCGCCTGCCATGGTAGGTGCCCCAGGAGGACATGAAAACCCCGAGGACTGCAATGACAGCTGTGCCCACGTGTGACCCAAATGTGCCATGTCCTGGCTCGTCTTGGGCCTCCTGGTTCTGAGGCACATCCCAGGGCCAGTTGGAGCGAGGTGGGCTTGGGGCTGGGCTGCCATCTGAGGACTCTCTGGGTCCCTCTCCCAGGCTGGGCCAGGGAAGGGTGTCTCTTCCTCCCAGCAGCTCTGGACAGAGCCTAGGCTCCCCCTGCTCTCAGACTCCTCCTGAAACCTTAGCCCGTAACACCCCACCTGAGCCTGAAGGGCCTCACTTCTGTCCTGGCCTCCTATCTCCAGCAGAGGAGGGGAGAGCCGGTTGCCGAGGCAGGGCTTGCCCCCTCCAGGGTGAGAGGTGCGAGTGACTATAGGCAGGGCTGACATTTCTGTCCACAGCGAGGAACCCAGAGAGAAACGGGAAGCGAGAAAGTAAGCAACCAGGTCTGGACTCGAACTGCGATCGGCCGTGTGGGAGTCCAGGTCCTCTCCCCATGCTGGAGAGAAAGAGGGTGGGGGTATTCAGCCAACTCCTGCGAGGACCAAGCTGGCTTGTACTGAACCCACACAGCCCTTCTCTTTTATTTTTTTAGAATTATTTATTTATTTCATTACATTTGTCATTATTATTTTTTGAATAATTTTTAATTGGGATGTCTTTTCTTTTAAATAATTATTTTTATTAATCTTTAGTTATTTAATTTGACCAGAGAGGGACAGAATGAGAGAGAGAGATTGAGAGAGAAATTGAGAGAGCAAACTGCCAGGTCCGGGACTCAAACCGCCACCAGTCATGTGGGATGTGGGAGTCCAGCACTCTTAACCACCACACCACCTGCCAACCCCTAAATAATTATTTTAGGGACCAGCAGTTGGCGTAATCGCTGTGTCGCTGGACTCCCATGTAGTTGATTGCGGTTAGAGTCCCAGACCCAGCGGCTTTGACACGCCAGGCGCTTGTGTGTACACGCCCAAGATACTGAGAGAAGAATGGAGGAGAAGGGATCTTGACTGGCTGTCCTTCCAGGGAGGGAATTTCTCACTTTCTGTCTCTTTGTCTCTCTCTCTCTCTTTCTGGCAAGTAAACGTGCCCTATAGCAAAAACCTCACCAAAAGAAAAAAAAAGAATAATCTTTTTTTATTTTAACTTTATTTATTTATTTAAATTAATTTGACCAGAGAGGGACAGAGCGAGAGTGAAACCCGGAGAAAGTGAGAAAGTGAGCCACCAGGTCTGGGTCGAACCATGATTGGCCATGTGGGAGTCCAGTGTCTTTAACCACCATGCCATCTGATGGTTATTTTTTTAAATAATTATTTTATGGAACCAGCAGTTAGTGTAATGGCTGTGTCGCTGAACTCCCATGTAGTCAACCGTGGTTCGAGTCCCAGACCCGGTGGCTTAAACTCACGCCAGGCGTGTGTGCGTGCGTGCCCAAGATCCCGAGAGGTGAATGGAGGAGAAGGGATTGCAGCGTGGCCATTCCTCCGGGGGATGATTTCTCACTTTCTATATCTCTGTCTCTGTCTGGTGAGCACTTGTGCCTATAGCAAACACCTCTCCCCCGCCACCAAAAAAAAGTATTTTTTAATTTTATTAAAATAAGTAAATAAAGTTAAATAAAATAATTATTTAACAATTTATTTATTTTTATTTGACCCGAGGGACAAAGAGAGGCGGAAAGTGAGAAAGCAAGCTGCCAGGTCCGGACTCTAACCGAGGTTGGCCACGTGGGAATCCAGCATCCTTAACCACCATGGCACCTGCCAGCCCTAAGAATTATTTTATTTTAACTTTACTCATTAATTATTTTCAGTTTGATCAGTGAGAGACAGAGAAAGAGAGGGAAAGTGAGAAAGCAAGCCCCCAGATCCAGGACTTGAACCACAGTTGGCCATGTGGAAATCCAACACCTTAAACTACCACACCACCCGCTGGACCCTGTTGTTTTTAAAACTTTGATCAGTGAGAGCGAAAGGGAAACAGGAAGGCAAGCCACCTGGTCCAGGACTTGAACCATCATCAGCCATGTGGGAATTCAGTGCCCCAGCCACCACGCCATCTGCCGGCCCCTACACAGCCCCATGTGCCCAGAGATCTCCCTGACTCCCCAGTGACTCCCTCAGCAGAAACTGACCACGCCCCTTCGTGGTCCTCCTTTTAGTTTCCTCTCACACAAAGGAGTGGCCTGATCCCCAAGGAGGTCCCTTCCTTCTGGGACTCTGTTCTCCAGTTCTAGAATTCCCAGCTTCTAGGATTCCACCTTGGGGCGGCCGGAGGGGAGGGCATGCTGCGGCTGCAGCTGTGCTGTGGGGCTGCGCCAGCTTGAATCACCAGCTTGAGGCCCAGCCTGGCCTGACACACCCGCACACCTCCACCCGTGGGGGCGGGAGCTGAGGCCCCGTTCCAGACTCCTCCAGGCGCCCCATCTCCCCAGTGCTTTCCAGAGCTGCCCTCCTCTCTGCCCGTGGGTTTCCCCAAGACCCGAGAGTGGCCGGACGCCTGGGGACGCTGGGAGAGCCTGGCCGGCTCTGCGGTGGGCTGGGACAGGAATCAGGACTGGCCAGAGGTCTCCAGGGTGCTGAGCAGGGACAGAGGTCAGACGGACATGTGCAGATAGGGAGAAGGATGGAGATGACCTTTCAAAGTCCTCTCCAGTTGGAGGAGTGGAGGCTGCAGCTCGGAGGGTTGAGAAGGGGACCAGAGTGTCATGAGAAATGACTGATGGTTCAGGAGGAGACCAGGGGCTGGGGTTAAGTGGGGTCAACCCCTCTCTCCCCCACCCCCTTCTGTGCCAGTGACTGGGCAAGGCTGACCCTGCTGGGGAGCGATTGATTAGGGCAGCTGCAGGGAGCCTGGGGGAGGGGCAGAGGTGGCTCCCGGGAACCACTGGGCAGCAGGAGCAGGGAAGGGAGGGCCGGGCCTCAGGACGCCCCAGGAAAATGCCAAGAGAGGGATGTTCTGAGCAGGGTTTCTCTCTGAGTGGGAAACGGATGGCAGGGCCCTCTGGAGGGTCTCAGTGTTGGGGAGGGCAGACTGAGAGGGGCAGGGGTTCCCCTGGGTGTGGCCTTCTGGAAAGAGTAAGAGGGCTGCCCCAAGCAGAGGAGGCACGAACAGGCAGCCCGGGTGCCCACAGGGGCTGGAGGAAGGTGGCGGTGGGTCCTGGGGAGCCCGGGAGGAAGGGGCCGGGGCGCCCTCCGGTGGTGGGCCTGGAACGGGAGATCTTGGCAGCACTGGCTGGGGGCGGGGGTGCTGTCGGCTTGCCAGGTTTCTGCTGCAGCCTGGGAAGAACCCAGCCCAGAGATTCTTATCCAGGGCAGGAACAGAACTGGTTTCTCGACTGGGAGCGCCAAGGGGGACAGGGGCAGGAAGAAGCCAAAAGGTCAGGAGGGCAGTTCCAGGTCCTTCTGAAGGAGAGATGGGGAAGACCTGGCCAGGGGACCCCTGTGGGCCGCTGGGACAACATTCCCAACCTCTTCGGCTGGGGCCTCCGTGGGCCTGGCCTTGCCCCGCACACGCACCTGGTTCTCCTGGAACCGATGCACCTCTGGTTAGACAGCAGGTGCCCTGCCCAGGCCCAGCCAGAGAAATACCTGGTGGGATTCAGCTCCTCCCCTGCCCCCGCCCCCACCTCCCACCAACACTTGTCTCCAGAGGTCACTTCAGGGAGGGGTAGGGGCCAGCCAGGGGCCAGCCAGGGGCCTGCCAGGGGCATGGGCCCAGGACCCTCCTCCAGCGGCTCCCTTTCATCTCCACACAAAGGGCTGGCCTGGGTCCCATCCATCTTGGCCTGCGGCTCCTTGGGCCGCTCTTTGTTGGGACTGGGGGTCACAGGGCTACCTCACTGACCCCACCCCGGAGTCCTCCCCTCTTGCTCCCCCTCCTGACTCTGGCCCGTGGGGCTGCATCTCCTGCTTTCCTGGTTCCCCTCCCCAGCCTCCCTCTAGTCCCTCTCTTTTTTGTCTGCTCGTTCTCTCCCTCTTTTTTTCCGGTTTCTGCCATAGGGCACTGTGCTCCTCAGAGAGAGTAGGGAAGTAAGAAATTACCTTCCCCCGCCTTCCAGGGGGATGGCCAAGTCACAGTCCCTTCTCCTCCATTCCCCTCGTGGGGTTTCGGGCACGCATGCACACGCACACGTGTCTTTCAAGCCACTGGGTCTGGGACTTGAACCTCAGGGTTGACTATATGGGATCCAGCAGCCTTAACCACCACGCCACTTGCTGGCCCTCTTGCTTCCTTTTAAAGTTTACTTATTTCTTCTGAGAGAGAAAAAGGCAGAAAGACAGACAGACAGGCACCCCCGGCAAGGTCCCCACGCCATGATCCACCCTGTCTCGGTCAACCCAGATCAAGGGCACATGCATGCAGGTTACTCGGGGAGGCCCCAGGATGCGAACCTGGGACATTTCCCGTGGTCTCGTGTGTCACCACCACCTGGCTGTCTTCTCTGTGTCTCTCTTCCTCCCTCTGTCTCTCCGCCAGCCTCCCCTGCCGTGGGCCCCTGTAACTTGGCTGTGGCTGCCGCACCCCGGCAGGGGGCTGCCCCCTCGTAGT
>NW_006159943.1:1164220-1165617 GCF_000334495.1 Tupaia belangeri chinensis
TGGCTGTCCCTGCCACACACGGGCAGGGAGCTGCCCTCTGGTACTGGGGCCTCGGGAGCACCACAGGGTCCTGGGCTCCCCAGTCTCACCCGTGTCCGAATCTCTGGGTTGCGACATCACTGGGCCCTTTCTCTCCGCTCTGTATGGCCGTCTCTGCCTCAGTTTCCCCAGGATGTTGGTGTAGACTCTCCCAGTGGTTGCCCTGTGTGTTGTCTCCCCACTTCCATTGTCTCCACCCTTTGGCCCTCCCCAGCCTGTCCGCTTGGGCCCCACAGCGCTGAGTGTGCGAGGCCAGGCCCTCTGCTGCCCGAGACCTCGGCCTTGCCTGTGGCTGGACTCCGAGGGGCTTAGGCTTCAGAGAAGGCTCTGCCCACAGAGCTCTCAGGGAATTCGAGGGGTGCAGGTGGGGCTTCTGCATGCTTTGTTCCAAAGGCGCTGTTGAGTAAGGAAGGCCCAGGTAACGGAAGAGGAGCCTGGGAAGGCCTTCGGGGTGGGACGGGAAAAGCTGGAGGGACTTTCTCATGGGCCGGGCAGGCTGGGCCAGCAGGGTGAAGGGGCCCCTCCCTGATCTAATCTCCCAGTCCCTGACTGTAACCTCCTGTCATCTCAGGCTGGCAGTCAGGAAGGTACAGGGAAGAGCCGGGGAAAGGACCAGCCTCGCTTGTTCTCAGAGAGCCCCACTCCGGGGGCGTGAAGGAGACCCACCCCTTGCCTACCTGCAGGGAGCCCCCAGCCTGACCTGGGAGCCCAACCCCTGCCCTCAGGGAGTTCCTGGGAAACGAAAGAGGCCTTCTCTTTTTGTCCTTCCTCAACAATTTTGTTCTAGAAAGAGAAATATTAGGTAGAGAAGTAAGAGCAGATCTCCCAGGGGAGGGCATGTGGCATGGTGGTTAAGGTGCTAGACTGCCACATGGCCAACTGCAGTTTGAGTCCCAGACCTGGAGGCTTGTTTTCTCACTTTCCCTTTCTCTTGCTCTGTCTCTCTCTGGTCAAATTTTAAAATAATGATAATAAATACAATTAGGGACCAGCAGATGGTATAATAGTTAGGAACTAGTAGATGGCATAATAGTTATGTCGTGGCTCAAGTAGCAGACAGGCAGTGGTTTGAATCATGGAGCCAGTGCCTTAAAACTCATGCTTGGGGGGACCAGCAGTTAGCGTAATGGCTATGTCGCTCGACTCCCATGTAGTCGATCGAGGTTCGTGTCCCGGACCCGGTGGCTTAAACCTCACGCCAGGCACGTGTGCGTGTGTGCCCAAGATCCCGAGAGGAGAATGGAGGAGAAGGGTTTGCAGCGTGGCCATCCCCCCCGGGGGGTGATTTCCCGCTTTCTGTCTCTCTGTCTCTCTCTGTCTGTCTGGCGAGTGCACGTGCCCTATAGTAAAAACCTCTC
>NW_006159943.1:1165701-1169252 GCF_000334495.1 Tupaia belangeri chinensis
CGCTGGACTCCCATGTAGTTGACTGTGGTTCAAGTCCCAGACCTGGTGGCTTAAACTCACGCCGGGCACATGTGCATGCGTGCCCAAGATCCCGAGAGGAGAATGGAGGAGAAGGGATTGCTCACTTTCAGTCTCTCTGTTCTCTGTCTTTCTGGAGAGCACATGCGCCCTACAGTGAAAACCTCTCAAAAAAAAAAAAAACAAAACAAAAAACACCTCATTCTGGGCGCATGTGCGTGCGTGCCCAAGATCCCTACAGAAGAATGGAGGAGAAGGGATTGTGACATGGCCATCCCCCCTGGGAGGGTGAAATCTCGCTTTCTGTCTCTGTCTCTCTGGCAAATGTACGTGCCCTATATTACAAAAAAAATCTGTCTTAAAAATAACTAAATACAATAAAATAAATACTTCCTTTAAATAAATAAACAAAAGCAGATGCTCCAGACAAAGGACAGAGCTCTGACCTTTGGGGCCTGGAGAGGGGTCAATTTAGGATGGGAAAGTTTAGGCTAGGGGTCCACCAACCTAGATGGGGAATCTGTTAGAGCTCAGAATCAGGGTTGAGGGGAGGGGCCGGCAGGTGGTGTGGTAGTAAAGGTGTTGGACTCCCACACCGCCGACTGAGGTTCAAGTCCTGGACCTGGTGGCTTGCTTTCTCACTTTCCCTCTCTCTCTTTCGCTGTCTCTCTCCGATCAAGCTGGAAAATAATAATAAATGAAGTTAAATAAAATAATAATTAAAAAAAGAATGAGGGTTGAGGGGAGATAGAAGAAGGTGACCTAGAAAGAAGAAAAGGGGCCGTTTGCAGCGTGGACATGGCGGTGGAGTTCTGAGCTCGTCCTGCCCCAACTTCCAGCGGTGCCTACTGCTACTGCGGCAGCAGGAGGCAGAGAGGGAGCTGGAACCACTGCGGTGAGGAGGCGCTGCGCGCACCTGTAGCTCCTGGGCCTCGGAGGAGCCAGCAGGTGGCATGGTGGTGGAGAGCGCTGGACTCCAATTGGCCCATGGCTTGAGTCCCGGACCTGGTGGCGTGCTTTCTCACTTTCCCTCTCTCTCTCTGTCTCTCAAGCTTAAAAAAAATGGTAATAATAAATAAAGTTAAATAAAAATAATTATTTAAAAAATCCTTCAAAAAAAAAAGAGGAAAGGAAGTGAGGGCTCAGGTGGAGCAATTAGAGTCCTTCTGGATTCAAAAACTCACACACCTGCAGGGGGATGATCATGCTGCAATCCTTTCTCCATTCTCTCAGGATTGGGGCACACACATGTGCCTGGCATGTTTCTCAAGTCCCTGGTCCAAGACAGACTGCACAGTTGGCCATGTGGGATCTAGCGCCTTAACCTCCCCACCATCTGCTATAGGCCTGCACTTTTTTGGGGGGGAGAGGTTTTTGCTATCGGGCACGTGCACTCGCCAGACAGAGAGAGAGAGAGACAGAAAGTGAGAAATCACCCCCCAGGGGGGATGGCCACACCACAATCCCTTCTCCTCCATTTTCCTCTCGAGATCTGGGGCACGCACGCATAAGCGCCCAGCGTGAGTTTTAAGCTACTGAGTCCCGGACTTGAACCGTGGTCCACGACATGGGAGTCTGGCGACATGGCCATTACGCTAACTGCTGGTCCCAGGCCTGCACTTATTTTTGAATTGTCTGTCTTTTCCTGCTAAAGGTCTGCCTTCCCCTACAGGCCCCATGGGACAGAGCTCTGGTCCATTCTATCCATTTATGGCTCCCAGTACCAAGCAGCCTCCTAGGAGGCTGTCTGGAAACAATAATTGGATGGATAAAGGGAAGAGTCCCTCACCTCCCCTGCCCCACACTCATTCTCCGAGTGCTCTGGACATCGCCTTCCCACTCTCTGGCCACAGCTCCTTGCCCTGGCTGCGACAAGTGGCCATGAAGGGACAGGAGCAGGAGGCCTGGCCCCAGGGCACCCTGGCCTTGCTGGAAAAGGAAGCTCACCTGCTGACACAGAGGCTGTGAAGCGTGACCACTGACTGTCAGCGCTGATGGAGGGAGAGGCCGCTTCGGGCTATGCAAGGAGCTCAGCTTCGGAGAAGCGCTGGGTGCCAGTGGGTGGAGAAAGCGGCAAACCGTGCAGGGAAGGCGGGAGTTTCCAGAGGAAACCTTCTCAAAGGAACTCGTGTAGGAAAGGACAGGGGCCATACCTTAAAAGGCCTCCAGTGCCAGTGTGGACTTTATTCTGCATAAAAACAAGGGCTGCAGCTAGGGTGAGTTTTTGTTTTATTGTTTTTGGGTTTTTTTAAAGATTACACTTTTTTTTAAAGAATTATTTTATTTAACTTTATTTATTTATTTATTTACTTTAATTTGAGCAGAGAGGGACAGAGAGAGAGGGAAAGCGAGAAAGCAAGGCGCCAGGTTCAGGATTCAAACCACAGTCAACCATGTGGAAGTCTAGCGCCCCCAACCACCACCATGCCACCTGTTGGCCCCTTAAGTTTGTTTCTTAAAAAAAATGTTCTTTTTAAATAATTATTTAATTTAATTTATTCTTTTTTTTTTTTTTTTTGAGAGATTTTTGCCATGGGGAACATGAGCTCACCAGAAAGACAGAGAGAAACACAGAGACAGAAAGCGAGAAATCACCCCCCAGGAGGGATGGCCACACCACAATTCCTTCTCCTCCATTCTCCTGTCGGGATCTTGGGCACACACGCACATGTGCCCGGTGTGAGTTTAAGCCACCAGGTCCAGGACTCGAACCACGGTCAACTACATGGGAGTGCAGCGACACAGCCATTACGCCAACTGCTGGTCCCATTCCTTCATTTATTTTAATTTGACCAAAGAGAAACACAGAGAGAGAGAGAGAGAGGGAAAGTTGGAAAGGAAGCCACAAGGTCCAGAACTCGAACCATGGTTGGCCACATACAAGTGTCCAATGCCTTAACCACCATGCCACCTGCTAGTCCCCACCCTTCAGTTTATTTATTTCTCTTTGAGTGAGAGAGACAAAAACAGAGACAGAGAGAGACTGCACCTCTAAAAGGATCCCAGTGCCAAGCACCCACAACCTCATCCAGCCCAGGCTCACAGGCACACGTGTGACCAGCACACTCAGGAGTCTCTGGGTGTGAGCCCTGAACCTCCCCTGGGAGACCAGACTTGTGGAGCATTGTGTTTTACTGCTGTGTTACTCTCCAACCTCATGACCATCACTTAAGGAGTTTCCTTTCCTTTCTGGTTTTTTTTTTTTTTTTTTTAGAATTATTTAACTTTTATTATTCATTTATTTATTTAAATTTTACCAGAGACAGACAGAGTGAGAGAGAGAGGGAAAGTAAGAAGGCAAGCGGCCAGGTCTGGGACTTGAACCACCACGCCACCTGCTGGCTGCCCCCTTTCTTTTCTTAAAAACTTATGTATTTAGGGAACCAGCAGTTAGCGTAATGGCTATGTCGCTGGACTCCCACGTAGTCGACTGCGGTTCGTGTCCCGGACCTGGTGGCTTAAAACTCACGCCGGGCGCGTGTGCGTGCGTGCCCAAGATCCCGAGAGGAGAATGGAGGAGAAGGGATTGCGGC
>NW_006159943.1:1169308-1182126 GCF_000334495.1 Tupaia belangeri chinensis
CACACGCCCTCCGAAAATTAAAGTCTCTCAAAAAAAAAAAAAAAAACTTATGTATTTAATTGTATTTATTATTATTATTATTTTAACTTGTTATAAGGCACATGCGCTCACCAGAGAGAGAAAGAGGGAAAGTGAGAAAGCAGGCTGCCAGGTCTGGGATTGAACTGTGGTTAACCATGTGGGAGTCCAGCGCCTTAACCACCATGACCATGCCACCTGCTGGCTCTGAGAGTTTTCTATTGCTAAGTGCTACATGTTTAAGGAGACATTTTATTTAGATTTTACATAAAACCCTGTGAAGTAGCTGTTATTTACAATTGTTATTTCTTTTTTAAATGGTGAAAAAGTGTATTTAGAATTAGCCAACCGGACTCAGTTTAGACAACCCCAATTTTATTGGCAACATCCAAAGCGTCGTTAGGAGCCAGTTGTACACACACCTGCTCTCCGTCAGGCCTGACCACGTCAATATCACAGAGCTTCTACCCAGCCTGTGTGATGTGGCGCTTCTTGGCCTTGACATCCACAATGAACACAAGTGTGTTGCTGTCTTCTTTTCCCTTTCTCTCTGTCTCTCTTTAATAAACTAGAAAATAATAATAAATAAAGTTAAATAAAATAATCATTAAAAAGGTATATAAAATTATTTAATAAAATTAAATAAAAGAATCATTTTAAAAGTATATAAAATATTTATTTAATTTTATTACTATTATTTTGACCAGGAAGACAGAGAGAGAGAGAGAGGGAAAGTCAGAAAGCAAGCTACCAGGTCCAAGACTCGAACCATGGTTGGCCATGTAGGAGTCCAGTGCCTTAACCACCATGCTGCCTGCCTACTGGCCCCACGGGTCTTTTTTTTTTTGTGGCTGTGGATGCCTTTCAGCGCTACCTTTTTTGTCATCGAAGTCTTTGCTTTGGCTTCAGCTTTGGGAGGAGCAAGAGCTTCCGCCTCCATTTTTGGCGCCATATTGATGAAAAGCTATGACTGCTATTTTATACGTTAGAAACCGGAGACTCGTATTCACCGTCTTCGTTGGAAAACTGCTTTTTCCCTTCCCTTGGGATTCTGGAAAGATTATGCTAGAGTCCAGCCTGTTCTTTGGCCAGGGGTGTGGCATAAAGCCCAGGCCTGGCTACACATTGAGCCCGTCACCCTGTCAACAGCAACTTGTCTGAGGAATGGCATGTGATCCAAGTAGAACCAAAATGAATCTCGGGATGTTGGAGACCTGAATCTTGGGAAAAGGTTCTTCTTTTTGGAGTTCAAACTCCAACTATGTAAGCGTGGAGCAGCCAAAGCTGCTTCCCTACGAATTGGAGAGAATTTTTATGTGACAGAATTGAATGTGGCCAATTCACAAAAGAGACTAAACAAGCAAAATAGACAGGGAGGAGTTAATGACCTTCTTTTAAAAATAATTAATTAATTAATTCATTTTAATTTGACCCAAGAGGGACAGAGACAGAGAGAGCGGGAAAGTGAAAAAGCAAGCCACGTGGGAACCAGTTGGCGTAATGGCTATGTTGCTGGACTCCCACGTAGTCGACTGTAGTTCGTGTCCCGGACCAGGGGGCTTAAAAATCACGCCGGTGTGCGTGCGTGCCCAAGATCCCGAGAGGAGAATGGAGGAGAAGGGATTGCGGCATGACAATCCCCTCTGGGGGGTGATTTCTCTCTTTCTGTCTCTATATTTCTGTCTGGTGAGCGCACGTGCCCTATAGCGAAAACCTCTCCCAAAAAAAAGCAAGCCACGGGAACCAGCAGTTAGCGCAATGGCTATGTCGCTGGACTCCCACGTGTACAGCCAGTTTGTTGGCGCTGCTTCCTGAGTCCTGGGGCTTTACTAAGTTGAGTAGCTCCATGGGGCCGGAGAAGGGCTCCATGCAGAGGGCCTGAAAGGTGTCATCTGTCACTGTGGCTGGGGTCTGTGGCCATGACGTGTCGCTGGTAAAGCCACACTCGCCTAGTGTCTTGCCATCGTCCAAGGGCTGGTCATCCTTGTCCAGCCGCTGCTCATCGGGCGGCTGCTTGAGGATGCCCTCGACGACATGCTTCAGCTCGAGCTCGCGGTGCTCGAGTCCTTGGCTTTCGTGAAGACGGTGGTCTTGTGGCGTGGGATCGTGAGGACCACATACTGGGGGAGGTGGGCTGACGTGAGTGCGGCAGGCCCCCCAACTCCCTCATCCCCTCACAGCCTAATATCCCCTCTATGCATTTATTTATTTATTTATTTTTATAATTTTTAAAAATTAATTTATTTACTTATTTTAATTGAACCAGAGAGGGACAGAGCAAGAGAGAGAGAGAGGGAAAGTGAGAAAGCAAGCTGCCAGGTTCGGGACTTGAACCATGGTCGGCCATGTAGGAGTCCAGCATCCTTAACCACCATGCCACCTGCCCGCCCCTGTATGCATTTATTTTTAAAGTTTATTTCTTTCTTCCATGAGTGAGCAAGTCAGAGTGTGAGAGAAACAGAGACGGTAACTCCAAAGAGCGTCCATGACATGATCCACCCCCAGGCTTAGCCAGCCCTAAACCGTGAGCACACACATGCCCAGTGTGTTGAGGAAAGTTGCTAAAAGCAGACCCGAAAGCTTCTGAGGTGGATCAGCCTTAGTGCTGTGTTCCCACTGCACCACTATCTGGCCTATTTTTTATTTTGGAGAGGTTTTTTTGTTTTGTTTTGTTTTTGTTATAGGGCATGTGCACTCGCCAGAGAGAGACAGAAAGCGAGAAATCGCCCCCCAGGGGGATGACCACGCCACAATCCCTTCTCTATTCTCCACTCGGGATCTTGGGCACGCATGCACACGCGCCCAGCGTGAGTTTAAGCCACCGGGTCAAGGACTCGAACCACCATCAGCTACATGGGAGTTCAGCAACATAGCTGTTACACTAACTGCTGGTCCCATGTCTGGGACATGAAGACATAATTTTTAAGCCACCAGGTCCAGGATTCAAACCAGGGCGTCATGTGTGAGTCCAGTGCCTTAACCACCATGCCACCCACTGGCCTTTGTTTTTTGTTTTGTTTTTTACAAAAATTGCCAGGTGGCACGTCTACTTGCCACAGAGAGACAGAGGCAGAAGGAGGGGAAGGAAGCACTGCCAAGGGGGCGTGGACGTGCTGTAGCTCCTCTTTCATTTCTCCAGCCTGCTGGGGTTTGGATATGCATGCACACACGCCCGGTGTGTTTTCCAGGCCGCTGGGGCTGTACAGCTTAGTTATGTGGGATCCAGAATGCCTCAACCACCAGGCCATGAGATCAGCCCTATTTAGTGTTCTGGCTCAGAGAAACTAACTTGCTAGGAATCGTACAACTCGTTTGACTAGCAGATGGCCATAATGGTTGTGTTGTTGAACTCCCACGTGGCTGACTGTGGTTCAAGCCCCACAGAGCCTTGAAACCCACGCCAGCATGTGCGTACGTGTGTGTGTGTGTGTGTGTGTGCACGTGCCCAAAATCCTGAGAGGAAAATGGAGAAGAGATTGCAGGTGGCCAACCCCCCAGGGGGCGACTTACTTTCTGTCTCCCTATACCAAAAATGTCCCTAAAAAATAAATTATATAAATAAATAATAAAGCATACAACTTGTGAACGGCAGAATCGGGATCCGAACTCCTCCCACTCCAACACCTGTGGTCATTTCACCGTCAGGCTGTGAGAGTGGAGAAAACAAGACAAGCACTCCAGGGAGGAGCTGCTGCTGCTTCAGAGAGCAGGTGAGCAGAGAAGCCCGGGAGAGGGCCGTGGCCTGGGGAAGGCAGGAGTTAGATCGTGATGGACTTAGGAGAACACAGTAACCCCAGTCTTTGTACCCCCATCTGTTCCCAGTCTCAGCTGGCCCACATCACCAGCACCATCCAGGACACAAACCCAGAACCCCCCCACATGGGTCTAGTCGCACCACTGCTGTGCCACAGCCCGACCCCCCTAGACCGTGGGGAAGAAAGGGCATGGGAGATCTCGAGGCAGGGAGGAATGGGGTGGCTGGTATCCGATGGGGCTGATGGCAGATGAGACCTCTGGCCAAGAGACCCAGGCAGGAGCGAGGCCAGCTCGTGGGTGTGGGTGAGCTCACCTGGAACCGCAGGGAGGCTGAGGCCAGGCCTGGCGCCACCCACAACAGGCTGGAGGGGAGAGGGAGCGGCACTTGGAGAAGGAGGAAGCTGGGCACCATCACTGAGCCCAGTGCTACGGCTGAGATCAGGAAGATGAGGTGGCCTGGGGACCTCGGGAGCCAGAGCAGGGGACCAAGGATGCTGGAGGAGAGGCCGCAGAGGGGGTGCTTGAGGATTCAACCGGCAATGAAGGGGTGGGACAGGAGGCTGGAACCTGGAACCGCTTTACCGCGGGACAAGTCAGAAGCAACGCTGAACTCAGACTTGTCCCCCCCCACGATGAGCCAAAGGCAGGTTTTTTTTTTTTTTTTAGCATTTTAATAAAATTAACAAATAAATAGTCTAAACCATACAGGCTACAGGGACTAAGAGTGGAGGTCAGAGGCCAGGCTTTCTCACTCAGGCTCTTGGGTCTCCTCCCAGAGAGAGAGATCCTACTCTGGCTGTTTGGGGCTGGGATGGCGGACGTGGGGAGGGACTCTTTAATCCATCGCTCTTTGCGGTGCAGGGAAGGGAGAAGGGGGATGAAGAAAGCAAGACCTGCAAGAGGCAAGTCAGAGACCCTAGCCGCAGCCAGGATCAGGGAGAGCTAGCCTAGAGGGAGGGAGTGGGCAGGAGGGTGAGGGCCCGGGGCAGGGAGGCGGGCGGTGAGCGTGTGGGGTGGGCTCCGCTGGCTCCTGGACCCATGGCGCCTCACTCTCGGACGTAGACCCTGGTGCACACCACGTCATCCGCCGTCATGGTCTAGAGGGACAGAAGTGGTGGTTAGCCCAAGGAGCCTCTGAAATCCCGTGGCTTTGGAGAAGGAGGACTGAGAGGAGGGACTCGGTTGGCCTCCACTCAAACCTGCTTCCTGGCTGGAGACCCGCAGGGAGGAGCTGGTTCTAGAATGGCCGGCATCACTGGAGGGAAAGGAATAAAGCCCCAGGGGACCACCCACCTCCTCAAGCCAGGAAGATCCTCCTGGAGAACTGCTGGGCCCTTCAGTGCATGTTCACGAAAAGGACATCATTTCTCTTTCTTTTTAAAATTTGCTATGAGGGGGCCAGCAGGTGGCGAATGGCTATGTCGCTGAACTCTATGTTGTCGACCGTGGTTCAAGTCCCAGACCCAGTGGCTTAAACTCACGGCAGGTGGTGTGTGTGCGTGCCCTAGATCCCGAAAGGAGAATGGAGGAGAAGGGATTGCGGTGTGGCCATCCCCCCTGGGGGGTGATTTCTCGCCTTCTGTCTCTGTGTCTCTCTGTCTTTCTGGGGAGCAAACGCGCCCTATAGCAAAAACCTCTTCCCCCTAAAAAAATTGCTATAGGGTATATGCGCTCTCAGGAGAAAGACTGAGAGAGAAAGAGAAAAATCACTCCCCAAGGGGGATGACCATGTAGAAATCCCTTCTCCATTCTTCTTGGGATTTAGGCCATGGCATGCGCGCGTGTGCATGTGTGCACGCGCGCGCGCACACACACACGGCATGTTTTTTTTTAATTATTATTTTATTTTATTTATTCATTCATTTATATTTTAGTTTGACCAGAGAGAGACAGAGGGTGAGAGTGAGAGAGAGAGAGGAAGCGAGAAAGCAAGCCACCAGATTCAGGACTTGAACCCTGGTCGGCCATGTGGGAGTGTCCAGCGCCTTAACCACACCACCTGCTGGTCCCCCACATGGCATGTTTTTAAATCACCGGGTCCAGGACTCAAACTGTACAGTCAGCCATGTGGGATTCAGGTGCCTTTACTACCACGCCACCTGCTGGCCCAGGAGACATGATTTCTTTTCTTTTCTTTCTTTCTTTTTTTTTCTTGGAGAGGTTTTTGCTATAGGGTGCGTGTGCTCACCAGAGAGAGAAAGACACACACAAAGCGAGAAATCGCCCCCCAGGGGAGATGGCCATGCCTCAATCCCTTCTCCTCCATTCTCCTCTCGGGATCTTGGGCACGCACGCACATGTGACCGGTGTGAGTTTAACCCATCAGGTCTGGGACGCAAACCGTGGTCGACTACATGGGAGTCCAGCGACATAGCCATTACGCCAACTGCTGGTCCCCCTGGAGACATGATTTCTAACTCACCCTAGGGAGGGCACCATATGGGGTAGGGATAGCTTAGTCCTGTGAAGGAGCCCCAGCAGGAGGGTGGGGAGATCAGGGTGGTTCTTCTTTCTTTCTTTCTTTCTTTTTTTTAGAGGTTTTTGCCTTAGGTTGCACGTGCTCACAGGAGAGAGAGAGACAGAGACAGTGATAGGGAAAGTGAGAAACTAAGAAATCACCCCGCCCCCAGGGTGATGGCCATGCCATAATCCCTTCTCTCTTCTCCTCCCAGGATCTTGGGCACACGCGCACACACACCCAGCATGATTTTCAAGCTATCGGGTCCGGGACTCAAACCGCTATCGGCCATGTGGGAGTCCAGTGATATAACCGCTATGCTATCTGCTGGCCCCAGGGTGGTTTTTGAAGTTCCTATTCCCGGAGTCTCCCAAGAAAACTCCCGTGGGGAGCACTGGCTTTGCCAACGGCGGGAGGAGGCAGGACTTACCAGGATCAGCTCTTCATCATTGGTCAGTTCTCTGGTCCAGGAGGTCTTGGGGCCCTCCCCCTTCAGAAGCCTCTGCTCACAGACCATCTTGTTCTCACTCTCCCACTTGACCAGGCTCTGCAAGAGACGGGGGCCGAGTGAGCCAGCCTCTAGCCAGACAGCACAGCCGAGAGAGAGAAGGGATGGCCCCTTTCTATTCCCACTACGACCTAGGAACTTTCTGTTGAGAATAGAGAAGAATCTAGAAAAGACTGGAAATGGCAGTAGAGGCAGGCAGTAGAGGTCATGACCCCAAGGGGCCTCCTCCTGACACTCACCTTACAGGGTCTCCCGTCCACAGTCTGCTCCTCGAACTCTTCCCCGACCTTGAAGTTGATCTCGGTGGTGCGCACGGTGGTGGAGGTTTTGATGTAGAAGGTGTCCCCGTCCTGTTTGATCTCCACTGCTGGCTTGGATGCTGCTGCTACAGCGACGGATGTGGGGAGCCTGCCGGGGGTCGAGGGAGTTACCTTGAAGGAGATGGCTGGTGGAGCAGCCGCAGAGATGATAGGGTAGTCCCCTGACCTCAGGAGGCCTGCTCCTAGCTGCAACCCCCTGTTGAATGAGCAGGCCTGGGTGGGACTCTCCATGTCTTAGGCCTTCACTCTCAGAATGTGCAGCGGGTGGCTTTTCTCCAGGCTCCTGCCCAGTGAGCACCCTGTCATGGGCTCAGCCTGGTTCATCTCACTGTGGCCCTTGGACTACCCTGGCTCATAGGAGGCACTCGGTCTTCACCTGTGCCCAGCACACAGCAGGCCTCCACAGCAGGCCCCAGTGCTCATGGCCTGGAAAGTGGGGGTCACTCACAGCTGGGCTCAAAGGTCCCTGCATTAGGCTCCTTGTGCCTCTTCCCTCAGGAGAACCCCCTCTTGCCCCATGAAGGGACAGGAGAGGACACTGCTCCCTGCCTACCCCAATGTGTCCCTGCCCCAGAACTCCTGCCCACCACTTCAGGTGGTCAGGCCTTCTTGCTCAGCCTCTGTGGATCCAGCCTCCCTGTGTTCCCCTGTAGTCTTTCCCAGAACAGACCCTTCTCTTTGCTTCCTAGTTATTTATTTAAAAAAAATTTTTAGAGAGATTTTTTTGCTGTAGGGCATGTGTGCTTGCTGGAGAGACAGAAAGCAAAAATCACCCCCTGTGGGGGATGGCCACACCACAGTCCCTTCTCCATTCTCCCCTTGGGATCTTGGGCACACACACACACACACACACACACACACACACACACATGCACTCGGAATGAGTTTTAAGTCTCCAGGTCTGGGACTCAAACCGCAGTCGACTATGTGGGAGTCCACCGATGTAACCACTATGCCATCTGCTGGTCCCCTTGTTAAGGGGTGGGGGCAGCAGGGGAGAGCTTCCCTCTGCTAGGAAGACGAGGAGGCTCGGAGGCATGTCAGGATGGGGCCCAGGCCCAAGCCTCGCACCCCCTCACCTAGCCTAGCCTGCTGCCCCAAACTGGAGCAGAACTGTCCAGGGATACAGTGGGGGAGTGAGGCCATGCTGGGCCCAGCCAGGCTGCTGGGATTCCTTGCCCTCTGTCTGGCCCACACGCCCTGGCCCTCCTCCAGGCCTGGCTTCCTAGAGAAGCAAATCCTCTTTTCCTTCAGCACCAGAGCACCCTCTTCAAAATTGAAGGGAGAGGGAGGGCGGGAGGAGGCCCTGCCCCTCAGGAGTTTCGGGAGCCCCCTTCTGGACTGTAGGTCTCCAGGTCCACAGAGAAATGACGGAGGGCCAGTTGACTCAGAAGAGGAGACACACCCAGACCCATCTTCTCCGACAGAGCCCCCTTCTCTGTTGCTGCCTGAAGTCAGCCCTGACATCTCACACCCAGCTTTCCGTCACAGTCCCGAAGCTGCTCTGGCCATGAGCAGCACGCTGGATGGGACAGACACCCCCAAATACCTGAGCTTCCCTCACCAGGAGGTGGCCCCCTGGACAATAGGGCAGAACAGGGTGAGAAGGGGCTGGGTCCCTGCAGAGGCGAGGCTGGGTCAGAGGAAACATCCCTCCAGCTAGCCCTGGTGCACACGGAGCTGGAGGCCAGCAGGGCCCAGCAGGCCGACCTTGGCTGACTCAGAACTGTGTTTGTCTAACAGGTCTGTTTTCAATCTGCCCCTCCGGCGGGACCTGAGGAGGGCACGTGGCGCTGAGGGACCCTGCAGGGAGGACAAACAGACTGAAGACAGACAACAGTGTTGGGCTTCGGATCCTATCCTCCAGCTGGGGCTTGGGGGTGGGCCAAGACACCACCTCATCCACTGGGGAGAGGAGCCCGGGTCCAGAGATGGGGAGGAGTGGCATCTCTGCTTTCTGAAGGGAAGGTTTCTCTTTTTTTTTTTGAAGAGGTTTTTGCTATAGGGCGCGTGCGCTCACCAAAAAGAGAAAAACAGAGACAGAAAGCAAGAAATCACCCCCCGGGGAGATGACTGTGCCACAATCCCTTCTCCTCCATTTTCCCCTCAGGATCTTAGGCACACACGCACATGCGCCCGGAGTGAGTTTAAGCCACCAGGTCCGGGACTCGAACTGCGGCCAACTACATGGGAGTCCAGCGACATAGCCATTACGCTAACTGCTGGTCCCTGAAAGGAAGATTTCTATCCTTTGGTTTTTGATTTCAGCGAGGGCAGAGCGATAAAGACGATGTGACAAGACGTATTGTGGTTAGATTGCAGGAAGAACTAACTTGCTTTCCTCTTAGCCTTCCAGAGTCTTCAGAGGCCCAGATTCATTCTTAGGCCCCTGCCCCACAGGGTGCCCTCCTTCCAGCCTCCTCCCAGCCTCTAGTCCACCCAGGGTCTTCCTGTTGAGTCCAGAAACTGCATACTCACTCTTTGGCTCCAGGCCTACCAGGTCTCTTCCCAGTTGCTGGGGCCCTCACCTACCTCCACCTTTCCCCAGAGCTCCCAGGCATCAAATCCTGGCTCTGTCTCTTCCATACCCTCTACCCAGCCCCATTCCACAGAGCATGAAGGAGGTGGGCTAAGGACATGGATTGATTCAGCTTCCCCCACCTCTGACCAACACACCCAGCTGGGCTGCAGCTCTGGGCGGGAACCAGATTTTCGGAAATGGGGGACTAGGGTTTCACACGAAGCCATTTGTTGAAATCCAAGAAAGTGATAATCATCCAGAGCGATTTTAGGACTCGGAACTGCAGGCTGTAGGAAAGTATTTGTCTCACATATGGAGGGGTGGGGAGAGCAGAGTGGAAAGTGCAGAAGGGGAAATGAAGGGGGGCCAGGGGTCGCTGGGGCGGATTACCTGGTAGGCGGAGCCGGGTTCAGAGGGTAAGAAACCTGCCTGGCGATTGGGTTACCCGTGGCGGCAAGAGGAGGTTGGAATGTCCCCGAAGGGCTCGCAGGGTAGGGACCCGGGCTCCCAGCCTGGACGCAGGGTTTGCGACTAGGTGCCCCGCCCTGGTCAGCGGGTCAGGGCGCCCAGGCTAGCCGCCCCCCCTCCCTGGAGACCGGACTCGTGCTTCTGGTTTTTTTCTGATTCACAGGCTGAGTCACCGCGGGAGCCAGCACTGGTGGGCAACCCCGGAGAGAGCAGGATTTGCGCGTCGGGCTCAGCGCCCCGGGGGACCCAGGGGACTAGCCCCTTTTTCGGAAGATGCAGGCGCCCAGCCTCCGACGCTCTGATTCCGCCTCCCACTCCACCCTTTCTTTCCCATCTTCATTTCCGAAGACTGTGGCGTCCCCCTCGCCCCTTCTGGGCGCTCGAAAACCATCTTACCCAGCGCTTTCAGCAAATCCTCGAAGTTTTCTGATCGGATGATCTTCCAGTTGCCAGAGAAGTTGGGCATGGTTGCGGCGCGGTGGCGGATCCCTTAGGTCTCACGGCTGGAGCACTGAACGCTGAGTCTTTTAATCAAGAGATGTCGCCGCCGCCCTCGCGGAACCCTGAAGCGCACAAACCAAGGCTCGTCCCGGGGCGGATCTAGCTATGGACCAGAGGGGGATGGGTCCAGGGTTCCCTGGGCCGCAACAGCCTTCTGCGCCAGTGGGTGGATGGGGAGGCGGTCGGAAGGCTAGCGCTTGAATTGTGTCTTCGACTGAAGAGTGGGCGTCCAGCCAGGGGCGTAGATGCTCCGGTCTCACGTTCTGTAGTGTGAAACCACAGGGCCACGTCTCTCCAGTCCCCGCCCGTCCCCAACCTGACTCGGTGCACTGGACACCTTGGCGCCAGACACCCGACTACATCACCAGCGGGTGAATCCCCAGATCTTGAGCTGGAGTTGGGGAAGGGAACCGGCGCTCCAGCTCTGGCCTCATGGAAGCCTAAGCTGGATCCAGTGGCACGGCTCCGAATTCAAAAAGTGCCTGGAGAGCCCTGGGGTTCCAGGGTCAGGCACCTCAGTGAGGCAACGGCGCCCCCTGCTGGAACGACTCGAAGAGGCAGAGAGGGGGCAGCACGGTCCCCCACCTCGGGACCCCACTACGTGCTAGGTTAGTGCCTAGGCACGCTGGGAGTAGACGCCTCTTACCGCACCGCGCGGACATCGAAGGGTTAAGCAGGAGCCTGGGGCTCAAGGCTGGCGAGGGCAGAGGTCAGAGCCAATCACTTGACACGAGCTCTTTATTAAGGCGCTTTCTCGGTCGCAGAGCTCCCCCACACCCCACACCCCACACCCAGAGGGGGTCTCGATCGGCGGCCAGGAAGGGAGGAGGGGACGGAGGCGCGGAGCCCCGGCGCGCCGTGCCGCCACCTAGGTTGGAGGAGGCTGGGTGCCGGGGAGGGGGCGGAGCAGGGTCTCAGGTGTCACCGTCCTGGGCCGTAAAACTTGCGGAAGGAGCGGCCGCCCCTCGGAGAGCGGCTTTGAAGTGGAAGATCAAAGGGGGGTGGGTATGGGCACTGCTCCCTGCAGAGACCCGAGTGGGAGTGGACGGGACCCCAGTGGACTGGGGGCAGGGTGTACAGAGAAACTGAAAGGGAGGTCAGGTGGGAAAGCCTCGGAGACAAATCCGGAGACCCGAGACCGGAAACCGCAGAGCAGCGGAGCCGAACTGGATGCGGCGCCGGGAGCCGGCGACCGTGAGGCCGGTGCGGCCTGACTGCCGGTGCGGCCAGCAGCTCTCGCTGAATCGGCGCACGTGGCCCCGCTCCCCGCGCCCACCCGCCTTGCACTCGCGCTCCCAGCTCCCTTCGAGGCAGGACGCAAAGCCCCACATCTGGTCCCAGTTCTGGGTCCCGGCCCGGGCCCCTCCCTGCCAGCGTGGCCAAGGGTGGAGCGGGCAGGCTCGCGGAGATCTCCGAGCCCTCACCCTCGGAACCGGGAGCGGGCCAGGGAGTCGGGGGCTTTGGCGGGACTGGGAGGGGTCCTGGGCATGCAGCCAAAGGAGAGGGGCTGGAGCAGTTAGCTCCGCTCTGAGAACGTCTGGAGACGTCCTGGGGGTCGGGCCTCTGCGCTGTGAAGAATAATGGGTGTGTAGAAAAATAAAGCAGCCGCGCGGGCTGTGCAGAGGAGGGATGGAGGTTACACTGGAGAAAGGACTTCCGGATGGGCCCGCCCAGCACTAGCCAATTCACTGTCAGATTTGAACAAGGGAGCTGGCTAGTTCGGCCTGGTTTTAGGGGTCCAGGTTTTGTATGGGAGAGCTTACTTGAGGGGGTGTGGGGGAGGCTTGAACTTCTGGAGGGAAGAGGGCAGCAGGTCGAGAAGCTCTCTAAGGACGAACAAAAGCAGAGTGGTGGAAGTAGGAGGGGTCCCTGGGGAGTGCTCAGGGCCTGGGGTTGCAGGCGGCTCCTCCCCCACCCGGCTCCGCGACGCTGTAGGTAAAGGGAGGGGGATTAGGTTCTGACAGGGGAATCAGGCTTCTTGCCAAAGGGATGAGGAGAAGCTGGAGGAGGGAGCCTGGTGGAAACCAGACTCCTGACACCCCCTACCCCTGTCCCCTCACTGCCCCCAACCTCTCCCACCCGGGGGTCATTGGGTGTATCTCCACTGTGCCCTGCTTCGTGGGCCTCTTGAGCCCTGGGCCGGAAGTCCAGCCTTCTACTGCAAAACCAAAGGGCCCTTGCAGGCCCACTCCCCCGCAAGTCCTGGCACTAAGGATGACGAAACCTTGGCCAAAAGATGGTCACCAGGATGAGGGGACCTAGCCCCTA
>NW_006159943.1:1182185-1188406 GCF_000334495.1 Tupaia belangeri chinensis
TTCAGCCCCTTGGTGCAAGAGTGGAATGGGGTGGGGGAGAAAATAGGCTGGAAGGTCTTACTGAGAATACTCAGAGGCTATGGGGGAGGGGGGTCTCTGGGTTGGGGGCAGGGAGGCCTGGGCCCACTCCCCTCCCTTCACTCCCCCATTCCCCAGCCCCCCAGCCAACTGGCCAGGATTTCCAAAGAGACAGAGCTAAGACAAAGGGAAGTCGGGCTGGGAGGGAATTCTTTCCAGATGTGAGTGTTTGCGGTTTGGCAGCTCAGGGCCTGAGCTCAGCCCCAGCACCCCAACCCTGGCTGAGGGAGGTGGGTAGAGGGTCCGAGCAGGGCGCGGACTTGCTGGGGCTGGAGTGTCAGTCCCTGGCAATCCTGATACCCTAGGGGAGCAGCAGGTGTGGGGGTGCTGGGGAAGGGGGCTGGGGGATGCTGAGGTTCTGGAAGGAGGTGAGAGGGCTAGGGGAACCAGGAGAGGGGGCAACGAATATTGGATGGGGGAGCCTAGGGGCAAGGGGCAGGGCCTAGGGCCCTGGATCCCGGCAAGGGGAGCAGCTTCAGCCAGCATCAGCCAGTCAGTCTCTAACAACTGGCTTTAATTTCCCGCTGGGATCAATAAGGAGAAGGAATTTCCCAGTGTCGCTGGCCTTTTAATTATGACCAAATCTGCAGCAGATCTGCCCCGGGGCGACCCCTTCCCCCTTTCTAGGAACCTTGGTCAGACCCCTCTTGGGGCTCCCCTAGGAATTTGGAGACTAGAGTTGGGGGAGGTGCAAAGTCTAAGAAAAGCTGGGAGACAGGCAGGGTGGGGGTGGAGTGGGGAGGAAGTGAAGTGGAGGGTTAGGAAAGGAACATTCTGGGGCTTTGTTCCATTGCAGTGTGGCTAAGAGAAAAGTGGCCAGTTTTGCATCAGAAGGAATGGAGGTGGGTTGGAGTACAAGTGTGTGTCAGGATCCAGAGGGAAGAGACACCCCCATCCCTCTCTGTCACTCCCGGTTGGGGAGGAGGGAGCACCACCTCCAGGGACTGGACACTGGGGAGGAAAGGGTTGACAGCCAGCGGCAGGGAAGAGTGGGAGAGGCAGAAGCCCCACCGTCACCCCCAACCAGGACCAAGGAGGTTCTCTGGCCAAAGCCAGCACTTGTGGAAGAGCCTCACCCAGAGCAGTGTTATTGCATCTGCTGGGTCAGAGGATTTTGGCTGGAAGTCCTGGAGCAGTGGAACCCAGGTGGGGCTGGACACCTGGGTCTCTGCCACTCCACAAAGGGACAGCAGAGAAGGCAGGAATTCTACAGAAGGCAGGGAGGCCTGAGAACAGAAGAGACGGCTTGGGAGCTGCTGGGGCAAGACAGTTGTGTCTCCCGGTCACTGTACACAGGGGATGTTGCATTCTTGTCTGTCCCCCTGGGTTCAGGGACCCAGGTGCTTTCCAATCTGGCAAGACCAGGCTCCAATTCACCCCAAATGAAGTTGCAGCAGATGGATAAGAATCAGACCAAGGGAACCAGCAGTTAGCATAATGGCTATGTCGCTGGACTCCCACGTAGTCAACCGCAGTTTGCGTCCCAGACCCAGTGGTTTAAAACTCACGCCGGGCGCGTGTCCGTGCGTGTCCAAGATCCCGAGAGGAGAATGGAGGAGAAGGGATTGCGGCGTGGCCATCATCCCTGGAGGGTGATTTCTCGCTTTCTGTCTGTCTCTGTCTGTCTGGCGAGCACACGCGCCCTATAGCAAAAACCTCTCAAAAATAAAAAAGAATCAGACCAAAACAGAACTTCCAGCAAACAGAAGTGCGGAGGAAAGGGGTAGCTGGACCCATGGGCAGGGGATGACAGTGACCTCTGGGGCCAGGCCAAGGGAGGCCGGTATGGCCTAGGAAGGCCGGCCAGGACTGGGAGAAAGGGGCTTCCTGTGACAGGAGAGCTCGCAGTTAGACAGGAGTGGGACTGCCCAGCACCCAGGCGGCGCCTCTGTTGTTCTTGGCGCTGCCACCTCCTGCCCAGCTCCAGCTGCCAACGCGCTCCTCAGGGCTGGGCTGGGCTGAGCCCAGGGAGGGGTGGGGATGCACTGGCTGAGGACTTGCCAGCACTGAGTCTCAGTCCCCGGTCAGGGAAGTCAGTCTGTGCCGCGACCCCGCAGTTACCCCGCAGTTAAACTTCCAACTTTTATGGTCCCCACCGGGCACTAACCCCTTAACCCCTTAACCCCCTGCAGCCCAGGGCAGGGGACAAGTTTGTTGGGCATGCTGATGCCTGTGCTTGAGGGGCACCTGGGGAAGGGGTGGCCCTGGCTGAAATGTGCCTCTCAGTCTGGACTCAGTCCCTGCCACTGTCGCCAGGAATGCAGGACCTAGGGCCGCCTCCTAGGTACCTCCTCTCCCACCCTCAGAAAATGGGAAATGGAGGGAGAGCAGGGGGCCCAGGCATTCACTCCCACCCCACCCCTGAGATGGTCTGGAGTTTCTGGAGGAAGAAAGAAGAGGTGGGGGTTGGCTGCAGGCTTGGGCAGGCACTGGGCCAGACAGCAAGATTCCGGGATGGAAGAGGAAAGGGGCGGGAGGAGGGCAAGGTCCCAGAGAAGGCAGGACTGACAGCCGTGGTCTGGGCTTGGAAGCTCTGGACAGGGACGGAAAGAAGGTCCTGGGCCAGCTGTCCCTTGGAGGCAGGGCAGGAGAGGCTGAAGGGTCAGCCTCAGGAAGGATCAGCAACTGCTCCCCAAGACTTCTTTCCTCTTCTCTCAAACCCCCAAATGTAATTGTTTCCAGACTAAGGCCCCTGGCTCCCAGGAGCCTATGGAAACCATCTGTCCTTGGGGCCCCAGGGAGGAGGCTGGCGCCCCAGGGTCATAAAGACTAGCCTTCCCAACCCGGGGCCCTTCCTGCTGCAGACCAGACCCAGGCCTGGCTGCCAGGAGGCCCTTTCCCTGGAGCCAGTGGGCCAGACTCCCTGCAGACAGAGGTGGTGAGTCTGAGCAGAATGAGGGCCAGCTCCAGGAGCCCAGATGCCTGGTCCCCACCCCACTCCCGGCCCCCATCCTGAACAGGCAAGGAATGAAGAAGGGGTGTAAGAGTTCAGTCTGGCCCCTTCCCAGGCCAGGACCTTGTCCTTCCCATGACCCTCCACCTCCACCCCTCCTTATACAGGGCTGCGGAGATGGGCAGGCCAGAGGCCCCAGACTGACCTAGCCCTAATGGCTTTCTCTGGGCAGCACAGACAAAATGGGAAAAAGATGTGTGAGGTGGAGAGCTCTGACTTCCTCTCCCTCTGTCAAAGAAATGCTACCCAGTCCCCGCCTCCCCCTGCAAGTCCCCTCACCCTATCCCAACAGCCAGGCCCCCTAGCCTGGCCAGGTACCCAGAGGGCACAGAGCTCACCCGTGGGTCTCAGAGGCATCCAGACGGAGGGTGCACCCATCCTACCCAAGCCCCCACCCCCCACTCCCTGTGACTCTCCTGCCAGCCTGGGGGAGGCATCCGAGGAACTTGGAGATCCGCAGGGACACGTCCCTAGGGCATCAAAGGAGCCAGCAGCTCCCAGACTTCAACAGCTGCCAGCCTTCCTGCCACAGTCTCACACCTCCTAAATCCCAGTGCTCAGGGACTGTCAGGGAGGCTTCCAGGCTCCCCGAGGTTCTGGGGTCCGTTTAGTCTTTCTGCTGAGGCCACCGGGAAACTGAGCCCACAGGAACTGGCCGAGAGAGGAAGCCATCCTGGCCCAGGACACTGACTAGAGGTGCCTTTTCTGCTGCTGTGGCACTTGGGGTCTCTGTGGGCCAAGCCTCCTTATAATCGCTGGGTTCCCAGGACGCAAGAATTGATTCCAAAGCTGGGAGGAGGCAGTCCCTGCTTGGAGTGCAGGGCATGTGTGTGCATATGCGCGTCCAGCCTCAGAAGAAGCCACCAGCCCACCAGCACGCTGTCACCCACCCCTTCCAAGGTCGTGGCCCCTTTGAACCCATCCCTGCCCCCCCCTTCAGGAAGCCTTCCCAGAAGGAAGCACCCTGTGGGCCCACAGGTGCTGCCAGGCTGGGCTGTGTGCCTCTGCCTCCCTGCCAGCCCTGGGTGTGGGCTCCATCTCCCTCCCGGCTCCCCGGCAGGGCAGGGACAGCCACTTACCATCTTCCACCCTCTGCTCTGCTTTGGATCCCTCTCATGGAAACTTTCCAAAGAAGCCACCTAGCAGAAATCCGGAGGGTGGAAGGAGTGAAGGGCCTGGCCAGGGGGAAGTTGCCTCTGGCCTAGGGGTGCCAGGCAAGTGCAGTTTCTGGGGCGGCTCTGTGCTCGCTCGCTTGGCCAGGGCAGGCCTAGGGGAGCAGCTGCCCTTCCTTTGGGCCCACCACTGCAGGAGCCATCCTGGGTCTACTGCTTCCAAGCTCTGCTCTGAAGCACTTTAGAATGGAATCTGGCTGAGCCTGGAAGAGGATTAGGTGTGCTTGTTTCCTTGGCAAATTTTTAAAAATACCTTTTCTCTCCACACCCACCCCCTCAAGCCTCTCTGAAAATCCTAAGCATTCTATATATCCTTTCATAGAGAGCTGAGAGTTGATGGTGTCCCTAAGAAGGCAAAAAGCCACATGGGAAAAAAGTGAATTAGCAGGGCCAGCCGGCGGCATGGTGGTAAAGGCACCAGAGGCCAGACCCGGTGGAAAACACATGGGGCAGCCAGTTAGATGGGTCGCAGTTATGTTGCTGCACACCCACATGACTGACCATGGTTTGAGTCCCGGGACCAGGGGCTTGAATTGCATGCTGAGTAAGTGCGCATGCGTGCCCAAGATTCCGGGAGGAGAAGGGATTGCAGTGTGACCACCCCCTGTGGGGAGTGATTTCTCCCTTTCCCTCTCACTGTCTTTGTCTTTCTCTCTCTCTCTCCAGTGAACACATGCCCTAAGGCAAAAAAGTTCTACACACACACACACACACACACACACACACACACGACGTATGTGCCCATAATCCCGAGAGGAGAATGGAAGAGAAGGAATTCGTGGCTGTCCCTCTGGGTGCTGCTTTTTCATTTTCCCTCTCTTTCTCTGACTCTTTCTCTGACTCTCTAGTGCAAGTGTATGTGCCCTATAGCAAAAAATAAAATAAGAGAGAGAGAAAGAAAGAGGAAAGAAGGAAGAAAGGCAGGAGGGAAGAGAAGGAAGAGAGGCTAAGGCACCTCGGCTGAATGACTGAGGGCAGAGGGGCGATGTGACCACAGACCTGTGCAGCAGCTCCCAAAGGCCAGGGGCTGGGGCCACCAGGGGCAGGTGGGGAGGCCTGGCTCTGCAGGAACTCCCCGCCCCCCCCAGAGGAGCATCTAGGCCGTCATTTTCCCATTTACTCATTGCCTGGGGGAGCTCATGCGACCCCCGCCTGCCCTGTGTGTCTCCAGTCCGGCCCACACTGGGCACTTCCAGGGCAGGTGCACTCCTGAGCGAGCACTCCTCGTGGGCCAGTGTGCATAGGAGCTCCGGCGAGAGCTGAGGGACTGAATGTCGGCTTTGGCTTACGCATCTGTTCAGCCCCAACCCCACCAAAATCACTCGTGTGTGAAAGTTCAATCTGTCTCAAAGCAGGCTGCCTGGTCACCCCCCGTGCCACCATACCTGCCTGTCATCTCTTTTATTTTTTATTTTTTTTTCTCTGTTCTGTTCTTTGTTTATTTTTTTTTTATCATCATATCTTCTTCATATTACATTGGACTACATATAACTTTACAGTGTATTACATTGTTTCTTCAAAAGGGAATGCCATGCAGGTCAGTCAGTACAGAGACATTAATCTCCCCACTTCAACATTCCATATCTTTTCTGTTTTCCCCAATCATTATCTTTATTATTCTAATTATTTTTATAAAACAGTCAATTGCTATTTCTCGTTTTGCTTGTAAAAATACTTTGCCCGTCATGAAACACTTCTCAGACCAATCCAGTTGAGAATTCTATACATGTCATCATCAACAGTTAATAAACCCTATCTGTTTCTCACTGACGTCCTGTCTCTCTATTGCTCACTTGCTATCTTTCTCTATCCTCTTCTCTTCACTTACCCCATTCCACACTGTCCTATTCTCATTAAGTACCTTCACTTCAAGAATGGTAGAGTAGTTCCTGTTCTTCCCTGAGGCAATGCAGGGCTGGTAACCATCATCTTCTCAAGTTGCAAGTTCTCAGACCTTGTTTTCCGCTTCAGCTTGCTGGTCCAAAGGCCACACGCCGGCCCTGGAGAGGCAGCTGAAC
>NW_006159943.1:1188431-1198450 GCF_000334495.1 Tupaia belangeri chinensis
GCTGCCGCGCGCCCTCTTTTATTTTTTTTAAGAGAGAGATTTTTTTTTTTTACAGATTTTATTTAACTTTACTTATTTATTTTAATTTCACTCTGCCCAGGGACAGAGTGAGAGAGAGAGACAGACAGACAGAAGGCAAGTTGCTGGGTCCAGGACTCAAGCCATGTCAGCCATGTGGGAGTCCAGCGCCCTTACCATACCACCTACTGACCCCAAGAGAGAGATTTTTTGCTGTGGAGCATGTGCACTCTTCGTCAGAGAGACAGAAAGTGAGAAATCACCCCCGGGGGGGATGGCCATGTTGCAATCCCTTCTCCTCCATTCTCCTCTTAGGATCTCAGGACCGTGGGCACAAACACACATGCAACCAGCATGAGTTTTAAGCTGCTGGGTCTAGGACTCGAACTGCAGTTGACCACATGGCAGTCTAGTGACGTAACCATTATGCCATCTGCTGGTTCCTGCCTATCATCTCTTAACTAGATTACAACAAGAGCGTTGGCACAGTTCTCTAGGTCCTCATTCTCGCTCCCTCATTGCAGCCATGGCCATAAATCAGTTCACTCCTCAACTCAAAACCCGCTGTAAGGTGTTGGGCTCCCACATGGCTGACTGCAATTCGGGTCCAGGACCTGGCAGCTTGAAATTCACACTGGGCACCTGTGCATGCATGCTCCAAATCCCAAAACAAGAATGAAGGAGAAGGGATTCTGGTGTGGCCATGCCCCTTCAGGGGTGATTTCTCACTTTCTCTTTCTCTGTATCTCTCTGGTGAATGCATGCTCCCTATAGCAAAAATTCCTCTCATTTTTTAAAAATATTTTTTTTAGGGACCAGCAGTTAGTGTAATGGCTGTGTCACTGGACTCCCATGTAGTCAACCATGGGTGGCCTCCAGGACCCGGTGGCTTAAACTCACGCTGGGGGCGTGTGCGTGCGTGCCCAAGATCCCGAGAGGAGAATGGAGAAGGGATTGTGGCGTGGCCATCCCCCCTGGGGGGTGATTTCTCGCTTTCTGTCTCTCTATCTCTCTCTGTCTGTCTGGCGAACGCACGTGCCCTATAGCAAAAAACTCTCTCAAAAAAATTAATTTAACTATGTATTTATTTGTTTATTTTATTTTAATTTGACCAGAGAGGAACGGAGGGAGAGAGAGAGAAAGCAAGCTGCCAGGGCCGGGACTCAAATTGCAGTCAGCCATGTGGGAGTCCAGCGCTCTTAATCACCACGCCACCTGCCAGCCCCACAAAAATCTCTCTTAAAAGAGACACAAACAAACCCTCTGGTGGCTCCCCACTTCCAGCTGAATAAAAGCCCCAGTTCTTACAAGGCCTGCGAGGCTCTGTATTACCGGCCTGTATCTCCCTGTGCTATCTGGCCTCCTCTCCTACCACGTTCCCATGGCTTGCTCTGCCCTAGCCATGCTGGCCTCCTTGCTAGTTCTCGAATACACAAGCAACTGCTGCCTCAGGGCCTTTGCATCTGTCACTGTCAGAATGTTCTCCCCCAGACATGTACATGACTTGCTTTCTCGCTTCCTTCCGGTCTCTGCTCAAACGTTACCTGCTCGCAGAGGCCTTCCCTAACCAGCCCACATAAAATCTCATACACACATATACCTGCCTCATCTGCTTACTTTTCTTCTTCTCCTTTTTCTTATTTTAATTTGCCTGAGGATAGTTGTGCTTGCCAGAGAGACACAGAGCGAGAGGGAGAGGGAGAAGAAAGCATTCCATAGTGGGGCACGGCCATGCTACAATCCCTTCTTCATTTCTTCATCCTCATGGGATTCTGGACGTGCACACACATGCACTGGGGTGTCTTCAAGCTGCAGTGTCTGGGATTCCAATGACATAGCTGCCAATGTGGGATCTGGCTCCCTGAGCCACTAGGCCACTGGGCGAGCCTTCCCCTTACTTTTCTCATTTTAAAAAATTTAAGCACTGTTGGGACCAGCAGGTGGTGTAGTGGCTAAGGTGCTGGACATTCCCACATGGTAGACTGCAGTTCGAGTCCCGGGTGTCACGGCTTGCTTTCCCACTTTCCCTCTTCTCTCTCTGTGTGTGTCTTTCTCTGGCCAAATTAAATGAATGAATAAATAAAACTGAATAATTAAAAAAAATTAAGCATTGTTAATTTTTATTATTTTAAAATTTGCTATAGGGCATGTATGCTCACCAGAGAGACAAAGTGAGAAAGCAAGGTGCCAGGTCCGGCACTCGAACTGCAGTCGGCCATGTGGGAGTCCAGTACTCGAAACTGCCATACAACCTGCTGGCCCCCCTTACTCTCTTTTCTTTCTCTTTCTTTTGCTTTCTTTCTTTCTTCCTTTCTTCCTTCCTTCATTTTTCTTCTTTTCTTTTTTTAATAAAGTCTTATTTTATTTATTTATTTATTTAAATTTGACCAGAGAGGGACAAAGAGAGAGGGAAAGTGAGAAAGCAAGCTGCCAGGTTTGGGACTCAAACCACAGTCAGCCATGTGAGAGTCTGGTGCCATTAATCACCAGGCCACCTGCCAACCTCATGACTGTATTTTTTTAAAATAATGATTTTATTTAACTGTATTTATTATTATTATTTTCCAGTTCCATCAGAGAGAGACAGAGAGGGAAAGGGAGAAAGCAATCCACCAGGTCCAGGACTTGAACTGCAGTCGGCCATGTGAGAGTCCAGTGCCTTTAATCACCACCCCTCCTGCTGGCCCCATGACTCTGTGTTTGTTTGTTTGTTTGTTTGTTTTAATTTTTTTGTTTGTTTTGGAGAGGTTTTTGCTATAGGGCGCGTGCGCTTGCCAGACAGACAGAGAGACATAGAGACAGAAAGCGAGAAATCACCCCCCAGGGGGGATGGCCACGCCACAATCCCTTCTCCTCCATTCTCCTCTCGGGATCTTGGGCACACACGCACACGCGCCCGGCGTGAGTTTAAGCCACCGGGTCCGGACTCAAACCGCGGTCGGCTACGTGGGAGTTCTGCAACATAGCCATTATGCTAACTGCTGGTCCTAGTCTCAGGATTTCTTTTAGCAACGCAGTAGCACACTAAGATCTTCCACTCTTCCACACCCTTGTCCTCGCATCGTGGCCTGAATGACCCAAACTATTGACCTACCTGCTCCTTTTTTTTTAATAATTTAATTTAAATTTATTTATTTATTTATTTATTTAAATTTTATCAGAGAGGGACAGAATGAGAAAGAGAAAGGGAAAGTGAGAAAGCAAGCCACCAGGTCCGGGACTTGAACCACGGCTGGCCATGTGAGAATCTAGCATCCTTAACCACCATGCCACCTGCCAACCCCAATTGACCTATCTGCCTCTATACGTGGACATCTACCTTATAAGGCTAGTGTAGTGCGGCCCTGCAAATTCAGTTCCTGACGCAAACCATGGGCTTCAACGACTGCTAAGTGCCTATCCTTGGTTCTTGGTCAGCTGTTTCCTGTTCTCAGTGACTTTTCCAAACTGTCTTTGTTTTCAAGTTTCTGACCCATTGATTCTCCATCGTACTCAGTGGACTACTCTGCCTCCAACTTGGTGAGCAATCAAGGTCACCAGGTGCAAATCACTTATTCCACCACCGCCCAGAAACCAATCCACCTGTCCTTCCCTTTCCTCTTTCCTGTCTGTCCCAGATGGCAAGGCGTCCCAGCGCTGGCCACGGCTGCCCTTAGCATCCTATCCCCGACTCCTGCAGGACCCACGCACGCGTTCTCCTGTTTCTTGCCCAGCCAAATGTCAACTATGACTCCTCAGTGTCTTAGACCGTTCCCTCCTTGCAGCCGCCTCATCAGCTTCCCTCCAAAGTCAAAAAGAACAGACCACACTCACATCTCTCCTTCCTCACCTCCAGTTTATTCTCCAACTCACAGCAAACGGGCTTCTGCCACCTCCTAGCTCCCATCACAGACGTGGTTGCTCAGATGAGGGGCCTCAATTTACAATACACAGCCCCCCTTTTTTTGTCCTTATCTTTTTTAAAGAAATATTTTTTTTATTGTATTCATTGTCATTATTTTATTTATTTATTTTTGAAGTTGAGCAAAGAGAGACAGAGAGAAGGAAAATGAGAAAGCAAGCTGCCAGGTCCAGGGCTCGAACTAGTCAGCCATGTGGGAGTCCAGCCGCCTCAACCACCAAGTCACCTGCTGACCCCTATCTTATAGCCCTCTCTGTGGTGTTTGATACTGTTATCATCTCCCTCCTGGAGGTGGCTCTTGGGTAGGTCTCTTCCTCCATCAGCTTAGGTGTCTTCCAACACTCTAATCTTGATCTGCTTTGTTCTGATATTGGATTTTTTAAAAAGAATTATTTTATTTAACTTTATTTATTTATTTGTTTTAATTTGATCAGAAAGAGAGAGAGAAAATGAGAAAGCAAGCCACCAGGCCTGGGACTCAAACCACGGTCGACCATGTGGGAGTCCAATGCCCTTAACCACTATTCCACCTGCTGGCCCCTCTGCTTTGTTCTATTCCCTTCCTGGAAGGCCTCATTGCAATCCAAGGCTTTTGGTTTTTTTAAAGAATTATTCATGGGACCAGCAGGTAGCGTAATGGCTATGTCGCTGGACTCCCACGTAGTCAACCGCAGTTCGTGTCCCGGACCCGGTGGCTTAAAACTCACGCCAGGCGCGTGTGCGTGTGTGCCCAAGATCCCGAGAGGAGAATGGAGGAGAAGGGATTGCGGCGTGACCATCCCCCCTGGGGAGTGATTTCTCGCTTTCTGTCTCTATGTCTCTCTCTGTCTGTCTGGCGAGCGCACGCGCCCTACAGTGAAAATCTCTCCAAAAAAAAAAAAGAATTATTCATGGGACCAGCAGGTAGACTGGTGGTTAGGGTAGTTGGACACTTCCACATGACCGACCATGGTTTGAGTCCTGGAACTGGTGGCTTGCTTTTTCACTTTCCCTGTGTTTCTCTCTGATCATCTTAAAAATAAATGAATGGGGGACCAGTGGGTGGTGTGGTGGTTAAGACACTGGACACTCCCACATGGCTGACCACGGTTTGAGTCCCAGATCTGGTGGCTTGCTTTTTCACTTTCCCTGTGTTTCTCTCTGATCATCTTAAAAATAAATGAATAAATGAAGTTAAATAAATAATACAAAAATAGTTTAAAAATGAATAAAATTAAATAATTATTTTATTTTTTTAAATGTCTCACATATTACTGAACCAACCTATCAATGCAGAACTTAGAGACAAGGTGAAGCATCATTTTTTCCTAATAAACACCGGTGTCCAGTCAGTAGTGATCACTTTCAGCTTGATGTGGCAAGAGCTTAGTGACTTTGGTACAGCATAAATATGTGGCCCACATCCTGTCCAGTTCCTCCTAGACCCAGCGTGGTTCTTCTCCAGTGTCTCCTCTTGGAGCTGTATCTGGTTTTATTACCAGTTTTCATTCTAATCTACTGGGGAAGAGGATGATTTTGCTTCTGTTTTTTGGCCAGAAACCACTTGATTCTGAAAGTCTTGTGAGAAGACATGGTGAAGAGCAGAGTGGACTGCACACACCACGATGGCGGAGAAAACAAATAATTATTTTAAAAAAGAATAGCCATTACGCCATCTGCTGGTCCCTAAATAAAATAATTATTAAAAAATAAATCTAAAAAATTAGGCTGGGAACAGCAGTTAGCGTAATGGTTATGTTGCTGGACTCCCATGTAGTCGACCACGGTTCGAGTCCCGGACCTGATGACTTAAACTTACACAGGGTGTGTGTGTGTGCGTGCCCAAGACCCTGAGAGAGTGGAGGAGGGATTGTGGCATGGCCATCTCCCCTGGGGGGTGAGTTCTCGCTTTCTGTCTCTCTGTCTCTCTCTGTCTTTATGGTGAGCACATGTGCCCTATAGCAAAAACCTCTCAAAAAAAGAAAAAATTAGGGCCAGCAGATGAGGTACTGGTTATGTCGCTAGACTCCCACATGGCCAATTGTGTTTTTTTTTTTTAATTTTATTTATTCATTCATTCATTTATTTTAATTTGACCAGAGAAACACAGACAGAGGGAGAGACAGAGAGAAAGGGAAAGTGAGAAAGCAAGTCATCAGGTCCAGGTCTTGAACCATGGTTCGCTATGTGGGAGTGTCCAGCGCCTTAACCACTGTGCCACCTGCTGGCCTCGGCCAATTGTGGTTTGAGTCCCAGACTTGGCTTCAAAATCACGCTGGATGCATGTGTGCAGATGGCCAAGATTCTGGGAGGAAAATGGAAAAGGGATTATAGTGCGGACACTCCCCTGGGAGGTGATTTACCCCATCTTTGTCTCTCTCTCTCCAGTGAACATGCACACCCTAAGGCAAAAACCTTTCAAAAACTCATTTTAAAAATTTTATTTTATTTTATTCACCATTATTACTTTTAAAAGCATGATTTTATTTTACTTATTGTGATTTTTTAGTTTGCTACAACCGTGCTCACCAGAGAGAGAAGGAAGGACAGAGAGAAAGCAAGCCTCCAAGTCTGGGACTCAAACTGTGGTCAGCCATGTGGGAGACCAGCACCTTAACCACCATGCCACCCGCTAGCCCTGTAATCCAAGGCCTATATTTATACCATCACTATGCTGTCATCGCTAAGCCTTCGCTCTAGTTCCAAATCTCTGTTTTGCTAAGCTGCGGTCTGGCGTATTAGGCTGCCGACAGAACATCTCCATTTAGATATCTTCAGGCAGCTCGGAGTCAGCTCAGTCAACACCCACCTCCTCCCCCTCGACCCCTGCTCTTCTATCTTGGAGAATGGCACCACTATTGTCTACTCTCCCGAATTCAAAACTGTCAAATCTAGGGCCAAAAGGTGGCATGGTGGTTAAGCACCGGACTCCCACAGGGCAGACCACAGTTCCAGTCCTGGATCTGGAGGCTTGAAAATCACACCGGGCACATGTAAATGAGTACCCAAAGTCCCAGGAAGATAGTGGTGTGGCCATCCCCTCTGGGGGGGCGATTTCTCACTTTCTCTCATTGGTAAGTTTATGTGCCCTATGGCAAAAAACTTAAAAAAAGAACAAACTGGGACCAGCAGTCAGCATAATGGCTATGTCGCTGGACTCCCACATAGTCAACTGCGGTTCCAGTCCCAGACCTGGTAGCTTAAACTCACACCGGACGCATGTGCGTGCATGCCCAAGATCCTAAAAGGAGAATGGAGAAGGGATTGCGGCATGGCCATCCCCCCTGGGAGGGTGATTTCTTGCTTTCTGTCTCTCTGTCTTTCTGGCGAGTGCACGCACCCCGTAGCAAAAACCTCTCCAAAAACATTTAAAAATAAAATAAGAAAGAACAAACCATCGAGTCAACTTTTTATCTTCCTTGCTGTGATCTCTACATCTTGTTTCTACCCTCCTCAGTGATACTTATCTGCACCCTCCCTGTCACTGGTCCAGGCTCCGTCATTGCTCATCCAGATCATCCCAGCAGAGCTCGCCTCCGGGCCCTTCTCTGATCTGGCTTCCATTTGGCTGCCAGCCTCCCTTTTTGAAGACACAGAGCTGATCACATCGCTCCCCTGCTTCAGGTCCATGGGTGACTGGACAGCAATGGTGACAGTGCATGGAGAAGAGTTTACTGGTTTTTGTTTTGTTTTTATAAAGGATTTCTTAAAAGAATTATTTTAAGGGACCAACAGTTGGCATAATGGCTATGTTGTTGGACTCTCATGTAGTCGACTGCAGTTCGAGTCCTGGACCTGGTGGCTTCAACTCATGCCGGGCATGTGTGCATGCGTACCCAAGATCCCAAGAGGAGAATGAAGGGATTGCAGTGTGGCCACCCCTCTGGCTTTCTGTCTGTCTTTCTGGTGAGCGCACGCACCATACAGCAAAAATCTCTCCTAAAAGAAAAAAAAAAAAAAATTATTTATTTTAATTTGACCAGAGAGGGACAGAGCTAGAGAGATTGAGACAGAAGGTGAGAGTCCATGTGGGAGTCCAGCCACCTGCCAGCCCCAACATTTTCAGGTTTCAAGCCAGTTAGGGACACAATGTGTTCTCCTAGTGCCTAGTATAGTACCTGGCACATAGCAGAGGCTTAATGCCCCTCTGAGCAGGACTCCCAGCCTCCCCAGGTGCCGCCTGGATGTATCGATGCCAGAGCAGTGTGGTGGCTCAGAGCAGACCAGACAGGCACAGCTGGCAGGTCTGAGTGCCAGTACCACCAACCTCCAGCCATCTGGCCTGGGAAAAGTTTACTGTTTTTCAGCCTCAGTTTCCTCAACTGTTAAATTAGAATGCCACCCGCCTTCCAGAGGAGGTGGTGAGGTACCTCATCACAGCTACATCAGGAGCTTATCAGGGCTTAGGACTGCCTGGCACCAAGAAGCGCTCAAGGCATGGCTGATATTTTATATTTTAAAAAATATCTTTTTTTTTTTTTGGAGAGATTTTTGCTATAGGGCGCGTGTGCTCGCCAGAAAGACAGACATCCCCACAGGGGGATGGCCACGCAGCAATCCCTTCTCCTCTGTTCTCTTCTCGGGATCTTGGGCACGCATGCACACATGCGCCCAGCATGAGTTTAAGCCACCGGGTCCGGGATGCCAACCATGGTCCGACTACATGGGAATCCAGCGACATAGCCATTACACTAACTGCTGGTCCCAGTTAAAAAAATTTTTTTTATAAAGAATGATCTACTTGGGGCTGACAGGTGGCGTGGTGGTTAAGGGTGCTGGATTCTCACATGGCCAACAGGGTTTGGGTCCGAGACCTGGTGGCTTGAAAATCACATTAGGTACATGTCCCTGTGTGCCCAAGATCCTGAGAGAACATGGGAGAAGGGATTGAGGAGTGGCCATCCCCCAGCAGGGTGATCTCTCACTTTCCCTGTCTATTCTGTGAGCACATGCACTCGAAGGCAAAAACCTCTAAAAAAAAAAGGAGAGAAAAAAAGGATAGCAATCGTCGGCTAAAAACAGCAAAGTTAGAAAGGGAAGTCCAGGATTTGGGTGCTAGAATCATTGAGACCCCAAGATGTAAGGCAACTTCTGTCGCAGATTAAGTGGCAAAATCAAACCCGGAACCCAGGAGCAGTGCAAAGTAACCTGCTGCTAGGCCCTCAGCCAGCTGGTAGACCTGCTCTGCAGAACGGGGAGAGGAAAGTGCTCTGGGAACCACAGGAAGACCACGGACGGAAGAGACGCACCTGGCATATGGCGCTGGTTTGTCTCCCTAAACCCGAGCTCCGGCTAATGCGCCTTGGGGCAAGTTCCTAATTACAGCACTGTTGCCCTTGCCTATTGTTGGCTGTAATCACCCGTTCAACTAGGAGTCCAGCGATGCCTCCTCAAAGCCTTCGCTAGACAGTGATTAAGGGTGCAGGGGGGATAGTGCCATTGCCCCCTCCCCCTTCTGAGAACCACTTTGTAAAATGAAGTTTTAGACTGTCCCAAGTATGGAGGTGGTTCTCCTACTCCATCTTTTTTTTTTTTTTAATCATCATATCTTCTTCACATTACATTGGATTACACACAACTCCACAGTGTATTACACCGTTTCCTCAAAAGGGAATGCCATGCACGCCAGTCAGCACAGAGACACCAATCTCCCCACTTCAACACTCCACATCCCTTCTGTTTTCCCCAATCATTATCTTTATTATTCTAATTATTTTTATAAAACAGTCAATTGCTATTTCTCGTTTTGCTTGCAAAAATCCTTCGCCCGTCATGAAACACCTCTCAGACCAATCCAGTCGAGAACTCCATACATGTCATCAACAGTCAACAAGCCCTATCTGTTTCTCACCAACGTCCCGTCTCTCCACCGTTCACTTGCCATCCCTCTCCACCCTCCTCTCTTCACTTACCCCATTCCACACTGTCCTATTCTCATTAAGTACCTTCACTTCAAGAATGGTAGAGTAGTTCCTGTTCTTCCCTGAGGCAATGCAGAGCAGGTAACCATCATCTTCTCAAGTTGCAAGTTCTCAGACCTTGTTTTCCGCTTCAGCTTGCTGGTCCAAAGGCCACACGGCGGCCCTGGAGAGGCAGCTGAACGCCGGGGCATGAGCCCCGA
>NW_006159943.1:1198647-1203893 GCF_000334495.1 Tupaia belangeri chinensis
TCTTACTCCATCTTTTTCCATTCTCACCTGGAGCATAGGGTCTCTTAGCTTTAGTAAACTTCACTAGGGCCCAGCAGGTGGCGTGGTGGTTTGGGGCGTTGGACTCCCACGTGGCCGACTGCGGTTCAAGTCTCAGACCTGGCGGCTTGCTTTCTTGCTTTGTCTCTCTCTCTGTCCCTCTCTGGTCAAATTAATGTAAGTAAGTAAACAAATAAAGAAAAAAAAAAAAAACTTCATTACAGGCCAGCAGATGGTGTCAAGAGTAAGGCAGTGGATCCCACATGGCCAAGTGTAGTTCGAGTAGGGAACCCAGAGCTTGAGGATCGTGCCAGGGGTGTGTGGGTTGCCTTATCTCCAGAGAAGGAATTGTGGTTGGTATGGTCATCCCCCCTGGGGGGCGGTGACTTCTCATATTCACTTTTTCGCTAACTCCAGCAAGCATCTGTGCCCTATAGCAAAAAACAAAAACACTTAATTATGCCACGACCGGAATATTACTAGTAAAAGCTGACATTTGGTCATGCATGTGCTCCACTCTAAAGGATCTCGAATTCAAGGCATAGCAGGACTTGCTGACTGGGATTCAGGTAGCAATCTACAGTGGGGTTTGTCCCTCAATAGGACAAAACCAGGGCTGGGGGTTCAGAGGGGCAAAGAGGACTGAAGTACAGGGAGGCCCCTGGCAACCTTGAAAGGCGAGCCAGGCTCTGACGTGAAAACGCAACGAGGGTGAACACTGAAGGAAGTGCCTGCAAGGTCCTCTGCTCTCCCGGGTCCTTTGCTGAGCTCTCTCCAGGAGTGGACTGAGGGAGACATGGGGGCGGGTACAAGGTAAAAGGCAGTCACTACTTTACTGAGACAAACACAAAGGCAGTTTGTTTCAGCCAAGTACTCCACACTGACCTCGACGAAGACTTTCCAGTTATGTCCCCGTTTACTGATCACAATGTAATGAACTGCTCTGGTGGACTCCTAGTTCTCGGCCTGGATTACCCTATGACTGCGGAGGGGTGGCTGGTACCTGCTTGGCTTTGTTTGTATGCTAGAGGGTGGACACATGCGAGAATCACACACACATGCTCAGCGAAGCCTGGTCATGTCACAGCTCCTTTTTCTCCAATTCTCCACCTCATCAGGATCCTGGGCACGCTGGAGCCAGGACTCAAACCTTGGTCACCATGTGGGATCCGGCCTTGTCAGTGTATACCTGCTGTGCCACAGGGGCTGCCCAGCATCCCTCTGCGAAGTCACGGACATTATCTTTGGGTTCCACAGGAACCAACTTGCTCAACAGCCGCCCGGGCAAGCAGATCCTGCAGTGCAGGACACAGCAGCAAGGCCATGCCTGGGGCAGGCTTGGTTGCAGGAAATTCCCTTCTATAGGCTGCTGTGACTATCCCCCAAGCCACTCAAGAGGGCACAAGTCCTGGGGTATCCATGGAGTCTGCATTCTCTCCAGACAGTGCAGACAGTAATCCCGACACCGTCAGAGCCGTGACTCACCTTCCCTGGATGAGGGCGTGTACCACTGAGAAAAGCTGGCAGCAGCCACCAGGCTGCCCTCACCGAGCACCGTCCTCCCCCACTCTGTCCCTCCCTCATGCCCACTCTCTGATTCACTCTCTACCTCACTCTGCTGGTCACACACCCTGTGTGTGAGGGTGTTCACATTGCTTGAGGTGTCACTTCAGGTGTGCTTGTCGATTTGTGTAGGAATGAGAACAAGGCGCTGTGTGTAACACAAGTTACACATACAGGCTCAGCCGTCTCAGACTTCCAGCCAGCAAGGGCCCCAGTCAGTGCCATGCACAGGGGCCCTGGGAAGCCCCTTAACAACTGTAGTCCCGCAAGACTTCGTGAAAAAACTAACATGAAGTTCAAAAGTAGCCACTACCGGGCTGGCCCCAGGGCCTGATGGTTAGGGAGCTGGATCCCATACGGCCCACCAAGCAGTCTGAGTCCCAGCCCTGGCAGTCTGAAAAACATGCCAGGCGATTTGCCTGCACGGTCAAAATCCCTACAGGCGGTGAAACGGACAAAGGACTGCAGTGTAACTGCGACCCACTGGGGAGGCACTCTCTCCGTCTCTCTCTCTGCTAAGCACATGCACCCTCTGGGAAAGTGAAGCAAAGAAAGAAACCACTACGAAACTGTTTTTTCATTATAAAAGTTTTATCAAGGGAATAATTTGAGTTTTTGGAGATGTGGTTTAGCAAAATAAAAGATGATTAAAAACCAGTATAACACTTAAAAAAATTTAACCTACCAAGTGGAACCTAAATTAAATAAATCCTCTATTACCTTAGAAAAGAGATTGTTTTCTTACGTCAGAAAAATTGATCTCAAGTTACACTCTTACCTCTCCTGGATTGTAAGTCTACACCTCCCAGCGGCGGCTCTGGAGTCCAGAGACAACAGCCATGTTGGGATAGCCCAACATGGGCCAGATGCAGACTCTGAACTGAAAGCAGAGCCTGTGATATGTAGAACATAGAATTCATCGTCCGACCAGGACAGCTGGGAGTGAAACAGGCTGCTGCCAATTACTTAAGAACAAAAGGCATAAAACAAAGCTATCCGGCCACCCTGGTGACGAGGCAGTTTGGGACTCTGTTTTCCAGTATGCCTCTTGACAGTCAAAAAGCTTGACTGCTACGAAGCACCCTGGGGCCAGAGGCTAGCACCACTACAGAGGTACACGGTATAGGCGGCCTTCCAGCTGTAGGACACTTAACCAGACACAGGACACAATAGCTCAGGTGCAATTTCAGTGGATATTAGAGCTGGGCAGAGCCTCTCTCCCCCTAGCAATTGGAGCTTCCACAAGTGTGGAGCTGGCTGAGCCATCCACTGGTCCACTGCCTGCTTCTCCCGGGAGCCGCCTCTGCCTTCCCGTATCACCAGAGTCCTTATCACTGCTGCTAGTCTTTCGGGGGATTCTGGGCCAGGTGCTGTTCCCATTCCACTTCAACCAACTTGTACAGCTCCATAGTGGCCTGGGCGTCTTCCACAGAGGAATGTCCACTTTTGCCAGTCTAAGTAAGGGGGAGAGAGGAGAGGAGGAGGCTGTGAGACTAGGTGTCACGTAGATGTGCTCGCTGATCTGGTGTCAGGGCAAGAATGACGCACCGTATGTACAACCAGAGTTACAAGGCAAGGCTTCCCTTCCGATGGACACTGCACCGCCCCTATACAGTTTCTTTTGTAGTTAGTGGGTTGCTAGAAAGCCTTAACTCTGTGGGGCCAGCAGGCAGTGTGGCAGTTAAGGCGCTGGGTCCCACACGGCAACTTGAGAATCACACTGGGCGCATGCGTGTGTGCCTGCCTAAACTCCCAAGAGACAGTGGAGAAGGACCTGCAGCTTGGCCATCCCCCCTGGGAGGGGGATTTCTCTCTTTTGTACACGTGCCCTATAATGAAAAAAGGGGGGAAAAATACCAGAACTCTGGTGGAACCCTAGTTCTCCTCATCTATTAATAATTTCAGGGGTTCAACTTTTTAAATTTTTTTTGAGAGGTTTTCGCTATAGGGCGCGTGCGCTTGCCAGACAGAGAGAGAGACATAGAGACAGAAAGCGAGAAATCACCCCCCAGGGGGGATGGTCATGCCGCAATCCCTTCTCCTCCATTCTCCTCTCGGGCTCTTGGGCACGCATGCACACGCGCCCGGCGTGAGTTTTAAGCCACCGAGTCCGGGACGCGAACCACGGTCAACTACGTGGGAGTCCAGCAACATAGCCATTACGCTAACTGCTGGTTCCCGAGGGGTTCAACTCTTAAGAAGTCTCCACTACTGCCTGTCTCAATGCCACCTGGGGCAACATGTGTATGCCATGTTATTCTAAGTTCTGTAGGAAAAACTTAACAGATCAAAGGCAGGCCTCCTGAGTCTCCTACCTTCCCCCAGGTCTTTACACATGCATGACACGTGCCTACGCTTTCCTGCCAGGCGGGCCTGCATCCCGGAATGCCAAGCATGTGAGATACACCAGTGACCCGTGCATGCACTACATGATCGCTTAGGTCACTGTCTAGCTACTTTCTTCTTTTTTTTGAGTTGGGGATTTACATCCATTTAGGACTCTTTTCCTTTTCTGAAGTACCCTTCGGGACATTCTCTGAGGAACAATTATTACCTCCATATACAGACAGTGAGAGTCTATTGGCCCCCTTAACCCCAAACTCTTCCCATTAGACCAGCCACCTGGACACAACCAGATCCTCCCCGGTGTCCAGGGTGGGGACACAAGAGGGGCTGACACATAGGGAGCAGCTACCTGGATATCCCGGAAAAAAAATGGCTTCAGAGACATGGTGGCATTCTCGGGGCAGTCGGCTTTTCGGTTAAGGATGGGAATGTGGGAGGTGTCGCGGGTGAGGGACTTGGGGTGAAAGTACTGGAGGGCTTTGTAGTCGTTGTGGATGGCGTGCCCCACCACGATCTTCCCTGTGAGTATCTTCAGGATCTGGAACAGGCATGTAAGAGGAGGTGGGGAGAGGAAGACTGCCAGGTGACACCCTTATACCCGGAAGTCCACTGGACCAACTGCCCATCTGCCTCATCCCTGAAACACCCTCTCCCACAAACCACCTTCCTCAGAAACCCACATTCTCTTCCCCAGGTGAAGGTCATGGTGCTACCCTGTTTGGAGTTGCATGGTCAGCGGCTCCTGACCTTCTCGATCATCTCCCCCCCAATGACAGATCGATTTGCCTTTGGCCCTAGCCACATGCTTGGTGTCCGTGCAACTGCCTGTTTGGCTCTAGTTTGCTACATGGAGTCTTTCATCATTACACTGCGACCCATGAGGCCAAAGACGGCCTCTGGGGAGGTAATAGGAACCTCAAATTATATGCAGAGGTGTGTGGCTACTATTGGGAAAAGGGAACCTATAGCTTACATCGGATTCTCAAAGGATCTACAAGCCATGAAAATGCATGAATCACTTACAGACTAAGGCTCCAGAAAGAATCTTAATCAAACTAGTCTGGGAACTAAATACTGGGTTGTTGAAAAAGTCATGGCATATTTTTCTGCTTTTCTATGCAAAAGTGCATCACAACTTTTTCAATGACCCAATAACTTTTTGTCCTTTAGTATCTTTTAAAAAAATAATGACTTAATTTTACTATTATTTTAATTTGACAAGAGGGAGAGAGGGAGAAAGCAAACTGCTAGGTCTGGGACTCAAACTGTGGTTGACCAGGTAGGAGTCCAGCACCTTAACCACACCACCACCTGCTGGC
>NW_006159943.1:1203996-1207086 GCF_000334495.1 Tupaia belangeri chinensis
CACCTCCCTGGAGGGAGACTTCACCCTAGGGCAAAAACCTTTAAAAAAAAAAAAAAAAGGCACAAGGCATACTACCAATGAGGGCAACCACAGAATATGCCATGGGCTCTGAAGGCCAGTCTCAAGATGGGGTTCCAGGGAACCAGTAGTTAGCTTAATGGCTACGTCGCTGGACTCCCACATAGTCAACCGTGGTTCGCGTCCCGGACTCGGTGGCTTAAAACTCACGCCGGGCACGTGTGCGTGCGTGCCCAAGATCCTGAGAGGAGAATGGAGGAGAAGGGATTGCGGCATGACCATCCCCTCTGGGGGGTGATTTCTCGCTTTCTGTCTCTGTCTCTGTCTGGCGAGCGCACGCGCCCTATAGCGAAAACCTCTCAAAAAAAAAAAAAGATGGGGTTCCAAACAGGTCATGAACAAATGCAATGGTTCTATAATACATGGCTTCCCACAGGAAGCACTTGGAAGGGGCCAGCCTCATCTGGACATACCTTTGTTTTTTTTTGTTTGTTTGTTTGTTTGTTTGGTTTTTTTTGAGAGGGTTTTTTTTCACTATAGGGCGCGTGCGCTCGCCAGACAGACAGAGAGAGACATAGAGACAGAAAGCGAGAAATCACCCCCCGGGGGGATGGTCACGCCGCAATCCCTTCTCCTCCATTCTCCTCCCGGGATCTTGGACACGCACGCACACGCGCCCGGCGTGAGTTTTAAGCCACCGGGTCCGGGACACGAACCGCGGTTGACTACGTGGGAGTCCAGCGACATAGCCATTACGCTAACTGCTGGTTCCCCATACCTTTGTCTTGTAACCCCAGCTCAGCACTGGAGAAATGCTTTATGTAGTCCAGTCAACCAGGTACTCAGTGACTCCTAACTTCAGCCAGTTTACTGCCTGCTGCCATCTTTCCTTCCTATGACCCTCAACACACAGCCCTCAGTAAAGCTAAGATTTACTGTCTCAGACTCGTCCCTTCTCTCTCTCTACCAAGCCTTTTTTCCTCAGCTGTGCCTCTTCTACACAAGATATTCTTCAATTCTTCCTTTTGAGTGTTTCCTAAAAACTAACCATTTGCACCTCTGGTGAACCTCCAACTGAACATTCTGGCATATAACAAATTACTGGGGGGGGGGTAACCAGCAGGTGGCGTGGTGGTTAAGGTGCTGGACACTTCCACATGCCAGACCACGGTTCAAGTCCTGGATCTGGTAGCTTGCTTTCCCACTTTCCCTCTGCTCTCTCTCTAGTCAAATTAAAATAAAATTAATGAATAAGTAAAATTGAATAAATAACTTTTTATAATATTTTCTTGCTAAATAGTCCTAGTCATTTTTTTTTAGAATTATTTATTCAATTTTATTTATTCACTTATTTTAATTTGACCAGAGAGAGAGAGAGCGCGTGCGAGCAGAGGGAAAGCAAGCCATCAGATACGGGACTTGAACCGCGGTCGGCCATGTGGGAGTGTCCAGCGCCTTAACCACCACGCCACCTGCTGGTCCCCAATAAATAATTCTTCAAAAAAAAGAAGAAATTACTTGGGGAGGGACCAGCAGTTGGTGTAATGGCTATGTCATGGACTCCCATGTAGTCAACTGCGGTTTGAGTCCTGGACATGGTGGCTTAAACTCACACTGGGCATGTGTGCATGCATGCCCAAAATCCCGAGAGGAGAATGGAGGAGAAGGGATTGTGGCACATGCGCCCTACAGCAAAAAACTCAAAAAAAAGAAAAAAGAAATTACTGCGGGGCTGGCAGGTAGTGGGGTACTTAAGAGCGCTAGACTCCCACATGGCCGACCAAGGTTCAAGTCCCAAACCTGGCAGCTCGTTTACTTACTTTCACTCTGTACCTCTCTGGTCAAGTTAAAATAAATAAAATAAAGTTAAATAAAATAATTATTTTTTAAAAATCGAAAGTCTTCTAAAAAAATAAAAGAAAAGAAATTATTGGGGGACCAGCAGGTGACGTAGTGGTTAAGATGCTGTATTCCCACACGGCTGACTGTGGTTTGAGTCCTGGACCTGCCAGCTTGCTCTCTCACTTTCTTTCTCTCTGTCTCTCTCTGGTGAGCACATGTCCCTACACAAAATTTTTAGAAATAACAATAATAAATACAATTAAGTAATTATTTCTTAAAAATTATTTTACTGGAACCAGCAGTTAGCATAATGGCTATGTCATTGAACTGACATGTAGCTGACCGTGGTTCAAGTCCCGGACCTGGTGGCTTAAACTCACACTGGGCGTGTGTGCGTGCATGCCCAAGATCCTGAGAGGAGAATGGAGAAGGGACTGCAGTGTGGCCATCCCCCCTGGGGAGTGATTTCTTGCTTTCTGTCTGTCTGTGTCTTTCTGGCGAGCGCACGCGCCCTATAGTAAAAACGTCTCCAAAAACAAACAAACAAACAAACAAAACAAAAAATTATTTTATTTAACTTTAAGCATTTTTTAAATTTTAACTTGGCCCGAGAGGGACAGAAAGAGAGAAAGTGAGAAAGCAAGCTGCCAGGTCCAGGACTCAAACCGTGGTTGGCGATGTGAGAGGCCAGCGCCCTTAGCCGCCACACCACTTGCCAGCCTCACAATTAAATAATTCTTAAAAAAAAAAAGATTGAACAGAGTGTCTAGGAAAGGCAAAGAGCATGTATCTGAAAATGCAAAGAAGTAGACAAGGGTGCCCTCTGGTGGCCCCTGAAGACCAAGAAGCTTCCCTTTTGCCCTCCCAGACCTGGGTCCTTTCCTGTTCATCCCTTGAGCAGGGAATATCTGAATGCTGGGCCCCAGGCCCAAGGTTAGAATACATGGGTTTGCTCACTGAGTGAGATGAGAACCCTGATACACTAGCCAGACTTCTATTTTTTGGGTAAACATTTATTTATTTTTACTTATTTATTTGTAATAATTATTTATTTAATAATAATAATTTATTTAATAATTTCACTACTTTAGGACCAGCAGTTAGCGTAATGGCTATGGCACTGGACTCCCACGTAGTCGACCGCGGGTCAAGTCCCGGACCCGGTGGCTTAAAACTCACGCCGGGCGCGTGTGCGTGCGTGCCCAAGATTCCAAGAGGAGAATGGAGGGG
>NW_006159943.1:1211614-1213801 GCF_000334495.1 Tupaia belangeri chinensis
CGGTTCAAGTCCCGGACCCGGCGGCTTAAACTCACGCCGGGCATGTGTGTGTGCCTGCCCAAGATCCCGAGAGGAGAATGGAGGAAAAGGGATTGCGGCGTGGCCATTCCCCCCCGCTCCCGGGGGGTGATTTCTCACTTTCTATCTCTCTATCTCTCTCTGTCTTTCTGGCGAGCGCACGCGCCCTATAGCGAAAACCTCTCAAAAAAAAAAAATTTACTATTTTTAAAATTTGCTACAGGGCACACATGCTTACCAGAGAGAGCGAATGAGAAAGCAGGCCTCCAAGTCCAACTATCAGGCTACCTGCCGGCCCATACCGGCCCTCTTTCATGTCCTTCATTGCAGGCCACTTGTCCCTATTATACCAACTTGCCCTAGTTCCCTCCTGTCTTCTGCTCCCAGCACTTTGCCCACTTGCCCCAGCCTATTACTTGCTTAGGAAGCTCTCCCCACCTTCCCTGACACCCACGCCTGCTGCTCTGTCCTGTCTCATCCAAGGCTGTCATTTCCTCAATACAGGTTCCCAGGTCTCCAGTCCAGGAGCCCACTCGGGAACTAAAATGGGTCTCAGCCGCTAAAGTTTGTTATATCCGCTAATTGCACCTTCCCGACTTTCACCACTCTTCACCCTCACTGGAGCCCACCACATCACCTGGTAATTTCCCTCCCTCCGACCTTCCTGAACCTTTGGCAGCTTTCAGAGTGTTTTTGCTGAAAAATGACCTGAGCCTTCACCACACCTACCCTGCTGCCACCGTCATGCCTCATGCTTCTCACCTGGCTGCGAGCAATCTTGAAGGGGGTAGCATTCACCATGTGCTGCTTCCGGATACCACTCCACCTGGTCCGGTAGTCCACGATGTGGCAGGGGGGCCGGACGTACTCATCATAGAGCACATCTCCGTCATAGCTGACGATGCTACATCGAGCCAAGGAGCTCACGTGCCCCTTGGGTCCTGTGCCCACCATCTCACAGTCGATGGCCACCATCTTAGTCGGCAATTTCTGGGATGCTCCAGAGCTCTTATTCTCTGAATGAGCTTGGGTGGACTTCTGGGGGGCATTCTTCTCAGTCGAGTTCTGAGGTGGCTTTTTCTGGGGGGCCTTCTTCTTGGGACGGGCTGGACGGCTCTTGACCTTCGGAAGGGCACTCTGGAACTCTCCCAGCAAATCTACTTTAGCTGTAAGAGAATCAGTCTTCTTTGAAGGGGCAGGGGTCAGCCAAGACACTGTGGCTTTCTTGTCCAGGCACTGCTCTGACCCACTATTGGCAGCAGCGGTCTTCTTCTTTTCTGCAAGGGGAGAGGTCTTCCAAGTACCATCCACCCGAGTTGTTTCCCCTTTCTTTGGAGGTTCTGAGTGTAACTTAGGTGTCTTGCTAGGGGGCTGGTTCTTTTTTTTCAGAAAGCCTCTCCGTTCCAAGAGCCGCCGCTTTTTGACAAAATTTCGGTGCTTGGCATTTCCTTCCAATGCCTTTTTGGGAGGAGGTTCCCCAAAATCCAGATTAAGGAGTAAGGTAGACATGAGGACAATGGATGGTGGTAGAGCCGGTGGGAAGAGTGGCTTATGGATGAATGGAGGCTGGGGGGCTCATTCTCTGCTGAATCTCAGCATCCAACATTTGGAGGTCTGCAGTATACCCTGGGGGAGGGAAAGTCACCCTGATAATTGAGCCCACTGACCTGAGGAAAAATGAGATACTACTGATCCCCAAGGGACTTGGCCGAGTAAAGACATGAAAGCAGCCTCCTGGTTGGAGGGCAAATGAAAACTAATACAAAATATGACAGAAAGAGCACTGTCTGAGCCAGGATGACTGTATTCTAACAAGGTTGCACAATTTATCAGCCTTTTAGTTCTAAGTGCCTACCCCTAAGTGTCGGTTTCATTTACAAAATTAAGAATTGGGAGGGCCTATCCAAGCTCGGACTCTCCGGAGTCTAGAAAGCCTACACACGTGAGCTCTACAATCCGCCAAAAGAGGGAGTACCACAGTGTGCGCCAAAGCAGTAAACGGCATGGCCTAGACGACCGCGGGGCTCCCCAAGCACCCACAGCGCTGACCCCACGAAGAAACCCAAATCCAAGCACCGCTTTCCCTGGGCTCCTGGTTGGGGGCACCACCACATGCATCTCCCCCAAGTCCTCCCAAGCAAGGAGGAGCACATAACAGACACCACATAT
>NW_006159943.1:1214002-1222701 GCF_000334495.1 Tupaia belangeri chinensis
GGGGGCGGGGGCGGAATGCGCTCCCCAGCCCCTCTAGCCCCGTGGAGGTACAACTCGAAGGCGTGAGGAGACCGCGACAGACCGGAATCGCAGCGCCGCGCGCCGTGTTCCCGAGCCTCACTTCCGGGAGAGGCGGGAAGTGGACGGGAAGGGGCGGGACCTGGACGTTGGCTCGCCCCGGTCGGTGAGCCTGGCGGCGCGGTACGCCTCTGTGGCGTCACGGCGCGGTCACTACCCTCCTATCTCGGACGCGGACACCCACGCGCTGTCAGACGTCGCGACTTGTGACGTCAGCGAGGAGGCTAGCATCTTCAACCCAGTATGGAATCCCGGAAAGGCCGCGTCGGGGACCTGACTCGAAACTTCCCGTTCCGCCCGCACAGCTGAGCGCAGCCCAGGTCCTGGGCCCGCGTGGTACTGACCCTGGATCCCTCTCCACCGCGGTGGCGCTCCTGCGCTCCCTGCTGATCCCCGGGATGCCAGGAGTCTCCGCCCGGGGCCTGTCCCACGAGGAGAGGCGGCAGCTAGCTGTGCACCTTACTCGCGTTGTGGCGCAGTACCGTTCCATCCTGGACGCCTACATCATCGTGAGGCCACAGGGCTGGGGAGGGTGCTTCTGGTCGTGTGCTTGCCTAGGTGATAGTAAAAGGGAGAGAATCTGGAGCTTTCGTCTCTAGCCTCTTCGTCTATGTTTCAGTCTTTTGCCTGTACAAGAAAGGGTTAAAACTGGGACTATGCCCTCTCTGTTTTCAGGTAGCTTATTGCAATTGCTGGATAGATACACAGAGGGGGCAAAGTGAGAAATCACCCCCCAGAGGGGATGGCCGCGCTGCAATCCCTTTTCCTTCATTCTTCTCTCCAGATTTTGGGCACACACACTTGCCCAGTGCTTTTCAAGTCTCCTGGTCTGGGAATTGAACTGCGTAGTTGGCCATATGGGATCCAGTCACCCTAACCACACCACCTGGCTGGCTCGGTGTTAACATTTCTAACCTGTAGATTGTTTTTGTAACCTTCCATAATTTACCATAATAAAACACATGGACATTTGAGCCAAGCCGCTCTCAAAACTCCTAAAGGTAGGGATGTTCCAAGAACACGTGTTTGTTCATCCAGGCTTTGAATCAGTTCCTGGTTTTGTGGTGTTGTGGAGAGTTCCACTTTGACATCATACAGACTTGGACTGAGATCCTTGCCTCCCTGAGCCAGCAGGCGATGTGAAGGTTAAGGCACCAGATCCCACATGGTAGTCCTGGACCCAGCAACTTGAAAATCCCCCTGAGGATGTGAACATGCAGGCACGAATGCGCAAAATCCTGAGAGGAGAAGGGATTGTGGAGTGGAAATGCTCCCTGGGGAGTAATTTCTCGCTCCCCCTTCCCCCAGTGCACACACCCTATAGCAAAGAATAATAAAGAATAAACAAATTTTAAAAACCCTGCCTTCCGTAGAAGGTTAGGCTTTTTTTTGTCCCCCATTCCTAGTCCCAATTTCCCCCGCTTCACAAAGTGGGTCTTTGTGAGGAGTAAATGAGATATGGAAATGGCACTGTCATCCACTGAATTATTTAGACCCCATACCCAGAAGCCATCCTCGATTCAGCTCCTTCCTTCATTGACCCACCATCTAGTCCTTTAGCAAATCCTCTTAGCTCTACCTTCAGAATAGATCCCAAATTCATCTGTTTGTCTCCACTATTGCTACTACCACCCTCGGTCGGGCCACTATCATGTCTCTCCTAAACTTCCCAACCTGTCTCTGCGTTTACTGCTGCCCCTCCATAACCAAATCTTCACTGAGCACCAGATTGCAGTGTTTCAAATATAAACCTGATCCCCACACTCCCTTGTTTCCTGATGCTTTCATGAAGCCCCACCTCCTGCTCCTCGTTACCTACCCGACCTGGCCTCTGCTGCCTCTTTGGCTCCCTCCCATTTCATTCTCCCACAGGCACGGTGCTCTACTGCACTTGGCTTCTGTTCCACAGATACGGCAGGCATCTGGGCTTTGCACCTTCTGGTCTGCCTAGAATGCTTTCCTCCCACAGAAAAATAGAGCTGAATAACTAAGAGTAAAGACACTAGCCTGAAATTGGTTTCAGGGGCCAGCAGATGGCAGGGTGGTTAAGGCAGCTGGACTCTCACATGGCTGACTGCAGTTCGAGTCCTGAACCTCACAGCTTACTTTCTCACTTTTCCTCTCTGGTCAACTTAAAAAATAATAAAAAAAATTAATAATGACAATGAATAAAATTAAATAATAATAAAAGAAGGAAATTGGTTTCAAACCCCCCTTCTGCTACTTACTGGCTTTTTGACGTGGGCAAGTTATTTAAGTGCTGTGTTTCAGTGTCTTCATCTGTAAAATGGGGTATAAAAATACTATAAAAATAGTATGTACCAGGGTCAGCTGTGGCATGGTGGTGAAGGTGGCTGGATCCCACATGGCTGATTGAGTGGTTTGAGTCCTGAACCTGGCAGCTTGAGAAACACACTGAGCGAGTTTGCTTTCATGCCCAAAATCCTGAAATGAGAAATGAAGGACAAGGGATTGTGACATGACTATTCCATGAGGGTTGTTTTAAAATAAAGTATGTACCAGGCCAGGCCATAGTGTTGTGGTTAAGGGAGCTAGATCCCATGTGGATGACTGTGTGGTTCAAGTCCTGGACCCAGCAGCTTGAAAAACATGCTGGATGTATGTGCATGTGTGCCCAAAATCCCAGAAGGAGAGAAGTAGAGGAAAAGAGATTGCTGTGTGACCATCCTCCATGGGGGAGCAGGGGCTTTCTCACTTTCACTCTCTCTCTATCTGCTGGTGAATACATATGCCCTATAGCAAATTAAAAATAATAATACTGAGGCCAGCAGGTGGTGTGGTGGTTAAGGTGCTGGATACTCCCACATGGCCAACCATGGTTCAAGTCCCAGACCTGGTGGATTACTTTCTCACTTTCCCTTCCTCTCTATCTCTCTCTGGTCAAATTAAAATAAACGAATGAACAAAGAAAAATAATTCTTAAAAAATAATACTAATGCGAACCAGCAGTTAGCATAATGGCTATGTCGCTGGACTTCCATGTAGTCCACCGTGGTTAGCGTCCCAGACCCAGTGGCTTAAAACTCACGCCGGGCGCGTGTGCGTGCGTGTCCAAGATCCTGAGAGGAGAATGGAGGAGAAGGGATTGCGGTGTGGCCATTCCCCTGGGAGGTAATTTCTCGCCTTCTGTCTCTATGTCTCTCTCTGTCTGGCGAGTGCACACACCCTATAGCAAAAATCTCTCCAAAAAAATACTAATGAATAAAATTCAATAAATAATTGTGGAGTTTTTTGAGAGAGAGAGATTTTTGCTATAGGGTGTGTGCACTCGCCAGACAGAGAGAGACATAGAGACAGAAGGCGAGAAAGCCCCTCCCAGGGGAATGGCCACCCCGCAATCCCTTCTCCTCCATTCTCCTCTCAGGATCTTGGACACGCACGCACACGCGCCCGGCGTGAGTTTTAAGCTACTGGGTCTGGGACGCTAACCACGGTGGACTACATGGAAGTCCAGCGACATAGCCATTACACTAACTGCTGGTCCCAAATAAGTAATTCTTGGGAAAACAAACAAAAACACAATATCTAGCTGAGTGGAGGGAACACACCTGAGTGGGGAAATTGCTGTTAGCACAGGTGCATCCAGATGCAACTTGAGGTCCCAGAAAGCAGAAGGCAGGTGTTTGAGTGTTGGGAGAGGCTGGAGGGTGAGAAGCGCCTGCCGGTCACAGCTAGTGGCCCCGTGAGGCAGCAGTGCTGGGGAGAGACTATGACAAAGATGACAGTCTCTGACCAAAATGACAGTCTCTGGCTAAAAATAGACTCCTAAAATCCTAATTTCCTTAGTGGTCTCAGTCTTTTTTTTTTGGAGAAGTGTTTTGTTTGTTTGTTTGCTATAGGGCACATGGACTCATTTGAAAAAGAGAGAGAGACAGAAAGGGAGATATCACCCCCTAAGGGGATGGCCATGTCACAATCCCTTCTCCTCTCAGGATCTTGGGCACACACCCAGCTTGATTTTAAGCCACCAGGTCTGGGACTTGAACTCTGGTCACCTACATGGGAGTCCAGTGACCTAGCCATTACACCAATTGCTGGTCCCAGTGGTCTCGGTCTTTATACTATCTCACACCACAACAAGACGAGGTGAGGTGTTAAGAGAGGCCCAGAAGAATGAGAATGGTGGCAGTCCCCTGATTGCTTCTCCCCTCTTCCTGCAGGAATTTTTCACCGACAATCTGTGGGGCACACTCCCTTGTTCCTGGCAAGAAGCGCTGGATGGACTGAGCCCACCACAGCTGGCTGCACTGCTCCTGGGGATGCCAGGGTCAGGGGAGGAGGTCAGGTATGGGCTAGAGGGCTCTGGGCCAGGGAAGGCAGGGTCCTGAGCCCCACAGTGAGGATCTCATGAGGTCTCCTGGACCTCCGAGTTGTAAGCTGGTGTGATGGGACTACTCACTGGAGGCCTGGGCCGGGCTGTCTCAGGTACAGGTCGGTGTGGCCACTCACCCTGCTGGCTCTGAAGTCCACAGCCTGTGCCCTTGCCTTTACCCGAACACCTGGCTTCCAGACGCCCTCGGAGTTCCTGGAGAACCCAAGCCAGAGCTCCCGGCTAACAGCTCCATTCCGGAAGCACGTCAGGCCCAAGAAGCAGCATGAGATCCGGAGGCTGGGAGAGGTGAGGCGATCCAGGGATGTGTTGCTGTGTGTGAGCACAGGACTCGTCATACTGTGGGTTACAAAGATGGGCACCATGGGGGGCCAGCAGATGACGTAGTGGTTAAGATGCTGTACTCCCACATGGTCAACTGTGGTTTGAGTCCCGGACCTGGCAGCTTGAAATTCATACCACGCATGTGCGCACCCAAAATCCCAAGGAGAGAATGGAAGAGAAGGGATTGTGGTGTGGTCATTCTTCCTAGGGGGTTATTTCTTGCTTTCTTTCAGTCTCTCTGTCTCTGTGGCAAGCACATGCGCCCTTACAGCAAAAATCTCTAAAAAGATGTGCCCTGGGACCGGCAGTTAGCATAATGGCTATGTTGCTGAACTCCCATGTAGCCGACCATGGTTTGAGTCCCGGACCTGGTGGCTTAAACTCACACCAGGCACGTGTGCGTGCATGCCCAAGATTCCGAGAGGAGAAGGGATTGTGGTGTGGCCATCCCCCTAGGGGTGATTTCTCACTTTCTGTCTCTCTTTCTGTCTCTGCCTTTCTGGTGAGCACATGCGCCCTATAGCAAAACCTCTCCCAAAAAAAGAAAAAAAAGATGTGCCCCAACTTCACATGCAGGCCCATAGGCCTTGAATGTTGTCCTCAGCAGATGGACTGTAATTATATCTCAGTGCTAGGGTTGGGATTTTTTTGTCGTCTCATTGTTTTGCGGGGTTGGTTGGTGACTGGCTCTGAATCGTGGCTTATTCCTGTCCTCACTTCCCTCCATCTGCTCGTGGCCTCACTGCAGAGCTCTCCTCTGTCAGATTGCAGCTGTGGTATAAAGGGCTGGGACCATGACCTGAATCTCGGGTCAGTACGCAGCCTCACCCGTTTTGGTCTCTACACCTGTCGTCTCTTCCCTGGCACCCTGGATCCATCTTCCTGTTGTCTCCACCACTGTCCTGGGGGCGTTTGCCTCAGGGGTCAAGGACAAATGGCCATAAGGACTTTGCTTCCTTCCTCTTGCAGCTGGTGAAGAAGCTGAGTGACCTCACGGGCTGTACCCAGGTTGTGGATGTGGGCTCAGGCCAGGTGAGCCAGACCCCTAATAAACGGTTTTGCTTTCTAAAAATCTGTGTGTGTGTGTGTGTGTGTGTGTGTGTGTGTGTGTAATTTCTTCCTTAAGAGAGAGAGACATGCCGGCAGGTGGCGTGGTGGTTAAGGTCGCTGGACTCCCACATGGCCAGCTGTGCTTCGAGTCCCAGACCTGTAGGCTTGCTTTCTCACTTTACCCCCTCCCTCCCTCTCTCTCCGTCTTTCTTTTTGTTCCTTTCTGGTCAAATTAAAATAAAATAAATAAATAAAGATAAAATAAAATGATTTTTTAAAAATATAAAAGAGAGAGACAGGACAGAGAAACGAGCACGCCCAGCGGGTCTTCACACTGCAGTCTGTGCCGGCTCAGCTGGCCTGGACCACAGGTGTGAAAATGCACACCTGGTGCACTCAGGGAGATCCTGAATATGAACCCAGGACCTTTGCCATGTGGGTCCAGTTGCATTTCCACTGTGCTACTACTGGCCCCAAACATCCTGGTCTTTGAGTCAGGAGGATAGAACAGCCAGAAGGCAAGTTCTTAGTCTACCAGCCTAGCGAGACTGGCGCTGAGAACTGCTGGAACCATGTGGGGCAGAGTTTAAGTATCCAGGCCAGCAGGAAGGGAGACCACAGATAGGGTACTGAACAGGGCTGTCTCTATAACCTGTCTCCCACCTCTAGGGCCATCTCTCCCGCTTCATGTCTCTGGGGCTGGGGCTGATGGTGAAGAGCATTGAAGGGGATCAGAGACTGGTGGAGAGAGCCCAGCGCCTGGACCAGGAGCTCCTGCAGGCTCTGGAGAAGGAGGAGAAGAGGAATCCCCAGGTAGGCTATTCCCTCCTGCAGCCATGCCACAGGAGCAGGGTCTGTGGGCTGGAGTTGAGCAGAGGCTGCATCACCTCGTTGCTCAGCCTGGGGTGATGTGGTCTTGCTTGTGCCACCTCTTCCCCAAGGTCCCCTTTTCCTTAAAGCCTCCCCACACCCAAGGGCACTTTCTAGTTCCAAAGTCCTTTCCACACCGGTCGGTACTTCTCATAGCCACCTGGGCAGTGGCCAGTCTCGTAGTAGACTCATGGCAGCAGGAGAGTGGGCCTCAGAGATGGAAAGATGCATAAGTTGGTGGTAGATCTAGAATATATCTCATTGCTTGATTCTTGGTCCAGGTCTGTCCTGTGCCCCAGCTTCTCTCCCTCATTCCTCCTGGGTAGGGACACAGAGGACAGTCCTCTGTGGTGGCCTGAGACAGCGAACAGACTCTCCATCTGCCTCTGTCCTCCCTGCCCACAGGTGGCCCAGCCCTGCCCCCGCCGCTCCCCGCACCACGTGGTTAGGTGGGTGGACACCACAGCGCTGTGCGAGGAGCTTCTGCTTCCACTGGAGAAGCCGCATCAGGGCGGGGCCCGCCTGCTGCTCACAGGCCTCCATGCCTGTGGGGATCTGAGTGTGGCCCTGCTGAGGCACTTCTGCTACTGCCCCGAGGTGGTGGCCCTGGCCTCCGTGGGCTGCTGCTATATGAAGTTGAGTGACCCGGGTGGCTACCCACTTAGTCAGTGGGTGGCTGGGCTGCCTGGCTGTGAGCTGCCCTACCGGCTCCGGGAGGGAGCCTGCCATGCCCTGGAGGAATACGCTGAGCGGCTGCAGAAAGCTGGCCCCAGCCTGCGGACCCACTGCTACCGAGCTGCGCTGGAGACAGTCATCCGACATGCCCGGCCCGAGCTCCGGCGGCCAGGCGTGCAAGGCATCCCCAGAGTTCACGAGCTCAAGATTGAAGAGTGAGGCTGGGGGAGGCGGGGCGGGGAGCATCACCCACTGCAGCTCTGACTCCCCTCAGATCTGAACACACCCAGAGGGGGGAGCTCGAATTCTCTAACTGGGGCAGCATCTCAAAAAATATAAGTTTGTTTATTTAGTCAATGAACAATAGAAAGACAGGTGTCCCCAACAGGGTCTTCATGCTGTGATCCACCCCCAGCATCAGCCAGCGTGGATTATGGGCACGTGAGTGGCCCAGTGTGTTCAGGGAGGTCTGCTGTCACCCTGGAACCTTCCCACGTGGGTCGGACTCACAGAATGTCACGTTTTACTGCTGTGTTACTACCCAGTCCCTCCCTCAAGGATTTTTTTTTTTTAAGACATTTTTGTTATAGGTACATACACTCACTGGAGAGACAGAGAAACTGAGAGAAAGTGAGAAGTCACCGCCCCAGGGGAGAGATGGCCACACCACAATCCCTTCTCCATTTTCCTCCTGGGATTTTGGGCACACGCTCATGTACGACTGGCATGAGTTTCAGGTCCAGGACTTGAACTGTGCTTGGCCATGTGGGAGTCCAACACTTTAACCACTATGCTGCCTGCTGGCCCTCAAGCTTTCCTTAAAAGGGAGTTGTCCCTCATCAGGAGATTCAAAGAAATACAAGTTGTTTTTTTCCTTAATAGTGTGTGTGTGTGCACTCGACAGAGAGGGAAAGAAAGAAATGACCACCCCTCGCCTAGTGGGGATGGCCATGCCACATCCCTTCTCCAGTCTCAGAATTTTGGGCTCACATGCATGTGTGCCCAGTGTGATTTTCAAGCCGCAGGGTCTGGAACTTGAACTATAGTCAGCCATGTTGGAATCTAGCACCTTAACCACCATGCCACCTGCTGGCCCCACGAGGCTTTTTAAAAATGTTAAAAATAGGGCTGTTAGGACAGAACTGGCTGAAAGTAAATTTGGGTCAGTTTGCTTAAGACAGAGCAGCATTTAAACTTTCATAGTCGGGCAGCAAATAAGTGAAGTCGGGGTGCCTTAGGAACAGGCAAGGTTTAAGTGGGAGGTAAGAGTTTCTCAAAGCCCAACTGGGTGCTGTTTCTACCGACCCCACAGGTATGTGCAGCGGGGGCTGCAGCGGGTGGGGCTGGGGCC
>NW_006159943.1:1223539-1225020 GCF_000334495.1 Tupaia belangeri chinensis
AAGAGTGAGGCTGGGGGAGACGGGGCGGGGAGCATCACCCACTGCAGCTCTGACTCCCCTCAGATCTGAACACACCCAGAGGGGGGAGCTCGAATTCTCTAACTGGGGCAGCATCTCAAAAAATATAAGTTTGTTTATTTAGTCAATGAACAATAGAAAGACAGGTGTCCCCAACAGGGTCTTCATGCTGTGATCCACCCCCAGCATCAGCCAGCGTGGATTATGGGAACGTGAGTGGCCCAGAGTGTTCAGGGAGGTCTACTGTCACCTCCCTCAAGGATTTTTTTTTTTTAAGACATTTTTGTTATAGGTACATACACTCACTGGAGAGACAGAGAAACTGAGAGAAAGTGAGAAGTCACCGCCCCAGGGGAGAGATGGCCACACCACAATCCCTTCTCCATTTTCCTCCTGGGATTTTGGGCACACGCTCATGTACGACTGGCATGAGTTTCAGGTCCAGGACTTGAACTGTGCTTGGCCATGTGGGAGTCCAACACTTTAACCACTATGCTGCCTGCTGGCCCTCAAGCTTTCCTTAAAAGGGAGTTGTCCCTCATCAGGAGATTCAAAGAAATACAAGTTGTTTTTTTCCTTAATAGTGTGTGTGTGTGCACTCGACAGAGAGGGAAAGAAAGAAATGACCACCCCTCGCCTAGTGGGGATGGCCATGCCACATCCCTTCTCCAGTCTCAGAATTTTGGGCTCACATGCATGTGTGCCCAGTGTGATTTTCAAGCCGCAGGGTCTGGAACTTGAACTATAGTCAGCCATGTTGGAATCTAGCACCTTAACCACCATGCCACCTGCTGGCCCCACGAGGCTTTTTAAAAATGTTAAAAATAGGGCTGTTAGGACAGAACTGGCTGAAAGTAAATTTGGGTCAGTTTGCTTAAGACAGAGCAGCATTTAAACTTTCATAGTCGGGCAGCAAATAAGTGAAGTCGGGGTGCCTTAGGAACAGGCAAGGTTTAAGTGGGAGGTAAGAGTTTCTCAAAGCCCAACTGGGTGCTGTTTCTACCGACCCCACAGGTATGTGCAGCGGGGGCTGCAGCGGGTGGGGCTGGACCCCCAGCTGCCGCTGAACCTGGCCACCCTGCAGGCCCACCAGGCCCAGGAGCACCGTGTAGTGGCCTTCTTCAGCCTGGCCCTGCTGCTGGCCCCACTGGTAGAGACGCTGATTCTGCTGGACCGGCTGCTCTACCTCCAAGAGCAGGGTGAGAGTGGCCTGCAGCAGGACCTGGAGCCAGAGGGGTGGAGTTGAGGGTTCCTCCCAGCACTAGTCCCCCATCTACTGGGCTTGGGTCATAACTGGTGATTCTTGGACCACCTGCCCCAAGTCACCGGTGGGGTGGAGGATTTGTTAAGAAATGCAGCCTCCGACCAGTTAGCCTCTGGGGGTGCTTCTCCGAGCTACATTTTAATATCACCTGGCAGGGTGATGCCTTGGGCACCCCATTTCCCATGAATAAGGGGACTGT
>NW_006159943.1:1225051-1237963 GCF_000334495.1 Tupaia belangeri chinensis
CAGCAGGAAGTGGCTTCTGATCTGACCTGTCTTTTTCCCAGGCTTCCATGCTGAGCTCCTGCCCATCTTCAGCCCTGAACTCTCACCTAGAAACCTGGTTCTGGTGGCAACCAAGGTGCCCCTGGGTCAGGCCTTCTCTGTTCTGGAGACCGAAGACAGCTGACACATTCCAAGGAAGGGCGTATCTCACCAAATCTGAAACTACCCAGATGCCACAGTGCGGCAGACTGGGCCTCCACACAGAGAACCAGCAGCCTGCATCCTGCCTGGAGTCCGGGCTTCCCACAAACCTGTACATTTTTAATTTATTGAAAGATGAAAATCTTGGGGCTGGCAAGTGGCATGGTTGTTAAGGGCACTGGACTCCCACATGGCCAACTATGGTTCAAGTCCCAGACCTGGTGACTTGCTTTCTCACTTTCTCTCTCACTCTCTTGCTCTGTCTCTCTCTGGTCAAATTAAAATAAATAAAGTTTTAAAAATTTCTTAAAAAAAAAAAGAAAACTGGGTATCTTTGTTTCCCTTCTATTTCTGTAAGAGGAGGAAAGGATATCCCCTTACCCCTGGGAAATGGGGTGCCCAATGCATCACCCAGAAGTGTTTCCAGAGGCTCTGCAGTTGGGGCTCACTGCCTACTCCCCATGACCCTTCCTGACAGGCACCCTGGGGAGTAGCAACAGTTTACATAGAGGGAACATCCCTGCTTTGGTTTCTATTTCAGAATCTGCAGGCCCCACCCATTGGCAGGGCTGCCTTAAGGCTGGCTCGTGCCACACGACCTGCCATAGCCTTCAGGTCCTGAAATGGGTATGTATATTGGGGCTTCAAGGTGCCATCTACAGAGAGTAGCTGCACACAGGACGTGGCTTTTTTTATTCTTTATTTTTTTAAATTTACTATAGGGTGTATGCACTCGCCAGAGAGAGGAAAGTAAGAAAGCATCCCTCACAGGGGATGGCCACACCACAATCCTTTCTCCATTCTCATCTCAGGATTCGGGGCACACCTGCGCATGCACCCAACGTGTTTTCCAAGTCGCCAGGTCGGAGACTCAAATCAAGCAGTCAGCCACGCCACAGGTAGGCCCAGTTCTTGGCTCTTTATTGGTGTCTGAAGAAGAGGTGCCCCAGCCTTTGGTACAGAGGTTGGGAAGAAGCTGCTCTTCCCAGGCTCAATACCAGTAGACTTTCTTGTATCTCCGGGTCTCCTGGATCCCCATCGCCTCCATCACCTCCTCCTCCAGTGTCTTTAGACGGGGCACATAGGTTTTTTCTAGAGCATCTTCCACCGATGTGTCTTTGGGGCCATCTGTTGAGTCAGAGGAAAGGACAAGGGTAGGAGGGTTTGCCAACGTTTTTTATTTTCAAGTTTATTTTTTCCATAAGACAGGAAGATAGCACCCTCAACAGGTTCTTGGTGGTGCAATACCCCTCCAGCCTTGGCCAGCCCTGGATCACAGGCACACGTATGTCCAGCATACTCGGGGAGGTCTCCAGACATTAACACGGACCTTCCCATGTGGGTCAACTTTGCAAAACATCACTTTTTACTGCTGTCCCACCATTTGGCCCCCCAAGTTGTTTTGTTGTTGTTGTTGTTGTTATAGGGTATGTGTACTCGCTAGAGAAAGACAGCAAGATAGGGAAAGTGAAAAACCTCCTCGTGGGAGGATGGCTATATTGCATTCCCTTCTCCATTTTCCTCTTGGGGTTTTAGGCATGCACACACATGCACCCAGCAAGATTTTTAGGCCAGCCAAGGTCTGGGACTCGAACTACACAGTTGGCATGTGGGGTCCAGCATCTTAACCTCCATGCCACTCACTGGCCCCCAAGTTGTCTTTTTACCATCTCTTACTCACTTCTGCCTCCTGCCCCCCACCTCCCTGCCCTTCACCCCAGCCTCACCAATCCATGTTTCAGGGACAATGCCATCAGCTCTGGGAAATTCAGGTTTAGGGATAATCCTCCCCGATCTTGTGGAGACTCGTACCCGCTCTCCTGCCTCAGAAAATCTCCACTCGATCTCAGTGGGTTTCCTGGTGGAGAGAAGAGGTGAGCCTGGCCTGGGGATGAGGTCCCTTGACACTGTCCATCCCAAAAGTATAATCAGGAAAGCACCAAGGTTACTACCTGTTCCTCTCCCCGTGTATTGGGGTAATCCAGGGAATCATGGCCTTGAGATGGCGCCTCAACTTCCAGAGCACCCAACCCTGATTCTCACTAGGTAAATGTGCTTTCCCTCCCAGCCACTGTCAGCACCTTGGTGGATTCCAGAAACCCTCTGACCAGACCCCACATGCTTGCCTGTCCACAGGATCCACGAGTTTGACCTGGCTGTGCAGCAAGGGGGCCTCGCTAGGGATCATGGTTCCCCGGGAGTCCTTGGTCTTGCCAATGTAGCGGTAATGCTGTGAGAGAGGGGGGACATCAGAAAGCAGGCCATGGAGGGGCTTGCCCATACTGCTCAGTGCTCAGCCAAGAGAAGCAGAAGATTCAGTTGCCCTGCCACCCTGTGCTGCTTGTTTATTTATTTATTTATTTTTTACATTTTTGCCATAGGGTGTGTGCACTTACCAGAAGGAGACAGAGACATAGGGAAAGTGAGAATTTACCCCCCAAGGGGGATGGCCATGCCATGATTCCTCCTCCATTCTCCTGGGGTTTTGGGCACGCATGCACACGCACCCAGCATGATTTTCAAGCCACCAGGTCTGGTTACACAAACCATAGTCGGCCATGTAAGAATCTAATGTCCCAACCACTACACCACCTGTCCACCTCCCTGTGCGGCTCTTAACGCACACGGGCCAATGGGACAGGATTCCTGACATCTCCATCCTCTCTCCACTTACTGTGTTCAGCCCTTCCAGGACCACCCAGTTTCGCTGCCGGATCACTTGAACTACTTTGCCCTGCTTCCCAGCATCCTTGCCTTCTAGAATCTCCACCTGTGGGAAGACACGAGGCTCAGAGGGAAAGTCCTCCCCAGGAGCCTCCCTGCCATTCTCCGCCCTGTCTGGGGCACTCACCATGTCCCCACAGAACAGATGCCAGTCTTCATCAGAGATGGGTTCCACGACTACCGGGCGCCGCCTTTTCCCTGGGGGGTTCTTCCTCTTGTCTGCCAGGGAGCCTGGGCGGTTCATCCCATAGCGGTAGTGAGGAGGCAGACTGACCTTGGATGCCAGGGCCAGCAGAGCAGACAGTCGCATGGCTGGAGGCTGCGAGAAATCCCCTTCCAAGTGAAAAATGGAAACCTTCCTCAGCTCTGGAGTAGATGGACAGCTAGAAACATGGGAAGGACATTTTTAAAGCACTTACTCCATTACTCAATGTACTTCATCTCATTGACTCTTCACAAAATGATAAGATCTTCGCTTTAAGATGAGGAAACAGAGGGTCAGCAGGTAGCATGGTGCTTAAAGGAGCTAGATTCCCATGTGGCCAACCTCAGTTCAAGTCCCAGACCTGGTGGCTTGCTTTCTTGCTTTTCCTTTCTTTGTCTGATCAGATTAAAAAAAAATAACGAATGGAATTAATAAGTTAATAAATCTTTAAAAAAAACAGATGAGGGGACAGAGAGGTTAAGTAACTTACCCACGGTCACAAAGCTATATGGGGAATCAACATTCAAACCCATATATATCTAACACCAAAGTCCAAAAAATTCATGAAGGCCAAGGAATATTATCTTGCTCACTCTTGAACCTAGCAAATTGTCATAGGGCTTAGCACATAGTAGATTCTCAATAAATATTCATTAAACAAATGTGTGAACAGCAAGATAGAAAGAACACAACATTGGCTTAGGGCCAAAAGGCATACAATTATCCGGTGAAACAGGCAGTAGAGCAAAAAGCTGGGGTTAAAAAGTTCCTATCTCGGGCCTGCCCTGTAGCACAGGGTTAGGTACACAGCAGATGCTGGATCCCACATGGTCGATGAGGGTTCTGGTTCCAGCTTTGTTTCCAGCCTGTGTAGGCATGCCCAGGATCCAGAATCCTGAAGTGATGGAGAAAGAGGGATTGTAGTGTGCAGTTCCCATTAGGAGAGTTCTCTTTCACTCGTGCATAAGCACAAACCCTCTAGCATTAAAAAAAAAAAAAATCTTATCTTCTAGTTCCTGTCATCCGACAGGACTAGGATAGTTTCTTTTCTAAAGTAAAAGGACTCAGGCCAGACTCTAGGATTACTGGGTCTTAAGATCTCCCAACCAAGTATGTACTCTAAGCCTCCCAATTTTGGATGACAGACTAAATAGAATAGTGAGAGGGACCAGCAAGTGGCATGGTGGTTAAGGTATTAGATTCCCATATGGCTGACCATGGTTCAAGTCTTGGAACTGGGAGCTTGAAAATCACACTGGGTGCATGCCCAGAATCTTGGGAGGAGAATGGAGAAGGGGCTGTGGTATGGTCATCCCTCCAGGATGTGATTTCTCACCTTCCCTCTCACTGTCTCTCTGGCAAGCACACATGTCCTATGAAAAAAATCATTTTCTTTTTGAAAGAATTATTTAATTCCATTTGTCATTATTATTATTTTTAAAATTGACCAGGGAGAGAAAGGGAAAGGGAGAAAGCAAGCCACCAGGTCCAGGACTCAAACCATGGTCAGCCATGTGGGAATCCAGCACCTTTAAGCACCACCCCACACACCAGTCCCAATTTTTAAAAATTATTTATTATTTTAATTTTGCTATAGGACACATGCATTCACCAGAGAGGTAGAGAAAGAAAACAAGCCACCAGTTCTGGGACTCTTAACCATGGTGTTGGCCATGGGAAAGTCTGGCAACTCAAGCACCGCGCCACCTGCTAGACCCTGGCAAAAATAAATAAATAAATAAATAAAAGGGGGCCAGCAGGTGGCATGGTGGTGAAAGGGGCTGAATTCCCATATGGCTGACCATAGTTCGAGTCCTGGAACTGGCAGCTTGCTTTCTTGCTTTCCCTTTCTCTCTGGTCAAATTAAAATAAATGACTGAATAAATGCAATTAATAAATATTTTTTAAAAATGAACTGTAACTTCAAAACAAATAATATATATTATAATGGCATAAAGAGCCCTGGATCAATCAGACCACCTGGGTTCTAGTCCCTACTCTGCAATTCTCATATTGTGTGGCCGTAGGCAATTTCTTTTTTTTCTTTTCAATTGCCAGAGGGTACATGTACTTGCCAGAGAGCCAGAGGGGCAGGAAGAGGGAGAAAGCACCTCCCCCGTGGGGGGTGGTTATGCCACAATCCTTTCTCCTCTTCCTTGTTGGGATATGGATGTGTACACACATGTATCCACGTGGCCTTGTGTGTTACTGAAGCTGTCAAATGCAAACTGCTGCCAGCCACATGGAATCTAGCTCCCTTAACCACTAGGACATAAGGCCAGCCCCCTTCTTTTTGGGGGGAAAGAATGATTTATTTAGTTCCATTTGTTATTTTAAAATTTGACCAGAGAGAGAAAGGAAAAGCAGAAAGCAGGCCACTGGGTCTGGGACTCAAACCATGATTGGCCACGTGGGAGTCCAACACCTTCACCACCACACCACCTGCTGGCCCCAGGCTACTTCTGTGCTTCACATTCATTATTCATGAAACTATAGGGATGGTGGTGGTGGTTAAAATTTTTAAAAATCATTTTATTTAACTTTTTGTATTTATTTTAATTAGACCAGAGAGGGACAGAAAGAGAAAGTGAGAAAGCAAGCTGCCAAATCCAGGATTCAAACAATGGTCAGCCATGTGAGTCCAGCGCCCTTAACCACCACACCAACTGCCGCTGGTGGTATTTAAATTTAACAAAGCAAGCGCGGAATAACATACTGTTATGCCATTTGAGTAAATTAAAAAATACATGTGTTGGCATAATAAATATTTATGGGAGGAAAAAAAGAAACAAACTATTGTTTTGAGGGAAATGAACTGAGAAAGCTGTTACTTTGCATTTTGTCCCTTTCCAAAAGGTTTGCATTTTCTAACCATGTGAATTAAAAAAAAAAAAAATCAACTGGTTTACATAAACACTAAGATATCTATCATTTTTCTTTATACTTCTCCGTATGAGACAAAAAGACCTAAATGCTATTTTCAATTAATGCTAGTGGAATGTAGGACCTAAGTGCTCCTATTCAGAGTCACTACTCTGACAGACCTAATGCTGTTATTTCAACATTACCGGCATTGGCTTTTCACGGACCAGTGAGGGAGGTTGCCTGGTGCCAGTATCCTAAGGTCCCTTTTACAGGGGCACCAAACCCGGAGAGCTGGAGTGACTTGCCATAATTCATACATCGTGAAAGCAACAGGACTTATCTTCCGACCCAAGCCTCCCGCATGTGTGCCACAAGGAGTTCCTTAACTTCAGTCGTTCTAGGTCTAAGGCTCTGGGAGGAGGAGATCCAGGAGCCTGTCCAGACTAGAGCAGCTGCAAACGCCCTAAATCTTTCCCTCCACAACCTGCAGAGGATGGTGTCCCTCCCGCATTGGCACTTCCACTGCGCGCAATGGAGATGCCGTGCAAATGCGGAGGGCTAATGTGTGCCCCCTTAGATCACGGCTCCAAAGGCTTCCCCCCGTCAGACTCAACCCGGGTGCGGACCCGGACCCCGGACATCTTCAGGCCCCAGCAGTCTTCAGTACCCACCCGCTCCACGCCGCCGGTGCAGCGAAACCCCGGGGAGGCCAGGGAAAAGGAAGGCCCTTCCCGTAACTGGCTCCGGGACGAGCGCCGGAGCTGCACCACCTCTGGGCCGCGCGGCCCTCGACTCAGCTTCCCGCTGAGCGCAGACTCCACGCGAGTCACCTCTGCACATGGGCCCTCAGCCGCGCCCGTGCGCTCTCTGGGAAATGTAGTCGAAGGGTGGAGCGGAAGCTCCGCTACGAAGCTAGCCTCTCGCAACCTGGGAGTTGTAGTCCGCCACTGCAAAGTAAGCCGCAATCAGGAAATTTGCCCGGGGTAGGAAACCGAGGAAACGCATACCAACCGCGAAGCATGTCGGGAATTGAAGGCAAAGCTGACGAGGCCGACGCGCCGGACACACTCCTGCCCATGCTCGGCGTGGAGGCCGCTGGGAACTGTAGTTCCTAGAGAAGATGGCTCCATTTTCTAGGTGGTTATGGCTTCTTGGTCAAGGCGAAAGGCCTCCCTTCCAGACAAGACTATATAGCCAGTACCCCGCAGGCAACTCTCTGCTGGACAGGTCTGGGGCATGTTAAAAATCTGTCATAGGCTTTCCAGAGGAAGGGATCAATGCGGGCCCTCCCTATGCTGGATGATGTAGTCACAAAATGCCAGACCTGGAAGGAGCCTTAGCTGATGATCTAGTTCAGACTTTCCACTTAACTTCGGGGAGATTCCACCCTATTAACCTCCTCCCCCTAATCTCCCATCACCTGTTAGAGATGACAGGCATCCCTAGCGTTAGCAGGGGACAAGGATTACCCTCCCAGAGTTTTTGGCATGCCCTGGGGTCAGCGTTGTTTTTGCAACCAGCCCAAACAATTCCAGCAGCAAACTGGCTCCTCCCCCCACTCCAGAAACCTGTGTGGAACAGCAGCAGGCAGCAGAGAAATAAAATGAATGGTAGTTTATTCTAGGACTCTCTCCTCATGCAATTTTTTTAAAAAAATTGTCTTTGCCATAGGGTACATGTTGAGAAATTACCCAAGGACAATGGCCATGCCACAATCCCCTCCTCCATTCTCCTTCTGGGATTTTAGACATTGAACACACACAAGCCTGGTGTGATTTTTCAAGCTGCCAGGTCTGGAACTTAAACCGTGGTCAACCATGTAGGAGTCCAGTGCCTTAACTATCTAGCTACCTGCTGGCCCTGAGTTTTGGGTTTGTTTGTTTGTTTTTAAAGAATTACTTAACTTGGATGGGAACCAGCAGTTAGTGTAATGGCTATGTCGCTGGACTCCCACATAGTTGACCGTGGTTCGCGTCTCTGACCCGGTGGCTTAAATCTCACGCCGGGCGCGTGTGCGTGCGTGCCCAGGATCCCGAGAGGAGAATGGAGAAGGGATTGCGGCGTGACCATCCCCCCTGGGGGGTGATTTCTCGCTTTCTGTCTCTATGTCTGTCTCTGTCTGTTTGGCGAGCGCATGCGCCCTATAGCAAAAACCTCTCCAAAAAAAACTAAGAATTATTTAACTTGGGACCAGCGGGTGGCGTGGTGGTTAAGGCGCTGGACACTTCCACATGGCCGACCACAGTTCAAGTCCTGGACCTGGTGGCTTGCTTTCTCACTTCCCCCCTCTCTCTCTTTGTCTCTCTGGTCAAATTAAAATAAATGGATGAATAAATAAGATTAAATAAGTAATTATTTTAAAAATTACTTAGCTTTATTTATCTATTTATTTATTTATTTCAATTTGACCAGAGCAAAATAGAATAATAGAGGAAAAAAGTGAGAAAGTAAGCTGCCAGGTCCAGGACCCGAACTGTGGTTGGCTATGTGGGAGTCCAGAGCCCTTAACCACCATACCACCTACTGGCCCCCCTGAGTTTTGGTTTTCTAACAGCTTTGGAATGGCAGAGGCTGGCACCCTCTACTTTGATCTGAGATGATTTGAGAATTATTTGTATTCCCATCTCCCACCCCCCCTTCAGTTAACCAATATACCCACAAAGAATCAGTCCGAATCCAAAATAGTAATCAACGGGTTTTATTTTCCTAGAACTGAAATAGTCTACGGTTCTCAGAGCTAAACTTCCAAAGCTACAGTCAGCAATTTTTCATCAGAGCCCAGGGGAGAGGGGCAAAGTAAACGAGACAAGAGACAGAAGAGAGGTGGAGAGACCACTGGGACGAGGCTGGGAGCAGGCGGGCACTCCCCTCTGTCCTCTCAGCAGGTTACAAGTCGGGTCTGGTGACAACACTGAGGGGACCAGTTGGGACAGCGGATGGGAAATGACACCAGAAGGAACACCAAAGCCCCAGCTACAAAAAGAAAGTCATCAAACCCCAAACAGAAAGGGAGCCTCCCAGTGCACCTCAGAAATGGGGGCCATGGTGAGGAAGGAGGAGCAGGATGGGGAGCACACGAGGGCTAAGGGTCTTTAAAATTTTTTTTTAATTTTCTTTTATTAAAAACATTTCCTAAAAAATGTGTCTTTTCCTTTATGTCTGGGTGATGTAGAGGACTGCAGGCTGGCCGTGAGCACTGGGGAGTGGGAAAAGAGCAGCTTGGGGTCTCCCCAGGGCACCCCATCTCTGGCCCCAGAGATCTAAAAGGGGGCAGATGCTTAACACTCCCACCCAAATGGGTGGGGTCAACCCTCCAGATCTCGGGTGCTTGGCCCAAACAACTTGGAAGCCCCCAAATCTTTTGATGATAAACCACAACTCCCAGAACTCCTGGGGTCAGCAAAAGGAAGAATGGTGTTGTCAATCAAGAAGGATTTATAGGGGAGATCCTCCCACACATAAGCTGTTCTGCTTTCCCTGAATCTAGGCAGCTGGGAGAATGGATGGGGGAGAAGAGGACAGCTCAAAAGATGCCAGCTTCCTGCCCCACCTCAATTCGAGGACTGCCCGCCCAGGCTCCAGAAGCCCACCCTGCTGTTCATGTTCCATCCCTTCCACTCCTACCCCACCCCAACCCAGAAGTCCAGAATGCCTCGGGGAGGGAGAGAAGGGTGTCAGGAGGTGGAAACAGCCCAGGCCCCAAGAACAGCTCTGGGAAACAGCTCCAAGCGGAAAGGAACAAGTGGCCTCATCTCATCCCAGGGAGCATAAGCTATGGCCCTGACTCAGACCACAGGGGAGCAGGGACCTGGCGGCGAGCGCTGGTGGCCTGCTCCACCCAGGTCGGTCTTGGGGCCTGGGCTTGGAGTGGGGGAGTGAGTGGGAGAGGAGAGCGGGCTGGGGCGGGAAAGGGGTTCCCAGTTTTCAGGCCATGGCCAGTTTCCCCAGTAGCACCCAGACAGCAGCAGGAACGGGGCGGGGGCTCCTCTTGAAACATTGGTGGCTACAGGCTGCAGGGGAGGGTTGGAGGGGAGAAGGGTTACTGGTGTGGCTGTGGCCAGGCCTCGCCCCAGCCAGTGGCGGTCTCCTGGGAGAGCCTCCCGCCTCCCGAGAGGCTGACCGCTGCTGGCCCTCCCAGTCCAGCTGCCGGGGGCAGGGGCCTCGCTCACCTCTCGTGATCTCTGACGCCCGGGGCCTCGGCATCTTCCTTGGCAGTCTCTTCCTCCTCTTCCTCCTCTTCCTCCTGAGGAGGCCCCCGGCCAGAGCCTGGCTCAGACGGGGTGCTATTCTTTTCCACCTCCACAGGGAGAGGCCTCTCACTCTCCAAGGTGGCTGCCTCCTTCTCCTCCCCTTCAGGGTCTTCTGCCTCCTTGGGACGTTTAGGGGAGTCCTAGGCAGGATGGCAGAGCAGAGGTGGGCTGAGATTGCAGAGGGACGCTGGCCTCCTCCCCGTACACCCGCTCCTCTCCTCCTAGGCACCTTCCTGGACGAAACCCACAGTCCTCCTCAGTCCTCTCCCAGCTGACTGGCAGCCCTGTACCCTCTTCTCAGTGGGGCTCCCTAAGACCAGGGGCTCGATCTTCTCTCCTACTGGGGACTCCCTGAAGTGGGAGGGTCCCTCTTCTCAAACTGCACGCTTCCGAGACCAACCAAGCCCTGCTCCCACGCCCTGTTTCCACGGATGCTGGTGGGGGTCTGGGCCCCGTTACCTCTAGCAGGTCCCCCGCTCTCCGCTTCAGCACCCCCTTCTCGTTCTTCTCCTTGGCCGGCTCGTCGATGACCAGCTTCCCTTCCTCGTCGCTGCTGCCCTCTGCGTTCCCCTTCTTATCGCCATCGCCCTCTGCGGCTTCGGGCTCAGGCTCCTCCACGCAGCTCTTTTTCTGGGAGGACTGTGACAGAGACAGCCGAGGCTGAGTGGCACCAGTGGCGGCCAGGATGGGACCCCTCCCCAGACCCCTCCCTCGGCCACTCACTCCTTCCTTTTCCCGCCTCTCCCCCACCCCCACCCAGGTGCCCAGTCTCCCCCACCCCCACCAAGGTGCCCAGTCTCACAAGTGATTTGAGACCCACCTCTGTCGGATTAGCCCCAGGGTAAACCCACTGGCCGGGCAGGCAGGGCTCTGTGCAGCCCCACCCTCCCGCCTTGTCCTGCCCGGCTCACGAGCACCTCCTCCTGGAAGCCTTCGTGGGAGAGTTGAGGCCATGTCCTCTACTCCTGCTGGGCCCACAGAGGCCTGCCCCACAGACTGCCTCCATCCTGCCTCGCTCCCAGGCTTGCTGACTACCAGTCGCCCCTGACCACGGCTCTTCCACACACCCATGCATCCAGCCCCTCTGCCAGGAATCCCCCACCCAGCCCAGTGAGCTCCTGCCCTGACAGCCCTGGAGTTTCTAAAGACCAAGCATCACCTGTGGGCCCGGGGCTCCGGAGCCCCTGCCACCTGCGCTCCGGGGGTCTCTGGGGAAGATGGCAGCTCACCTGGTAGCCGGAAGCCTTGACGGTGGGGTTGTTCTCGATCTCCCACAGCCCCTCGCTGAACCCTTTCCTCTTGTTGGGCTTGCCGAACTTCTCCTTGGACTCCTCGTAAGGGAAGAGGTCTTTGGGGCCGGGAAGAGATGGGAGACTGTGCTCTCGCGCCCTCGCGCCCAACGCACAAGTGGGACCTCCCGCCACCCTCCCCATCTACCCTGGTCCCTCTCACTCACGTCTCGTGGGTCCCGAAGAAAAAGACTTGGTATTTGTTGGCCGTGGATTTCACAGCGGCCTCTGGCATCTCGTCAATCTGGGGGTGGGATGAGGAACGTGAGCATGCACTGGGGTCCCGTGGTCTCAAGTCTGGGGCAGGGGTGCTGACCTCTCAGGCACATTTGTATAATCGGACCCAGAGACCCTGGAGCTGACCACAGCAGTTTGGGAGCCACTGCAGCCACGGAACTGTGTGCAGATGAAGTTGGACACGAAAAGCCCCACAGACACCAGGAGTCCCTCCAGCCTCGCCTCCCAACACGCCAGGCCTAGCTACATGTGCCACGTGCTTGCTACCACATGGCCCAAACGCTGCCACCTCTTTTTGCCTAGGCTGAAACCTTAGCATCACCTCATTCCCGCTCCACTACCTCCCCTTCTCCACTGCGGCTAGGGCACACCTTCAAAGTGCTGATCTGAGCAATTCACCCCCCTTCCTCCAGACCCTCCCACACCTTCTGTGCTCAGCCATGTTGGAGTGCCGCGCCCCTAACCGCCATGCCACCTGCCGGCTCCTATGCCTGCAAGTTCGGAATCCCACCTCTGCTACCACATACGTATGAGCATGGGCTAACTAACCCTGTCCCTCTGCCTCGGTTTTCTCATCTGTACAATGGGCGTCGGTAGTGGGCCAGCCTGTCACATGCAGTGAAGGGCGCTGGACCCCACAAGGCCAACAGCACGGTTCAGGTCCAGGATCTAGCAGCTTAAAATACGACAGGAATGTGCATGCATGCCCAAATCCCAAAAGGGTAATGGAGGAGAGATTGCGGTGGGGCGGTCCCCACCTACTACTTTCTCTCTCTCCTCCTTCTCTCTCTGGTGAGTGTAAATACCTCATAGCAAAAAAAAAAAAGAAAAGAAAGAAAGAAATCGCCGAAATACAATGGAGGTGGCTGTAGCACAGGAGATACAAGGCCGGGAGGGTGAAATGCCCGTAACCTGCCCTGTGTTCCACCTCACCCAGAACGCTGCCCTGGCTCTGGCCACATTGTTTTTTTGTTTTTGAGAGATTTTTGCTATAGGGCGTGTGCACTCGCCAGACAGACAGAAAGCAGGAAATCACCCCCTGGGGGGATGGCCACACCGCAATCCCTTCCCTTCCTTCCATTCTCCTCTCGGGATCTTGGGCACGCACGCACACGCGCCCGACGTGAGTTTTAAGCCACTGGGTCCGGGATGTGAACCACGG
>NW_006159943.1:1238242-1243315 GCF_000334495.1 Tupaia belangeri chinensis
GGGTCCGGGATGTGAACCACGGTCGACTACGTGGGAGTCCAACGACATAGCCATTATGCGAACTGCTGGTCCCTGGCCACATTGTTTTTCAGCGTCTCATCGTACCCAGATCACCCTTCCCACCTCAGCTCCATCACCTCCTCCACCCTCCCGGCCGCCCAGCCCAGTTCCCCAGGTAGAACTCCCTCTCCTGACACCTCTCCTTCGCAGTGCTTGTCACAGTTCCAGTTTCACGCTGATTCATATTATCAGCTGACTAACGTTTATGTGGACTATCTGCACCAGACCCGCCCTGAGGTCAGAGACAGGGCCTGCTTTAGCCCCAGAACAGTGCCTACCTAGCACACAGTAGGTGCACAGTAACTATCTGCTGATCAATCTATAAAACAGATCAAAGCCCACTGCCCTGGTAGAAGTTGAGGGTGAGGTCAAAGGCCGCCTGCTCAACAGGCAAACCTTAGCAACAGCCCCAAAAGGCTCCTGGGGAGGACCCTGAAAGCCACCGAAGCAGTCAAACTCCCTCATTTCAGAGGTGAGTAAAGTGATCTTGTCCAGTAACAAAGCAAGTGATGGTCAGCTCCCAGCTCCCCTGTGCCCCACGTCCTGCAGAGTGAGGGGTAGGTGGGGGACAAGGTCTGAGAGCAAGGAATGGAATGAGACTGTGGTGGAGCCAGACTCTCCCAGATCAGGCCCTGGGAGACCAGGCCAAGCCGGCTGGGGGTGGGGTGGGGAATGGGGACTACAACTCCCAGCAACACTTGCAGCAGCCCCAGCCGCTTGGCTTTCCGCCGGACAGAGGCCAGGTGGCCATGTTGACTGGGGCCCTAGGCGCAGACAGGAGAGACAGGCAGGCCAAGGCAGTGATTAACAGAGACAGGGACGAGGGCCTGACTGCCGAGGGAGAGAGGGAGGCTGGGTGGATGGCAATGAGCTGCGACACACCCAGGCGGGGGGGCCTGGGCATGAATCTGAGGGACATCTTGCCCCAAATTTTTGGAATCTTCAGGCTCCTGGGCACCTCCCCCCTTGCCCCGTGGCCTCTGGGGGCAGAGGTCCAGCCCCTCCCCCAGGGAAGCCCAGCACAAACGGGCCCTCCCCACAACCAGGAGACACTGGGGTGTGAGTGAGTGCAGTGAGTGCAGGGGGTGGAAAGGCACGCAGTTCCCCCCACAAACACGATCCCCGTCACCATGACAACCCAGCCCCGCCCCCGGGGCCACTCAGCAACCAGGAATGTGGCCGCCCCTCCCCCCAGGCCTTTTTTCGGATTGGGAGGAGGGGACACTCACACACACCCCACCCCCAAGCCCGGAGTCTGGCACCTGGGTCCCCGGCTGTGCTGGAAACCAGTCAGGGCCGGAGGGCCGGGCCCTTCTCAGGAAGCCAGACCTGGGCCGGGCGGAGGGGCCAGCCTGCACCAGGACACCTGGGTCCAGTTACCAGCTACTCCCCACCCTCCTCTCAGAGGGGGCAAGGAAAAACAAAAGGAGTCCCTCGAGGCTTAGCGATCCCAGGGGACAGGGACAGGGCATTAACAGCAAAAGCCTCTCCCGAGGCCCAGAACAGGGATGGGGACGGCACCGGGGTCTGAGGCTGGGAGTGCGGCGGGGAACTTTGATCTCTTTGATCTTGGCATTCTCAGTGCCCACACCCAAGTCGGGCATTAACGCGCGCTCCTTGCAAATGTGTGATGACGGAGAAACTGAGGCCCAGGACGAGGGCGTGGGGGGCGGTAAAGGTCAGAAGTGAGGAGACACGGGGTTCCCAGCAGGAGCACAGACTGAGAAGCGGTGCCACGACCATGCGTGCCACACCAGCGTCCCACAGAAAGCCAACCCAGATAGCTGAACAGTGTGGCAGGGGACCCAGGAGGCCACCAGCTGCCCAGGCCCAGGAGTGGGGGAGAAACAAAAGAACGGATGGAATTAAAAATAGAATGAGACACACCAGATACACCCGCCCTGCTGACTTCTGGCCACATAAAGGATGGGGCTGGAGGAGGCAGGGAGGAGGCCAGGGGCCTGGGCACTGCGGGCATCTTCCCCAGAGGGGCATTCCACCCCCAGCCTCGGGTGCTGGCCTCCGCTGGGGGAGGAGGGCCAGGAGAGGGGTATTCTTTTCACTGATGGAATTCCAACCCCTCATTCAAAAAGGGGGAGAAATTCCTACTGCAGTGGTACCTCCAGGCCTCAAGCTACAGAGGAAGTATCTTTTCTTGCATTTCTAAGTGAAGGGCAGCTCTTTTTCTGGGTAGAGATAGAGGTAGCGGATCTGAGGTCTCAGGGGAGCCCTGTACCCCAAGACAGAAGACTGTCTCTCAGGCAGTGCCTTTATATCCAGACTGTCACTCAGATTAAGTGAGTCAAGGCCAAGTGGGTCAGGGTGGGGCTGCATCCTGGAGACCCCACTGCACAGACCCCCAGGCCAATAGGGGAGGGGTCCCTGCTACCTCATATCCCTTCCAGGGATCCAGGCAAGTTACTTCTCAGGCCTGGACCCATCCACTCCCACCCCTTGGCATCAGCCTGACTGCACTGGACAGGCCTGAGGATAGGCCCAAGCTCCTGGACCCCAGGGCTCCTCTCCGGGTGGGAAGAGTGCAGGTGACCCCTCTCCCCAGCCTCAGACTGAGCACAGGCCCAGCCCCCTGGGCGGTGGGAAGACTAGCACACACTGGCTGCCTGCCAGGGGTCTGACCACCACACCCAGGACCCAGGGCCCAGGCCCCACCTGCCCCAGGAACCGGAAAATCTGGGGCAAGAGGCAGTTGGGGCCGGGAAAGTGTGGCAAGCCCGACAGGCAGAGAAGGTGGTGCCGTGGGGGAGGGGCAGAGGCAGGAAAGCTGGGCAGGCTTTGAGTTTTGGGGATTGTGACACAGGAAGCAGAGAAAGGAGGAAGGAACCTGGGTGGGGGGAATCCCTGAGTCTTGGAGGTTAACTGTTAAGTGCTTGGAGATGCTCCAGGAAGTTAGGCAGCAGGAAGGGGGAAGGAGAAGGCTAAGATGGAGTCACACCATCCTTCCAGGCGGGTCCAGCCTACCACGTGGCCCCATCTGGCTGAGCGCTCAGGCACTGAGCCCTTCTAGTCTCACCCAGAGTCGCCCAGCCACCCAGCAGCAGGGACTGAGGAAGGGAAGGTCCGCGGGTGACCTTCCATGTGGCCAAGGATGGTGGCTCCAGCCTGGCAGGTGAAGCTCCCTCCTACCATTCACCTATCTCAGGAGGGGCCAGGCCCCCCAGGCTCTGCCACTCTAGGGATCAGGACAGGGGTGAAGAATGGTAAAGAGTTGAGGGGAATGCCTTGGGCGTACCCCTGCCTGAGAGGGTATTCTTAAAACATTCAGGGCAAAGGGAGGGGAAGGGAGGGCTCTATCTTTCAGAGAGCCCAAGCCTGCCGTCTGATCTCTGATCTCCCTACCCCACCTCTGCCTTATCTAAAAGGCCCAGGCCTCCACAGAGCAAGAATCTTAACTGCCTCCCGGTCCTACTCTCTGTCTGGCAAGCCCGGGGGAGGGGGCGGGAGGAGGGGAGAAGAAATGAACAGCATCAATTCTAGGCCTTGCCCCCACTCCAAAGGTTGCTAGAAACCTGAGGGTCTTCCTCAGAGGGGCCCATGTGGATCCTGCTGCACGTCCCTACCCCTTCTCTCTTACCTGACCCACACGGGGCTCCCTACAACCCACAGTTTGGCCAAGGCCCCCTCCCCAGGGATTAGCCCAGCCTGTGGACTTTGGCCCATCCCTCAGAGGTGAGAGCAGGGACCTGGGTTCAGTTCTTGCCCTGCCCACCAGGGCCTTGGCATCTGGGCCAAGAAGCCAGTTAGATCAAAGGCGTAGGGTAAAGTACACGAGTGTTCACACACCACACACACGCAAGCACACGCAAGGCCGGCTGTGGTGCACCCTCACACTGCCCACCGCACAGGCCCACGGGAGGCCCTGGAACTGGGAGGGCCTGCATCTCTCTGCACTCGCTCCCTTTCCAGACCCAGGCCTCAGCTGACCATCTGGGAGTTTCAAGGAACTGGGAGCTCAAGGCACACTTCCAGGAGGGTCCACGCTGCGGGAGGGTCCACGCTGTAGAAGGGTCTCCCGGCTTTTCATAGAGCGGCTCCAAAGTTGCCAGCCACCCCGGAACAATTTCCCAAGCTCAGAGCAGTGTCTGGGCCAGCTGAACAGAAACCCACTGGGAGAAGAGCAACCCAAAGCCTAAGGCAGTCCTGCACTTGCACCCTGGCATTTCACTCCACAGGGGTCTTACACTCCCAGAGACCCAGTCCTGCCCTCGCCCTACATCAAGGACCCCCTCTGTGGGCACTTTAAACAAGCTGACAGACGCTCGCTGGGTGACACCCCCTTTCTTTTCCAGCACCTGGCAGCCTCCCTTTCTCCTTACCCAACCTGGCTCAGTCCTTAGGGGAAACCAAACACATCAGACTGGGCTTTGCGCTCCACCCTCCCACCTGGCCAGGTGCTGCAAGGTGGAGGGGAGGCTCTCATATTGGCGGGCTCAGTCAACCACATGGCCGAGACTGGGCCGTTCTGGCGGGAGATACTCGCATGGGGGGGTGTGTGCGGGGTGCAACTCGAGTTCCCTCCACCCCCACTAAGGCAGTTTGGACCGGACTTCCCAACTCCACAAGGGGCCCTGCTACTCTCAGCCTCAACTCTGAATCGGTAACATACGGAGGGACGCTTTTGCAGAGCTTTGGGCTGATGGGTCCTGGCGGGTAATTTCCGAGTCAAATAGAGACCCTGTTACGCCGTCCCCAACCGTCCTTCGACCCTCCCAACTTCAGACCCCTTAGAAATGCCACAAACCAAAGTTTTCTAGAAGTGAACTCCGCCTCCACCTATCCCTCTCTGGCCTGAGAGCCTTTTTAACCATTTACCCAGGAAGGAAAGTTTGAAGTGGGGGCGACGATCCATGGGGAAACTGGGTCTCTAAGGGGGCACCAGAAGGGGGTGGGGGGTCGGTGGGAGGAACTACACGAGTGGCCCAAACCCAGACTGCGCGCCCGAAACCTCTGGAGCATGGGGGCTGGGGGCGGAACTGAGCACGCGGAGCCGGGGCC
>NW_006159943.1:1243418-1246446 GCF_000334495.1 Tupaia belangeri chinensis
GGCTGGACCCTGCCCCCACCTCTACTCGCTCCTCTCGGAGCGTTCGTGCCCTCCCGAGTGTTATGCAACCCAAGCCCGCAGGGGGATAGGGGGCGGCGGGCCGCGCTGCTCACCCGGGCTGGCCAGTGTGGGTAGCCCTTCATCTTGGCGAACACCAGGTCCCCGCATTTGTACTCCTTCTGCCGGTTGGATCGCGACATGGCGGGGCTCCGGGCGCCCCGGGCTCCGCGCCGGGCCGGGAACGTGCAGTTGTTTGTGTTTGAAATTCAATTGCTCCCTCCTCTGCGCGAGGCCTCTTCCTCCACCCCCCGCTCGGTCCCCACTCCTCCTCCTCCTCCTCCCTCCTCCCGGCCCACTCCTCCTCCTCCCCCTTCGCGCTCCCTCCCGCAGCGGTTTGATGCGTGCAGCTTCTGGACGCCCAGTGCCTGCCACAGCCCGACGCCCAACCTGGAGCCGCCTGGCGGCGCGCGGCGACACAGGCCTGAGGAGCCGATCGCCGAGCGCGCCGAGCAGGCTTTGTGTGCCCGCTGTCGGTGGGTGCCCGCCCGCCCGGGAGGAGCTGGCGCCCGGCTGGACGGAGCGGCCCCCGCCCTTCCCCGCGCTGCTGGGCGCTCAAAGCCGTGGCCCCAGCGCAGTCAAGTGTGGATGTCTGCGCGCATTGTCCCTCTCCCCTCTGCTTCATCCCAACCCACGAATATTGTTCGGCACCCTCGGTTCTTGGCAGAGCGCTAAGCGCCGCGGGAAGAGAGGCGTGGGCACCGCGCAGCTGAGCCCTCGGAGGTCCGCCTTGGACCTCGACGTGCTTACATTCTGCAGGGCGGCCCCAGGAACGTCGGGGATTTTTTGCTCTATATTGGCCTTTGCAGTGAAGTCAGGAAGCGTCCAAGGGATTGTAGTACAAAGTAGCCCCGTTCGGAGTGCATTAGTTCTCGGCTCGGTTCTCTATTCTACCAGCTGGCGGAAGAGAGCTGTGCTGTACGACTAGCCCCAACCCCGCAAAGATGAGCTTTTTTTTCTAGTGGGAAACGACTCTCGAATTCAGTAAATCCAAACTCAGGAACCAGGCGCTACCACTCTTGGAGGTTGGAGGTGGGGAGAATCACGGAAGGCTTCACAAAGGTGGTGACTTTGAGCTGGGCCTTAAAGAAAGAACAGGATTTTTGCCAGGTTCCAAGAGATTAGTTTGGCCTGGTTATATGCTAAGAATTGATAGATCCAAAACTTGAATTCAGATCTCTTTCCATAAAGCTAAACAAGAACTGAGACGGACAGGGGGTGTGATGGTTTAGGCGCTGGAGTCCCATAAGACCCACAGCGTAATTCAACTCTCAAGACCTGGCTGCTTGCTCTCATTCCCCCCAACCCCCATCTCTCTCTGATGACTACAACAAGTTAAAAAATAACAAAATAAATAATTATCAAACAAGACTTTACTATGATCACATCTTTTTGGTTTTGGCTTTGTCCAAATTGCAAATATCTATTATTTCTCAAGAAGAAGACATTTGGCAGGGTGGGCAGGTGACATGGTGGTTGAGGCTCTGGACTTCCACATGGCTGACCGCAGTTTGAGTCCCGGACTTGGTGGCCTGCTTGCTCACTTTCTCTCTCTCTCACTCAGTCCCTCTCTGGTCAAATTAAAATAAATTAATGAATAACGTTAAAAATTTAAATCCCGGGGCTGGCAAGTGGCGTGGTGGATAAGGGCGCTGGATTCCCACATAGCCAACCATGGTTCGAGTCTCAGACCTGGTGGCTTGCTTTCTCACTTTCCCTCTTTCACTCTCTTTCTCTGTGTCTTTCTGATCAAATTAAAATAAATAAATAAAATGAATGAATGAATAAAATTAAATAAATAATTCTTTAAAAAAAGTTAAATCCTAAAAAAATAAGAAATAAAAAACCTCTCTAAAAAGAAAGAAAAATAGTACAAGGATGTAACCCAAAGGCCCATGTTCACATCCCACCTTGCTGCTGACTAGTCATGAGAATTTGGACCTTCTCTGAGCCTCAGTTTCCCCAGCTGTAGTATGGGATAACACACCTGTTGTGCCAGCATCAGAACTGTGGATTGGCTGCCTATCAAGAGAGGACTCTGCAGCTGTCCCCAGAGTCCTGCATACAGCTGGCTGTCCTTATGTCCCTGGCAGTCATTGCAAAACTCTTGCCTGTATAAGCGTAGTCTGTCGGCAGCATGGTGTCCCCTTTAGCCTTGTCCACAGGCACAGCGGGCCATTCTGCAAGGTCCTCTTGCAATAAAAGAGCCATGCAGGTACTAGCAGGTGACATGGCCACATGACTGGCTACAGGGCTTGAAAATCACTCCAGGTGGGACCAGCAGGTAGTACAATGGTTACATTGCTGGACTCACACATAGTCAAGGCAGTTCCAGTCCCAGACCTGGTGGCTTAAAACTCACACTGGGTGAGGGACCAGCAGTTAGCGTAATGGCTATGTCGCTGGACTCCCATGTAGTCAACCGCAGTTAGCATCCCAGACCCGGTGGCTTAAAACTCATGCCAGGCGCGTGTGCGTGGGTGCCCAAGATCCCGAGAGGAGAATGGAGGAGAAGGGATTGCGGCGTGACCATCCCCCCTGGGGGGTGATTTCTCGCTTTCTGTCTGTCTGGTCCTATAGCAAAAACCTCTAAAAAAAACAAAAACAAAACCCCAAAACCTCACACTGGGTGCATGTGTGCGTGCGCCCAAGATTCTGAGAGGAGAATGAGGGAGAGAAGGAATTGTGGCGTAGCTATCCTCCCTGAGGGGCGATTTCTCACTTTCTGTCTGTCTCTTCAGTGAATGCATGCACCCTATAGCAAAAATCGCTCCCCCCCCCAAAAAAAAAAAAGAAAAATCACTCCAGGTGTGTATGCATGTGTGCCCAAAATCCAAAGAGGAGAATGGAGGATAAGGGTTTGTGGTGTGGCCATCTCCTTGGGGGATGATTTCTAACTTTCCCGCTCTATCTCCAGTGAGTGCATGCACCCTGTGGCAAAAAAAAAAAAAAAAAAAAAAAAAAAAGGGGC
>NW_006159943.1:1248816-1250157 GCF_000334495.1 Tupaia belangeri chinensis
AGTGGCGTGGTGGATAAGGGCGCTGGATTCCCACATAGCCAACCATGGTTCGAGTCTCAGACCTGGTGGCTTGCTTTCTCACTTTCCCTCTTTCACTCTCTTTCTCTGTGTCTTTCTGATCAAATTAAAATAAATAAATAAAATGAATGAATGAATAAAATTAAATAAATAATTCTTTAAAAAAAGTTAAATCCTAAAAAAATAAGAAATAAAAAACCTCTCTAAAAAGAAAGAAAAATAGTACAAGGATGTAACCCAAAGGCCCATGTTCACATCCCACCTTGCTGCTGACTAGTCATGAGAATTTGGACCTTCTCTGAGCCTCAGTTTCCCCAGCTGTAGTATGGGATAACACACCTGTTGTGCCAGCATCAGAACTGTGGATTGGCTGCCTATCAAGAGAGGACTCTGCAGCTGTCCCCAGAGTCCTGCATACAGCTGGCTGTCCTTATGTCCCTGGCAGTCATTGCAAAACTCTTGCCTGTATAAGCGTAGTCTGTCGGCAGCATGGTGTCCCCTTTAGCCTTGTCCACAGGCACAGCGGGCCATTCTGCAAGGTCCTCTTGCAATAAAAGAGCCATGCAGGTACTAGCAGGTGACATGGCCACATGACTGGCTACAGGGCTTGAAAATCACTCCAGGTGGGACCAGCAGGTAGTACAATGGTTACATTGCTGGACTCACACATAGTCAAGGCAGTTCCAGTCCCAGACCTGGTGGCTTAAAGCTCACACTGGGTGAGGGACCAGCAGTTAGCGTAATGGCTATGTCGCTGGACTCCCATGTAGTCAACCGCAGTTAGCATCCCAGACCCGGTGGCTTAAAACTCATGCCAGGCGCGTGTGCGTGGGTGCCCAAGATCCCGAGAGGAGAATGGAGGAGAAGGGATTGCGGCGTGACCATCCCCCCTGGGGGGTGATTTCTCGCTTTCTGTCTGTCTGGTCCTATAGCAAAAACCTCTAAAAAAAACAAAAACAAAACCCCAAAACCTCACACTGGGTGCATGTGTGCGTGCGCCCAAGATTCTGAGAGGAGAATGAGGGAGAGAAGGAATTGTGGCGTAGCTATCCTCCCTGAGGGGCGATTTCTCACTTTCTGTCTGTCTCTTCAGTGAATGCATGCACCCTATAGCAAAAATCGCTCCCCCCCCCAAAAAAAAAAAAGAAAAATCACTCCAGGTGTGTATGCATGTGTGCCCAAAATCCAAAGAGGAGAATGGAGGATAAGGGTTTGTGGTGTGGCCATCTCCTTGGGGGATGATTTCTAACTTTCCCGCTCTATCTCCAGTGAGTGCATGCACCCTGTGGCAAAAAAAAAAAAAAAAAAAAAAAAAAAAGGGGC
>NW_006159943.1:1250180-1254183 GCF_000334495.1 Tupaia belangeri chinensis
AGTGATTGCCCCCGTGGGAAAAAAAAAAAAAAAAAAAAAAAAAAAGGGGTCATGCAGGCCCTTAGTCATGGGCTTGCTCATTTGTTTCCATAGCAAATCCAAACTTGTTGCAACAGAGGGACTGAGGTTTCAGTCGGTGTTTGCTCTAAACTGCACTCCGGTCTGACATGCAGTCCCTGTAATGTGCAGAGTGTCAGGCTAAGCCCTTCCTTTGTTATTTTTATCATCCTGGGAGAGAATCTTGTCACAGGTTCAGAAAGGTGTTTCAAGTGTCCAGGTCGATATTATAAATGTGGACAGTTTCAGTGCAAAAAACATGTTTTACAACGTAGCCTGCCCCCAAGTAGTTAGTGAAAACCGAGAGTCCTACCTATTTGTCCACTTTTATTATTATTATTATTTTATCTTGATAGCTGGTTTGCTACCTGGCAATAAGGCTTCTACGTTCTCTTTTCCTTGCATCGATTCTCTGGGACTCTCATTCAGCCCACCATGCAGATGCTGGTTGCAATAATACAACCAAGGTTTCCTTTGTGCATTAATCTCCCAGGCCTTGGTTGCAATTTAATATCCAAGTTCTCCTTACAATAACATCATGGAGCAGCTCACAGCTGCCCCTAACAACCAAGCCAAGAGCCGCAGAGGGTCAGTTACATGGGCAGGCATTAAGCCTGTTTCCCCTGGGATTGAGGTCTAACTTAGGGCTTTTCAGACTTTAACGTGCAAATAAATCACCTGGGACTCTTTTTAAAAAGCAGGTTCTAATTCAGAGGGTGGGGGTGTACATTACTAATAAACTCCAAGGTGCTGCTGCCACAGTCAGTTCCCACCGCATAGGACACCCTCTGAGTAGTAAGGGTCTAACATAACCCAGGAACGGCCCCCCCGCCGCCTGCCAGTCCAGTTGGAGCCAACTCACAAGGGTCTCAGTGAAATGTTTCTGCATTTCTGTGGGGTAGGAGGTCAGCACAGAAGCTGGGGGTCTTGGGGCTCCAGAACAGAAAAGACTTACGGGTGCAGATCCTGCTTTGGGGTTCTGCAGTGAGTCTCTGGAGAAGCAAATTCAGGCAAGATGGTGGGGGCTTCTTTCTGTACATCTCAGGAGGGAGGAGTTGACAGCAGCAGTGGGGATGGAGTTTAGAGTAATGGCAGAGAGGGCAGTGTGGTCTAATGGAAACAACCTGATTTTGCATGTGAAGGGACTTAGGTTTGAATCCTGCTGGCCACTTACAGGCTTAGGGTTTGGATAAATACCTTGACTAGAATTTCTTTCATTTTTTGGGACGAGCAGTTAGTGTAATGGCTATGTCGCTGGACTCCTATGTAGTTGACCACGGTTCAAGTCCCAGACCCAGTGGCTTAAAACTCACGCAGGTGCATATGCGTGCGTGCCCAAGATCTGGAGAGGAGACTAAAGAAGGGGTTGTGGTGTGGCCATCCCCCTGGGGGGTGATTTCTGGCTTTCTGTCTCTCTTTCTTTCTCTATTTGGTGAGTGCACACACCCTATAGCAAAAACCTCTCCAAAAAAAAAAAAAAGAATTTGTTTCATTTTTAAAACAATTTTCAACATTTTTTTGCTATAGGGTATGTACACTCAGAGAGAAGTGAGAAATTACCCCCTGGAGGATGGCCACACCACAATCCCTTCTCCTCCATTCTCCTATTGTGATTTTTGGGCAGGCACATACATGTGCCTGGCGTGATTTTCAGGTGCCAGGTTTGGGTCTCGAATCATGAAGTCAGCTGTGTGGCATTTGGCTGCCTTAATCACCATGCTACTGGCTGGGCCCCTTGACTAGAATTTCTAAACATAATTTTCTTCTTCTTTAAGAATGAGAATATTGGGCCGGCAGGTCGGGTGGTGGCTGGGGGCTCTGGATTCCCACATGGCTGCAGTTTGAGTCCCAGACCTGGTGGCTTGTTTTCTAGCTTCTCCTCTCTCTCTCTCTTTCTCTCTCTCTCTCTCTCTTTCTGGTCAAATTAAAATAATAATAATAATGACAAATGGAATTAAATAAATAATTCTTTTTTTTTAAAATAAAAACTATTATTATTTTTAAATTATTATTTTTTTTAAAGAATTATTTCATTTAGTCATTTGAATTTGACCAGAGAGGGACAGAGTTAGAGAGAGTGAGAGATGGCAAGCCGCCAGGTCCAGGATTCAAACCGAGGTAGGCCATGTGGGAATCCAGCGCCTTTAACCACCACGCCACCTGCTGACCCCAAATTATTATTTTTTAAAGTTTGACCAGAAAGAGATAGAGAGGGAGAGAAAGGGAGAAAGTAAGCCATCAGGTCCAGGACTCAAACCACGGTCAGCCATGTGGGAATCCAACACCTTTACCATGCCACCTGTGAGCCCCAATAAATAAATAATTTTTTGGAGAGGTTTTGTTATATGGCACGTGCACTCGCCAGAAAGAGAGAGAGAAAGAGAAAGATAAATCACCACCCCACCCCCCAGGGGGGATGGCCATGCTACAATCCTGTCTCCTCCATTCTCTCGGGATCTTGGGTACGCACACACATGCGCCTGAATAATTCTTAAAAAAAAAAAAAAAGAATGAGAATATAGGGACCAGCAGACAGAATAATAATGGTTACATCACTGGACTTCCACGAAGCTGAGCATGGTTTGAGTCCCAGACCCAGCAACTTAAAACTCACGCCGGGCATATGTGCGTGCATGCCCAAAATCCTGAGAGGAGAATAGAGGAGGGATTGTGGTGTGGTCATCCACCCTGGGTGTTGACTTCTCACTTTCTGTCTCTCTGGTGAGCACCCTTGCCCTATAGCCAAAAAAATCTCTCTCTAGAAAAAAAATTTGGAGCCAGCAGATGGTATAGCAGTTAATGTCCTGGATTCCCACATGGCTGACAGCAGTTCAACTTCCAGACCCAACAGCTTGAAACTCAAGCCAGGCGTGTGTGCATGCACGCACAAAATCCCAAGAAGAGAACGGAGGGAAGAGATTGTTGTGTGGCCATTTCCACTGGGCATGAGTTCTCATTTTCCCTTTCTCTGTCTCTCTGGTGAGCATACGCACCGTATACCAAAAATCTCTCTTAAAAAAAAATAATCATCCCAGGCATGTGTGCATGCATGCCAAAAACCTGAAAAGGAGGCTCCATGAGAAGAATCGTGACATGGCCATTCCCGGGGGTTGGGGTGGGGGTGATTTCCCATTTTCCCTCTCTTTGTCTCTCTCTAGAAAGCGTATGTGCCCTATGGCAAAAACCTTTAAAAAGAAAAAAATCACAGTAAGAAACCATGTATACTCATTCAATGGGCAAAAATTAAGTCTGACAACACCAGATGTTGGAGAGGTTGTGGGCCAGGGTCACTTACACATTGCTTTGGAAACCTGGCAGACAGTTGAAAGGTCTCACTTTCATGCACATTCTGAGCGACTGCACCCACTCCGAAGTGCATACACACAAGGCGCTGTGTGCGTGTGCCAGGAAGCATGGGGAAGAAAATACGCCACTGGTATTTTCATAACAAAAACCTAGGAACAACTCAAAGGGCCATCAACAGGAGAATGGATAGGTAAGTTGTATATTCACACAGAGGAAACTGAAAAAAAAAAAAACAAACTTTTTTGCAGGGCCAGCAGGTGGCATGGTGGTTAAGGGCATTGGATTCTCACATGGTCGACCATGGTTCGAGTCCCGGACCTAGCTAGGGGCTTGCTTTCTCACTTTCTCTCTCTCTCTTGCTCACTCCCTCTCACACTGTCCCTCTCTGGTCAAGGTAAAATTAATTAATTAATTAATTAAAATAATTTTTAAAAATTTATTTTTTGCTATAAGGCATGTTTGGCTCACTAGAGAAAGGCAAAGACAGAGAGCAAGAGAGAGGGAAAGTGGGATGGTCATGCCACAGTCCCGTGACCTCCAGTCTCCCCTTGGGATTTTGAGCAGGCACACACACATGCACCCAGCGTGATTTTCTTTTCTTTCTTTCTCTCTTTCTTTCTTTCTTTCTCTCTCTCTCTCT
>NW_006159943.1:1254298-1264980 GCF_000334495.1 Tupaia belangeri chinensis
AGGATGGTCACGCCGCAATCCCTTCTCCTCCATTCTCCTCTCGGGATCTTGGGCACGCACGCACACGTGCCCAGCGTGAGTTTAATCCACCAGTCTGGGACTTGAACCATACATGGGAGTTCAGCAACATAGCCATTACCCTAACTGCTGGTCCCCCCAGCGTGATTTTCAAGCTGAAGAGATCCAGTCATCTTAATATCACACAACCTGGTGGCCCCAGAGGGAACTTTCTTTTTTTTGGAGAGGTTTTTGCTACAGGTCGCATGTGCTCGCCAGAAAGAGAGAGAAAGAGAGACAGAAAGCAAGAAATCACCCCCCAGGAGGGATGGCCACACCACAATCCCTTCTCCTCCATTCTTCTCTTAGGATCTTGGGCACGCACGCACACGCGCCCGGCGTGAGTTTAAGCCACCAGGTCCAGGACTCCAACCGAGGTCAACTACATGGGAATCCAGCAATGTAGCCATTACGCCAACTGCTGGTCCCAAGGGAACATTTTTTAAATGTTTTAAATTTTTTTTCTTATTGCCAGAGGGTGTGTGGGCTCACCAGAGACAAAGAGAAAATATCTCCCTATGGAATATGGTCACACACAATTCCTTTCTCCATTTTGTTGGAATTTTGGGCACACATGCGTGCACACACACACGCACACACATACACATATGTGACTGGTCCTGGTGTGTTTCTCCAGCTGCTGAGCCTAGGATTCAAATTATGCCATTGGCCATGTAGAATCTGGTTCCCCTAACTACTAGGTACAGGGCTGGCCCTGTTACTTTCTTTTCTTTTAAAGATATTTTTTGCCATAGGGTACATGCACTCACCAGAGAGAGACAGACAGACAGACAGAGGGAAAGGGAAATCACTTCCTAAGGGGATGGCCATGCCACAGTCCCATTTCTTCCATTCTCCTCTTGGGATTGTGGGCATGAACGCACAAGCACCCAGCATGATCGTCAAGCCACTGGGTCTGAGACTTGAACTTCAGTAAGCCACGTGGCAGTCCAGTGCCTTGACCGCCATGCCAAATGCTGCCCCACCCCACCCCAATACTTTCTTTAATGGCATTCTTGTCTTGTTTCATGTATATGATACTTTCTCTTTAACTGAGATAATTATGGATAGTTTTTTAATAATTATTTTATTTAACTTTATTCATTCATTCAGAGGGACAGAGAGAGAGAGAGAAAGTAAGAAAGCAAGCCACCAGGTCCAGAACTTGAACTGCTGTTGGCCATGTGGGAGCTTAGTATCCTTAACCACATGCCACCTGGTGGCCCAATAGGTTTTTTTTAATAATTATTATCATTGTTAATTATTATTGTTGTTCTTGTTTGACCAGGGAGAGACAGAGAAAGACAGAGACAGAGACAGAGAAAGCAAGCCACTAGGTCTGGGACTTGAACCGCAGTCAGCCAAGTGGGAGTTCAACACTTTAACCACCACATCACCTGCCAGTCCCTATTGGTAGCTAAAACCTATCGAGTGTTCTTCTTCCTGTACTTTCTCAGTCTTCGTGTCCTTTTTCATCTCCATCTCTCCTGTGAGAGGCTTTCCTCAGCATATAAGCCTTGTTTAAGAATGAGGAGTTGAAAAGCTACCTTGTGGCCCTGGGACGTGGGTGGGCTCATCAGCTGGAAACTGGAAGTCAGAATCCTCTGACTGGGCAGTTTGCAGGGAGCCCCTGATGTCAGATTCCTGAGGTCTTTCCTCTCGCGCTGAATGATTTTCCAGTGGAGCGTCTTCCAGTATCACCTTTGGAGGATTAAGCCTGGCGGCCTCTCTTCTGGGAGAAATAGGGCTGGCCGTCTTGGACGTCCATGCGCAGGGGCCTCTAGCCTGATTCCTACACGGTACCCCTGCCCGTGACTATGCTTGGTTGCCCCCCAAGCATAACCTTCTGTTTCATTTCCCCTGGAGAAAAAACAAAAAATGAACAAATAGAAAAAACCTTTATTTTTTTCAGAGATTGAAGAAAGTAGTCGTCCGCTACACCTGGAGGAGGGGAGGGACTGGTTTTGTTTTTGTTTTGATTTTTAAGCTTTTTGCAATAGGGCACATGTGCTTCCGAAGAGAGACAGAGGCGAAATGAGAAATCAACCCCCAGGGGGGATGGCCATGTTGCAATCACTTCTCCTCCAGTCTCCTCTTGGGATTTGGGGGATGTACACACACACGCCCAAAGTCATTTTCAAGCCATTGGTCCAGGTCCAGGACTTGAATTGTGGTCGACCATGTGAGAATCCAGAGCCTTAATAACTATGCCACCTGCTGGCCCCAGGGATTAAAAAAATATATTTATGGGACCAGCAGTTAGCATAATGCCTATGTCGCTGGACTCCCACGTAGTCGACCGCGGTTCAAGTCCCGGACCCGGTGGCTTAAACTCACGTTGGGTGCGTGTGCATGCGTGCCCAAGATCCCGAGAGGAGAATGGAGGAGAAGGGATTGCGGCGTGGCCATCCCCCCTGGGGGGTGATTTCTCGCTTTCTGTCTCTCTATCTCTCTCTGTCTGTCTGGCAAGCGCATGTGCCCTATAGCAAAAAACATCCTCTCCCCCCAAAAAAAGAAAAAATATATATTTATTTTATGCTATTTATTATTATTTTTATTATTTTAAATTTGATATAGATCACCTGTGCTCACTAGAGAGGGAAGGAGAGAGAGAGAGCAGGAAAGTGAGAAAGCAAACTGCCAGGTCTGGGCCTTGAATTATGATTGGCCATGTGGGAGTCCAGCACCTCAACCAACACACATGCTGGCCTGGTAATTTTCTTTTCTTTTCTTTTTTTTTGGAGAGGTTTTTTGCTACAGGGCGAAAAACCTAGACTCCATATAGGAGTCTAGTGCCTTAATTACCATGCCACCTTCTGGCCCAGGATTTTTTTTTAAATTTTATTATTATTTATTTAATGGATTTATTATTCTTCAATTTGACCAGAGAGAGACAGAGAGGTCAAGAGGAAGTGTGAGAAAGCAAGTCACCAGGTCTAGGACTTGAACCATGGTCAGCCATGTGGGAGTCCAGCAACCTAACCACCATGCCACCTGCTGGCCCTGTGGCCTAGGAATTTTTTTTTTTTTTTGAGAGATTTTCACTGTAGGACGCGTGCACTCGCCGGACAGACAGAGAGAGACATAGAGACAGAAAGCGAGAAATCACCCCCCAGGGGGGATGGTCACGTCGCAATCCCTTCTCCTCCATTCTCCTCTCGGGATCTTGGGCACGCACGCACATGCGCCCGGCGTGAGTTTTAAGCCACCGGGTCCGGGACACGAACCGCGGTCGACTACGTGGGAGTCCAGCGACATAGCCATTACGCTAACTGCTGGTTCCCGTGGCCTAGGAGTTTTTTAAATTAAAAACAATTATTTTCTTTATTTGTGATAGAGCACTTGCATGTGGGAGAGTGAGAGAAAGAGAGAGATGAGCACCCTTCACAGGGTCTGGTTGCCACGATCCTTTTCCCAGTCTTCTAGTCCATTGGATCTTGGGTACTTCCTGGGTGAAGGATTCCAACTGTGGTGGCCATGTGGTATCTGGCATTTCTTTTTTTAAAATTAATTATTCATTTAATTTTATGTATTCATTCATTTATTTTTTAATTCGACCAGAGAGGCAGAGAGAGAAAGGAAATGAGAAAGCAAGCCGCCAGGTCTGGGACTCCAATAGTGATGGGCCATGTGGGAGTGTCCAATGCTCTAACTACCACACCACCTGCTGGGCCCTGGTATCTGGCATTGCTCGAACAATGTTACCACTGAACTACAAAGCTGGGGCTTAACTTTTTGTTAAATAACTTTTAACTAGTCTTTTTTTCTTTCTTTCTTTTTTGTAGAGTATTTGCCTCAAGGCACATGCACTTGCCAAGATAGAAAGATAGAGACAGTGTAAGAGAAAGTGAGAAATCACCCCCCAGAGGGATGGCCACTCTGCAATCGGTTCTCCTCTATTCTCTTGCTGGGATCTTGGGCACACATGCACATGGCTTGAGTTTTAAGCCAAAAATTCTGGGACTTGAACCATTGTTAGCCATGTGGGAGTCTAGTACGCCATCTGCTGGCCTGTTGACTAGTCTTTATTTTTTGTGTAACCACTTCTCCCCTACCACCAGCTTCTCATTCACTTCTAGACCTGCTTGATGCCACCACCCCTGAGGTTTTTCAGACTCCCTAGAGATCAGATTGAGTCCTGTATTCCCCAAAACCAGCTCGGTTCTCAGCTCTGTGGATGGGCCAGGTTATTACCTCTGCTGCTCTCCACCCACCTTCCAGAATGTTGTTAATGTGTTGGCCTCTTCCTGAACACTACATCTTCGTGGGTTCAGATCTTTTCAAAATTATCTTTAGTTGTACCAGCAAGTGGCATAGTGGATCTCACATGGCCGACTGCATGGTTTGAATCCTGGACTGGCAACTTGAAAATCATGCCAGGGGGCTAGCAGGTGGTGTGGGTTTTTGAGGTGGTGGATTCCCACGTGGCTAACCATGGTTTGAGTCCCAGACTGGGCAGCTTGCTTTCTCACTTCCTCTTTCTCTCTGTCTCTCTTTGGTAAGTGTGTGTCCTGTGGCAAATTAAAGAGTGATAATAATAACAAATAACATTAATTATTATTTGGGAGATTTTTTTTTTTTTTGGTATAGGGTGTGTGTGCTTGCCAGAAAGACAGAGAGAGAGAGAGAGAGAGAGAGAGCGAAAAATCGCCCCCCCGGGGGGATGGCCATGCCACAATCCTTTCTCCTCCATTCTCCTCTCAGGATCTTGGGCACCTATGCACACACGCCAGGCATGAGTTTAAGCCACTAGGTCTGGGACTCGAACAGTGGTAGACTACATGCAAATCCAGCGACATGGCCATTACACCAACTGCTGGTTAACTTTATTTATTTATGTATTTATTTTTTAAATGTAGGACTCATTTAGGGTATTTTTTTTAGAAATTATTTTTATTTAACTTTATATATATTAAATTTGACCAGAATGGGACAGAGAGAGAGAAAATGAAAAAGTAAGTTGCTAGGTCCAGGTCTCAAACCATGGATGACCATGTGAGAGTCTAACACCTTTAACCACCATGCCACCTGCTAGCCCCTATTTATTTAGGTATTTTTAATTAATTAAGAGTCCAGCGACATAGCCATTACACCAACTGCTGGTCCCAATTTATTTATTTATTTTAATTTTACCAGAGAGGGACAGAGCAAATGAGAGTGAGAAAGTGATAAAGCAAGTTGCCAGGTCTGGGACTCAAACCACGGTCGACCATGTGGGAGTCCAGCCCCCCAACCACCATACCACCTGCAGGCCCCCAAAATAATTCTTTATTTACTTTATTTATTTTTTTAAAGAATTCTTTCATTTATTTGTTTATTATTATTTTCACATGAATTTTGCCAGAGAAAGATGGAGGGGAAGAGAAAGCAGGCCGTCAGGTCTAGGACTTGAACAGCAGTCAGCCGTGTGGAAATTGCAGCGCCCTAACTACCACAGCCACCTACTGGTCCCCCCAAAAAATAATTCTTTAAAAAAAAGGAGAAAACAACCTTTCGGTGGGCCAGTTGATGGCATGGTAGTTAAGGTCATTGGATCCCACATGGCTGACCCTTGGTTCAAGTCCTGGACCTCATGGCTTGAAACGCATGCCGGGTGCTTGTGCATGCATGTCCAAAATCCCCAAAAAAGACAGAAAAGGAGAAGGGATTGCAGTGTGACCATGCTCTGTGGGAGGGTGATATCTCACTTTCCTCCTCCTCCTCTCTATTGCTCTGGCTAGCACATAGAGCCTCTGACAAAATTTTTAAAAATTATTTAATTTTATTTATTAGTAGTAGTAGTACTATTCAATTTGAGCAGAGAGAGACAGAAACAGAGAGAGAAGGAGAGCAAGAAAGTGAGCCACCACCAGGTCTGGGACTTGAACCCCGGTTACCCCATGTGAGAGTCCAGTGCCTTAACCACCATGTCACCTGCCAGCCCCAAAGCTCTGACAAAATTTTAAAAAACAAAATAAACAACTTCCTGGAGCTAGCCTGTGGCGCAGTGGTTAGGTGCTGGAGCCCATATAGCTGACTACATAGTTTGAGTCCTACACACTGCGACTTGAGAAACATGCGACGGACGTGTGAGTGTGTGTGCCCAAAATCCTGAACGGAGAGAGAAATGGAGGGATGGGATTGTATGTGATCATACCCCATGGGATGCACCCCTAGGATGCTTTCTCACTTTCCTTTTTCCTCTCTGTCTCTCCACAGTGAGTACACATGCCCTCTGGGAAATTTTCCTTTTTTTTTGAGAGAGATATTTTTGCTCTAGGGTGCATGTGCTTGCTTGACAGAGTCAGGGAGACTGAAAGTGAGAAATCAGGGGGGATGTCCCCCAGGGGGTATGGCCACACCACAATCCCTTCTCTTCCATTCTCCTCTCAGGATCTTGGGCACACACGCACACATGCCCAGAGTGAGTATTAAGATGCTGGATCCAGGACTTGAACTGTGGTCCATTACATGGGAGTCCAGCAACGTAACCATTATGCCGTCTGCTGGTCCCAAGGGAAATTTTTTTAAAGAATTTATTTATTTATTTATTTTAAAAATTTGATCAGAGAGGGACAGAATGAGAGAGAGAGGGAAAGTGAGAAGGCAAGCTGCCAGGTTTGGGACTCAAACTGTAGTCAGCCATGTGTGACTCCAGCGCCTTTAACCACCACACCACCTGTTGGTCCCCTTCTACCTAGTTTCCAAAGCAGTAAAGTGAGAGTTGGAGAAGATAAGTGATTGCCCAAAGTCACCAGAGAGTAGGTTGGGAACCTAGACTTGCAAGCAGGTGTTAGAAGTTTGATCGTGCAAGGCATAGCAGCTGAAGGTTGGACTTGACAGTCTAGTTTCTCAAAATGGTGCTCAGTACCTGCTTTCCAGCCAAAGGTCCAGATTTCTGGGCTCCACCCCATGTATACTGGAATTTCTCAGGCTGCAATTCAGAAATTTGTTTTGTTTTTAGTTTCCTGTAGGGCATGTGCTCTTGCCCAAGGGGGACAGAGAGCCAGAGGTTATCCCTGGGTGGGAGGGGGAATTGGCCACACCTTAATCCCTTCTCCATTTAAAAAAAAAAATTATTTATTTATCCATTCATTGTTTTTTTAATTTGACCAGAGTTAGACACAGAGAGAGAGAGGGAAAGTGAGAAAGCAAGTCACCAGGTCCAGGACTTGAACCGTGGTTGACCATGTGGGAGTGTCCAGCGCCTTAACCACCATGCTTCTTCATTCTTCTCTCAGCATTTTGGACAGGCATGTACACACGTACACATGCCCAGTGTGATTTTCAAGCCCGAGTCCAGGTCTTGAACTGTTCAGTTGACTGTGGGATCCAGCTGCCTTAACCTCCACATCACCTGCTGGCCCAATAATTTATATTTTTCAGAAGGCTTCCTAATGATTCTTACACAGCTTTAAATTTGAACAGAGGTACACAGAAAAAAAATGCATTGGGTAGGGCCAGCAGGTGGCATGGTGGTTGGGACACTAGACTTCTATGTGGCTGACCGTGGTTTAAGTCTTGGACTTGGTGGCTTGCTTTCTCACTTTCCCTCTCTCTTTCTGATGAGCACATATGTCCTACAGCAAACTTAAAATAATAATAATAATAATAGCAGTGGCCAGCAGGTGGCATGGTCGTTGGGGTATTAGACTCTAACATGGTAGACTATGGTTCGAGTCCCAGACCTGGCGGCTTACTTTTTCACCCTCCCCACCCTCTCTCTCTGGTGGATGCACATGCCCTATAGCAAAATTGAAAATTAATATCAATAATAAATAAAATAAATATAATTATTACAAGTAATAGTAGTAATAAATAAAATAAAATCATTCTTAGAAGTAATAATAGTAATAAAATAATTTTAAAAATGGGGTTGGCATGTAGTGTGGTGGTTAGGGTGCTGGACTCCCACATGGCTCACTGTGGTTCAAGTCCTGGACCTGGCAGCTTGCTTTTTTTTTTTTTTTAAATTAATTTGTTTGTTTATTGATTGATATCTTTTCAGAAGTTCTTGCCTGCACACACACCTGGCATGAGTTTAAGCCACAGGGCCTGGGACTTTTGAACCACAGTCAACTACATGGTAGTCCAGCAACATAGCCATTATGGCAACTGCTGGTCCCGTGGAAGCTTGCTTTTTCATTTTTTCTCTCACGTGAGGGCACGTGTTCTATATCAAATTAAAGACTAATAACAATAAATTAAATTAAATTAAAAGAGGGACCAGCAGTTAGCATAATTGCTATGTCGCTGGACTACCATGTAGTCGACCACAGTTTGAGTCCCAGACGTGGTGACTTAAACTCACGCTGGGCGCGTGTGCGCCCAAGATCCTGAGAAGAGAATGGAGGAGAAGGGATTGTGGCGTGGCCATCCCCCCTGGGGGGGTGATTTCTCACTTTCTGTCGCTCTTTCTGGCAAGCACATGTACCCTATAGCAAAAACCTCTCCAAAAATAATAAATAAATAAAAATAAAATAAAATAAAATAAAATAAAATAAATTTAAAAACTGCCTTGAGCACCCAGAGCAAGGAGCAGAAAAGATCTAAGGAGGCTTCAAGGAGATGGTGGCATGTGAGTTTCTCTGTGAAGGCTAGGTGAGATTTAAACACGTGGGATGGTGGGAAGGAAGGGGCCTGTCTCAGGCTTGTTGCATGGCGGTTTCAGGCTTGGGCCTTTCACTATCCCTTTTCACTGCTGCCATCCTCATTGTTCTCCTCCTGATCCTTCCATCTTCCTTTTCTGCCTCCTCCTCAAACCTAAAAGTTGAGCCCGTTTTCACAGGCTGAGCTGCGTAGGATTCTCTGCACTCAGCGAGCAGGGAGGTGCTGCCCACGTTAGTGGATTAGCAGGTAAAGAACACACAGAGACAGGGCTGACATAGAGGACACTCAGTCACTGGCAGACAGTTGGGGCAAAAATGGATGAACAAGAAAGAGACAATCACCGCCAGACAGGGAAGAACAGGCGCAGAGCCCTTCTCGGCAGATAGAATGAGCTGGAAAAGGAGTCATGAACACAAATGGATACACAGAGACAAGTCTAAGAAGGTCACACACAGGCAAGAGGAACGGCGCACACCGACATAAAGGGATGCTAGACACCTGCAGGTGGAGAGTGGGGGGCACAGGCAGTAGGGATGTACTCTCAGAAGGGGCCTGGGCCATAGCCGACCCTATTACCCCTGGGTAGAGGGGTAGCCCCAAGTACCTGGCCCTGGCTTCCAAGTCCTGCCCCTATTTCTGTCTCACTAGTTGCCGCATTGTCAGGCCAAGCTTCAGGCTCCAGGCTCCAGGCTCCAGCTCCAGGCTCCAGGCTGCAGGGTGAAGTGTGCTCCTGGCTGTGCACCCTGGTCATGGGCCTCCTCCCTCTTACGTCACATTTACTGTATTTCAGCGCTCAGATGTTTATCATCAGCCAGCCTCGCTTCTTCCTGGCTTGCAGCCCACTTCGTACGGGTCCCTCGTGCCCAGCCTCTTTTGGATGTGCTTTATTCTAACTCACAGTCTCAGCCAACTCGGGAGCTTCAACAGCTCATTTACGGATTACGTTTCCTTTAAGCCCTTCTCCATAGTCCGCCAACCTTCCCACACTTTCTCTCATTCCCGACACCACTTGCAGTTACTAAGCGCACCATATTTCCCATAAATCGTAGCGCCCAAGGGGCTCCCTGGGGAACTTCAAGTACCGAAATGCTCTCCTTCCCGTCTCTGCGACTACCGAAGTGACCGATGGGGCGTGTAGTCGCCTAAGACTTACCCGGAGACCCATAAAAACTACTCATCCCGGGAGTCCCTGCTCTAGAGGCGGGTTTTCCTCCTGTCTTTCTGCGCGCCCCTTAATCCTCCTTGGGGACTACAAGTCCCGTCGTGCCTTGCGCCTGGATCTCTGCGGCAGAGAATGGGGCTGTGGCCAAAGTGTTCTCTGGGAGTTGTAGTTCATACATTGATGAGGCGAGGAGGAGGCGGAGTGACTCGGCGGCCATTAGCTGTGTGTAGTTGCCCCGGACTAGGAGCATAAGTGAAGGGGGAAGCCTTATTCGCTGGAAATCAACTGTGGCCATGGGCTTCTGCTGGAACTCGCAGTAGCGTACGGAGCAGACGGGCTTTTCAGTTCCCCACCCCGCCCATTGGCAGGGCCTACTAGGCCTCTGAGCATCCCCGGTCTCAAGTAGGCCTTGTCTGCCGGCAAGGGCGCCCCAAAGGCGGGAGGCGCCATGTCGCTGGTTGCTTACGCCAGCAGCGATGAAAGTGAGCCGGATGAGGCTGAGCCAGAGCCGGAGCCGGAGCCAGAGGAAGAGGAGGCGGCGGCCCCTACGTCTGGGCCCACTTTAGGAGGCTTGTTCGCTTCTCTCCCCGCACCCAAAGGTCCAGCCCTGCTGCCCCCGCCTCCCCAGATGCTGGCCCCAGCGTTTCCCCCGCCGATGTTGCTGCCCCCACCCAGCGGAGACCCCAGGCTCCAGCCTCCTCCTCCCTTGCCCTTCGGCCTGGGAGGCTTCCCCCCACCTCCAGGCGTGAGCCCTGCTGAAGCGGCGGGAGTTGGGGAGGGACTGGGATTGGGGCTGCCCTCGCCCCGAGGCCCTGGCCTCAGTCTGCCCCCCCCTATCGGCGGGGCCCGGCCCCCCCCTGGGCTTCCCCAGCCC
>NW_006159943.1:1265021-1288071 GCF_000334495.1 Tupaia belangeri chinensis
GGGGCGCCCCCCCCCCCGAGGCCCTGCCCTCAGCCTGCCCCCCCCTATCGGCGGTGCCGGGCCCCCTCTGGGGCTTCCCAAGCCAAAGAAGAGGAGAGAGCCGGTGAAGATCGCGGCGCCGGAGCTGCATAAGGGCGATGTGAGTATGCAGGGAAGGCACCCCCAAACTGACTGTCGGGGTTGAGCTCAGCTGTAGGAAGGACTTGCGAGATGGGACTCCATCCTATAAACTCCGACCATTCCAAGCCACTGGAATCCTCTTACAGTGTAATTGATTGAGCCGAAGTTGGTCAGCTTGGGGAGTTCGGGTGTTTGCCTATGCAGGGTTCTCCAAGTTGGGCTCCCTTGCAGAAGAGCCACGTATCATCACCTGGCATTTACAGGCCCAAGTCTAGGCCTAGGGATGCTCAGTTCCTCTCCCCCTCGTGGCATCTTCATCTCAGGCTGCGTTTTTTCCCTCTTCCCAGACAGAACTGGAAATCTGGCCCCTGAAGGAATCACAGCAGTCAGGACTTCTGAGCCCTGGCCCCACTCTTGGGACCTGCCTTTTTCTGTGCCCCTGAGCAGAAATGCTTTAGGGCCTCTAGGGAAAGGATGGGAATTTTAGAATCTGTTTTTGAAGGGAGTTAGAGAAGAAACTGCACGTTTGTTGGGTGCAGATCACTTGCCAGGCCTTTTTCTGCAGTGGTTACTGAACTTTGGGAGATGACATGCCAGCTTTCACAGGTGAGACACAAGTGTCCAGTGTGCAGGGTGTTACCTGGTAAAGAGCAAGGCGAAGATGACATAACTGGGTCTTTCTGAACCTCAAACCTCGCCTCTGGTGTATCTGGGTAGTTGGGTACTGTTTCTAGGAGAGGCAGCCAAGCTTCTGCATGTGACAGCAGCACACAAGGTCCCTTCTGGATCAAGGGCTTTGGGGGTAAAGGAGACTAAATTGGAGCCAGCAGGAGGCGTGAAGGTTAAGACGCTGGATCCCACATGGCTGACTGCCTGGTTTGAGAGTCCAAGACCTAGCGGCTTGAAAATCATGCTGGGTGGGTGTGCGTGCTGAGGGGAGACTGGAGGAGAAGGGATTGGGGTGTGGCCATCCCCCAGGGGATGATTTCTCTCCCTCACATGCATGCACGAAAAACTAAAAACCAATACACTTAAAAAAAAAAAGACATTAATTGGAGGGGCAAGGAAGGATGTAGAATTACTGTGCGGTGCTTTCCTTTGTCTCCTCTGAGAAGTTCATTGGTCACTTCCGGCCTCCCCTTTGCTAACCTTCTGGGAGAAGTTTATTGCCTTGCTGTCCTGAAGAAGTTGACGTCTGAAAGGCCACTTCCATCCTTGTACTTGCTGTATCTTCAGTTTCTTTTCCCAGGTATCCTTACATTCTTTCCTTCACCTCATTTGAGTCCTGGCACACAAGGCATCCTCCCTGCGAGGACTTCCTTAGCGTATCTGTTTAAATTATTGGCCAGTCAGCTGGTGTGGAGGTTAAGGTGGCTGGATCCCACACAGCCAACCTCCGGGTTCGAGTCCTGGCCCCAGTGGCTTAAAACTCATGCTGGGTGCATGTGCATGCATGCCCAAAGTCCTGAGAGGAGAATGGAGGAGAGGAGATTGTGGTTTGGCCATCCTTGCTAGGGGGCTGATTTCTCACTTTTAAGTAAGTAAGTAAATAAATAAATAAATTGCAACCTCCCGTCACCCCCTACTCTCGACTCTCCTTTCTTTTTTTTTTTTTTTTTAATTTTTCTGTACGACACCACTATTTCATATTTATTTTTCATTTGCCTCTCTCTTTCCACTAGTATATGAACTGTAGGGAGGCAGAGGTTATCTCGTTTTTATTTTAGTTAGTTAATAAATTAACAATTGCTAAAGGGTATGCATAGACACCAGAAAAGAGATTTTTATTCTTCTTATTATTTGTCACTGCTACATCCCTAGTAGTTAAACAATGCCAGGCATATATTGAATATTCCAAAAATACCTTCTAAGTGAGTGAACTCAAATAAGTAAAGATTTTTCATGGAAGGAAATCCCAGAATCTCCCTCCCTATCTTGTTGAAACTTTCTTCTGTATCACTTCCCACTTTTTTCCCTCACTCGAGTCTGTCAGTTCTAAGTTTAGGATCCAATATCAGTTCTTTGTTGCTCCACTGGAACTTACTTAGGCCTCGATTTAATCTGGGACAAAGAAAGGCCCCCCAATGAGATAAAGGAAAGTCCATTTTCTGGCATTCTCTTTTCTCTCTTCTTTCTTCACCCTGTTCTTCTTCCCCAGCCAATATCAGCCTAACAGTGATGTGGGGGATGAATAGGGAAGTGTCACTGCCGGTGCCGGCCTCCCTCCACAGTGACAGTAGAAAGGCTCATTCTAGCTCTCACACGGTAGCCTTAGGAAAACTTGCTGGTAAGGCTGTAGAATCTTGCCTGTTGGTTGGCTGAAGTGGCAGAAAATTCTGAGGTCTCCTAAGTGTCCCTCCTTCCTTAGGATAATTCACTGCATTTTGGGGGTGAATAGTGACATTGTTAACTAAAGTAAAATTCTTCCACTCAGCTGGCTCAGCCCCTGCCCTCCTTTTTTTTAGAAACAAGTTCTAGGGGGAGCAGCAGTTAGCATAATGGCTGTGTCGCCGGATTCCCATGTAGTCGACCGCGGTTCAAGTCCCAGACCCGGTGGCTTAAAACTCACGTTGGGCGTGTGTGCATATGTGCCTAAGATCCTGAGAGGAGACTGGAGGAGAAGGGATTGCTGCGTAGCCATCCCCCCTGGGGGGTGATTTTTCACTTTCTGTCTCTCTCTCTCTCTTTCTGGTGAGCGCATGTGCCCTATAGCAAAAAAAAAAAACCTCTCCAAAAAACAAAACAAAACAAAAAAAAGGCAGCTGGCCAAGTGGGAATCCAGCGCCTTTAACTGCCCTGCCACCTGCGGGCCCCTGAATTTCTTGTTTTGTTGTTAGTAGGATACATGCACTTGCCAGAGAAAGAGAAAGCACCTCCCACCCACCGTGGGGCATGGTCATGCCACAATCCCTTGTCCTCCATTTCTCTATCCTGTCAGGATGGGAGATGAGATTTGAACTGTAGTTAGGTATATGGGATCCAGCTCCCTATGCACAATTTTTTATTTTTTATTTTTAGAGAGATTTTTGCTACAGGGCATGTGAGCTCACCAGAGAGACAGAGAAAGCGAGAAATCACCCCCCAGGGGGGGATGGCCATTCCACAATCCCTTCTCCTCCATTCCCTTCTTGGGATTTTAGGCACACAGGTATGTACATCCATCGTGAGTAGCAAGCCTCTGGGTCTGAGACTCAAACCGCAGTTGGCCATGTGGGAATCTAGTGCCTTAACCACTGTGCCACCTGCTGGCCCCCTTATGCACAGTTCTTAACCACTGTGCTATGAGGCTGGCTCTTTTTTTTTTTTAAGAGAGATTTTTGCTGTGGGGTCACTGGAGAGTGTGTGTGCTTGCTGGAGAGACAGACAGACAGAAAGCAAGAAATCACTCCCCAGGGGGATGGCCACGCCACATTCCGTTTTCTGTCATTCTCCTCTCGGGGTCTTGGGCACACATGCACACATGCCTGGCATGAGTTTAAGTCATTAGGTCTGGGACTCGAACCGTGGTCGACTACATGGGAGTCCAGCAGTGTAACCATCACACCATCTGCTAGTCCCAGAGGCTGGCTCTTTTTTTTTTTTTTTTTTTTGAGAGGTTTTTGCTATAGGACGCGTGTGCTTGCCAGACAGACAGAGACATAGAGACAGAAAGCGAGAAATCACCCCCCAGGGGGGATGGTCATGCTGCAATCCCTTCTCCTCCATTCTCCTCTCGGGATCTTGGGCACGCACACACATGCGTCCGGCGTGAGTTTTAAGCCACCGGGTCCGGGACGCGAACCGCGGTTGATTACGTGGGAGTCCAGCGACATAGCCATTACGCTAACTGCTGGTTCCCGAGGCTGGCTCTTTAAGTTTAATCTATTCATGATAATGTGTGTGTGCACACATGAGAGAGAGGGAGAGCGAGCACGCACACACGCTGGACAAACACAGGGCCCTAAATAGGATCTTGTCGTGCTGCTGACCCCTCTGCAGCTTGTGAGGATCTGGGGTGCCCGTGTGCATGTCGAGTGTTCCAGGTTGACTGAGGATCCAAACCTGTGGTTGGCCATATTGCCTTCAATGTTGCAGAGCTGCATGTTACCATTGGGCCACCACGGCTGAGCTGACCTTTGTCTTTAAAAGAGCTGTGACCCCTCCAGTTCTGAGCCCCTCTTAGTCTTACACTTAGTAGATTCTCAGTGCATGTTAGAAGGAATGAATTAGGTTCCTTCAAATAATTTTCCTTTAGAGTTGGTGTTTGAAGTGCAAGTACTTAACTCTGAACCCATTCATTCATTCATTCATTTAGTATAAGCTGCTTTGTGCCTGGAGCTAAGAGCACAGTAAGTGGTCAACATGTAGACCCCGACTAGGAGGAGCTTCTGTTCTGGGGAGATTTTAGGTCAAGTCACCATGATAGAGCTGGTGCCCTGGGAGCACACCTGCCGGGCACTGGTCCAGTCTCTAGAGGTTGGGAGGCTTCTCAGAGGAGGAAGTGTCTAAATAAAGATGAGACAGGTACATAGGAGGAAGACAGAGAAAGGGAATAGAGGGGAGGACCACACTGGGCAGAGGAGACAGAATTACAAAAGCCTGGAGGTGAGACAGAGTGAGGTTGCTTTGGGGAACCTTGTTAGTAAGGCGCAGTGTTAGAGCACATGAGAGTGGTGGTGAGATGGTGCTTGAGCCAGGCCAAGGCCTGGTAGTGGTGGGCGTTGGATACCAGGCCAAGGTCTTTCGTCTTTCTAGGGTAGTGAAGAGCCGTAAAGGCTGAGCAGGAATTCTCTGATCACGGAGTGGTGAGAAACTTGGAGGGAGCAAGCCCGGCAGAGCCAGTCTGCAGGATGCTCGCAGCCTGGATAAGAGGATAGCAGGGTAGAGACCTGGAGGGTCAAGGTATATTTAGGAGGTAGAACTGCTAAGAACAGAGGATTGATCGGATGTCACATGTGAAGGGAGGATTCAAGGTTGATCCTATTTGTCTCTTGGCTCAGACAGTTGGAGGATATGGTGCTGTTTACTTGGTGAACCCAGGAGGCAGCACAGGTGAGAGATTACTTAGATTTCATTGGTTCTAGTGTCAGAAGCCAGCTCAAGCTAGTGGAAATGTTAAATGCGTCATGACTACACTGTAGGACCTCAGGAAGGCCTGGTACCAGGAGCTGGAGAGCAGTTGGAGAGCCACACAGCCGCTATTTGTACATTTGGTTCATTCTTTTTCTTTCTGTTCTTGTTTAAAGAGAGGTTTTTGCTATAGGGTACATGCTCTCGAAAGAGACAGAAAGCAAAAAATCACCCCCTAGGGGAATGGCCACGCCACACTGCCTTCTCTTCCATTCTCCTCTCAGGATCTTGAGCATACATGCACATGTGTCTGCTGACTCGAACCACGATCAACTACATGGGAGTCCAGCGACGTAACCATTACACCATCTGTTGGTCCCGATTATTATTATCATTTTTAGTTTGACCAGCAAGAAAGAGGGAAAGTGAGAAAGCAAACTGCCTGGTCTGGGACTTAAATAGTGGCCGAACATGTGGGAGTCCAGTGCCTTAACCACCATGCCACCTGTTAGCCCTGAGAATTGGATCAATTTCATTGGGGTCAAGTCATCCAGCCATCTGCAACCAGGAGTAGTACCAAATGTTCTCTCCAGATAAATTGTTAGCGTTTAATTATGAGAAATGATTCCATGGGATGAGTAGTTATCCGCTCCCTCCCCTTCTTACCATTTTTTTAAAAATAATTTTTTCATTTAACTTTATTTATCATTATTATTATTATTATTTTAATTTGACCAGAGGGAAAATGAGAAAGCAAGCTATCAGGTCCAAGGACTCAAACCTGTTTGTCATGTGGGAATCCAGCACCCTTAACTACCATGCCATCTGCTGGCCCCCTTTCTTACCATTCTTGCTCTTACTCAAGTTATATTGGTTGTTTGCATAGGCTTAGAGGATACTGGTTTCTGGAATTAAGATATAAAGACATAAAATTAGAAGAATAAGTCTGTTCTAAGAGTTTTGTGTTGGGACCTGCAGGTGGCATGGTGGTTAAGGTACTGGACACCATGACAGTGGTTTGAATCCCAGACCTAGTGGTTTGTTTTCTCACCCTCTCTGTTTCTCTCTGATCAAACTGAATAATAGGGACCAGTGTATGGTGTAATGGGTACGTTACTGGACTTCCACATAGTCGACCCACAGTTTGAGTCCCAGACCTGGCAGCTTGAAATTCAAGCTGCGCATGTGTGTGTGCATGCCCAAAGTCCCGAGAGGAGAGTGGAGGAGAGGGGATTGCAGTGTGATCATACCTCCTAGGGGGTGATTTCTTGCTCTCTCTCCTGCGAACACACGGGCCCTGTGGCAAAAGTCTCTCTTAAGAAAAAATCGAATAATAATAAATAAAATTAAATAATTATTTTTGAAAAAAAGTTCTGTGCCAAACACTATCTATTCCAAAGCAAACAAATTTTAGGGTTATCTGAATTAGCATTACTACTACTCTCAGATTGTTTACTCAGTGGAAAGTTTGAAGCTCTGACATTTGAGATTTTGCTAATTTTTTGTAATTTTTAGTAACCAAGTAATTATGAGTTAGCTGCAGTGGACTCAGCAGTTTCCGCCTGAGTTGGAAGAGGATGGACATGTGCACCAGCATTTGTGGGGCACCTGCCTAATACTTGATGCTGTGCTGGGCACATATGTCTAGCCTATGGAGAAGGAAGCAGGAGGTTAGGGAACAGGTGATTTGCCTACAGTCACACGGTTTGGGAGTAGCAGAGATTGTATCTGAACCCAGATGTGGTGGTTCTGTCTATCCTGGTGCCTACTGAAAAGACAGGAGGAGCCATGGGCAGCCAGAATCAGAAAGTAACCCACTGAGGAGTGCAAAATAGGGGAGAAAGTGATATCCTAACCAAAGGACAGATGTAAGCAGAAGCTACTTGAGACCAAAGAGTAAAAAATGTTGATGAATTTAGCCAATCGGGCTAATAGTGGTAGTGATTAGAGTCGGAGCCCTGGGGGAGTCTGTTCCTGGGCCCTTATTTCCTCCTTGGCTCCTAGCCCTGACAGCTAGTGATTGCCTTTTGGAGAGGGAGTCTCAGAACCAGAGGCTGGAAAGATAAGAGCGAGGCTCCCGCAGGGAATGAGGCTGTTATAGATTAGCAGATCCCGCTGGACCTGGCCTAATGGAAAATGTCTGTTTCCGTTCTTGCTCAGCAGTCTTAGGTGGGGTGTGTCTTGTCACTCTTGGCAGCCGGAGCAGAAAGGACAGTGGTGGCCCACTGAAGTTCAGGTTCTTGTAAGGCCAAGAAGACATACAATTCTTTCTTCCTTTTTTTTTTTCAAAGGCTTTTGCCATAAGGCCCATGCGCTCTCCAGAGAGAGACACTGAGAAGGGAAAGTGAGAAATCACCTCCCCGGGGAGATGACCACTCCACAATCCCTTCTCCTTCATTCTCCTGGGATTTGGGGCACACATGCACATAACGCCCAGTGTGATTTTCAAGTCACCAGGTCCAGGACTCAAACTGTGGTTGGCCGTGTAGGAGTCCTGTGCCTTAACCACTACGCCACCTGCTGGCCTTGAAATACAATAATTAAAAAAAAATATATTATTTATTTATTTATTCTAATTTTATTTTATTTATTTCTTTTTTTTTTTTTTTTTTTTTAATTTGACCAGAGAGAGACAGAGGGTGAGAGTGAGAGAGAGAAGAAGTGAGAAAGCAAGCCACCAGATTCAGGACTTGAACCCTGGTCGGCCATGTGGAAGTGTCCAACGCCTTAACCACCACACCGCCACCTGCTGGTCCCTGTTTTTGTTTTTGATAAGAAATTTTTTGCTATAGGGTATGTGCACTCGCTGGAGAGAGAGAGAGAGAGAGAGACAGACAGACAGACAGACAAAAAGTGAGAAATCACTCCCTAAGGGGGATGGCCACACTTCAGTTCCTCTTCTCCATTCTCCTCCCCGGATTTTGGGCACACATGCACATGCACTCTGTGAGTTTCAGGCCTTAGGTCTGGGAATCAAACCACAGTTGGCAATGTGCGAGTCCAGTGCCTTAACCACTATGCCGAGATACAGTAGTTTCCTAAGGGACACAACCAGTTTGTGTGTCCAAACCATGTGCACCTGTTCTGGTCCAGCCCACTCTCTCAGCCCTGGGTGCCCCCATGTTGCCCAAGGCCTAATAGACAGGCCTACTCAGAGTGCCATGTGATGGTCTTCAGTACTCTAGGAGTTGATCCCACCACCTCCATTTAATACATACCTGAAGAAAACAGTTCGATAGCTCCTCAGCCGTAACAAAACACTCTACGATGCTGGATCCACATGAGAAGGTCCCTGGTTCGTATCCAGGAACCTCTGTGTGATGGGCATGTGTATGCCTGCGATCTGGGTCAGCTAAAACTAGGGGTGGATTGCAGCATGAAGACCCTTTTGAGGGTGCCTGTCATTCTCTTGCTTGAAGAAAGAAATACGCCACGGTGCAATCCCTTCTCCTCCATTCTCCTCTCGGGATCTTGGGCATGCACACGTACACGCCTGGCGTCAGTTTTAAGCCACCGGGTCTGGGATGCGAACTGTGGTCAACCACGTGGAAGTCCAGCGACATAGCCATTACATTAACTACTAGTCCTGGAGAAAGAAAAAAAAATTTTTTTGAGAAGTTTTTGCTATAGGGCGCGTGCGCTCGCCAGACAGAGAGATAGAAAGCGAGAAATCACCCCCCAGGGGGGATGGCTATGCTGCAATCCCTTCTCCATTCTCCTCTTGGGATCCTGGGCATGCACGCACATGCGCCTGGCGTGAGTTTAAGCCACTGGCTCCGGGACTCGAACCATGATCGACTATGTGGGGGTCCAGTGACATAGCCATTACGCTAACTGCTGGTCCCGAGAAATATATATATATATTTTTAGTTTATTTATTTTTTTGAGAGATTTTCGCTATACGGCGCGTATGCTCGCCATACAGATAGAGACAGAGAGACAGAAAGCGAGAAATCACCCCCCAGGGGGGATGGTCACATCGCAGTCCCTTCTCCTCCATTCTCCTCTCGGGATCTTGGGCATGCACGCACACGTGCCCAGCGTGAGTTTTAAGCCACCGGGTCTGGGACGCGAACCACGGTCGGCTACGTGGGAGTCCAGCGAGATAATCATTATGCTAACTGCTGGTTTTCCCGAGAAATATTTTTTTAAAAGAAAAGTTAGGGTGCCAGCAGGTGGTGTGGTGGTCAAGGTGCAGTATTCCCACATGACCAACTATCATTTGAGCCCCGGACCTGATAGCTTGCTCTCTTATTTTTCCTTTCTGTTTCTCTCTAGTGAGTGTACATGCCCTGTAGCAAATTAAACTAACCAACTGACTAAATCAATAATCGTTTTAAAAAAAAGTTAAATGGGGGGCCAGCAGGTGGTGTAGTGGCTAAGGGCACTGGATTCCCACATGGCTGACCATGGTTTGAGTCTCGGAACTGGTGGCTTGCTTTCTCATTTTCCCTTTCTCTCTCTCTCTCTCTCCAGTCAAATTAAAAAATAATAACAACAAATGGAAATAAATAAATAAATAAATCTTAAAAAAAAGAGAAAAGCTAAATAGGGCCAACAGGTGGTGTGCAGGTTAAGATGCTGGATCCCACTTGGCTGGCTGTGTGGTCCAAGTCCCGGACCCAGAGGCTTGAAAATCAAACTGGGCACATATGCGTGCATGTCCAAAATCCCCAGAGGAGAATGGAGGAGAAGGGATTGTGGTCTGGCCATCCCACCTGGAGGACTGGTCTCACTTTCTCACTCCTCTTCCCCCACTTATTGTGAGCACGTGTGCCCTATAGCAAAAAAAAAAGTAAAGAAATTTTAAAACGCATTGAATTTTACCATATGATCTACCAGTTTCACTCCTGGATGCAAAGGGTTGAAAGCAGGGACTCAAACATACATGTACTCCCTTGTTCACAGGAACACCGCTCTCAGTAGCTGGAAGGTGGCAGCAGCCCAAGTGTTCCTCAGCAGATGAACGAGCAAAATGTGTGCGTGTCCGGTGGGGCATTACTCAGCCCTGTGGAGGAATGAATTCTGATACATGCTCTGGTGCATGCTGCAGCATGGACAGGCCTTGAAGGAATTATGCTAAGTAAAGTAAGACAGTCATGAAAGGGCAGATATTGTAGATTCCACTTACACGAGGGGCCTAGAGGAGGCAGATTTGCAGAGATAGAAAGTAGAATAGGGCCAGTCCCTAACGTGGTGGTTAAGGTGGCTGGATCCCACATGGCTAACTGCATGGTTCGACTCCTGGACCTGGACTTCTGTCTCCATCAAGTCCATGTGCTTTCTGCCAAAAAAAAAAAAAAAAGGTAGAATAGAGGTTACCAAGGGAGTTAGGGAATGGGGAGTTATTATGTAATGGGTTCAGAGGTTCTGTTTGGGATGATGAGAAAGTTCTGGAAATAGATGGTTGTGGTGATGGTTGCAGAATGTACTTAGTGCCATTGAATTATGCACTTGAAAATAGTTAAAATGGGGCAAACAGGTGGTGTGGTGGTTAAGGCACTGGATCCCTTGGGACTGACTGCTCAGTTTGAATCCTGGACCTGTCTGGCTTGAAAAACATACCAGGTGAATGAATGTGCATACCCAAAATCGCAAGAGGAGAATGGAGGAGAAGGGATTGCAGCATGGGCCTCCCTCCTGGAGGGTGATTTCTCACTTTCTATCTTTCTGTCTCTTTGGCTAGTACATGTGCCCTATGGTAAAATTATTTTAAAAAGATTTAATTCCATTTGTTATTATTTTTTAAATTGGATCAGACAGAGAGAGGGAAAGGGAGAAAGCAAGCTGCCAGGTCTGAGACTCAAACCACGGTCAGCCATGTGGGAATCCAGCACTTTTAACTACCATGCCACCACTGCCCTATGGTAAAAATCTTAACAGAAAAAGTTAAAATGGGGGACTGGCAGGTGGCGTGGTGGCTAAGGACACTGGACTCCCACATGGACAACCAGAATTTGAGTCCTGGACCTGGCGGCTTGCTTCCCCCCCTCCCTTCCCCCTCTCTCCCTCTCCCTCCTTCTTCCTCTCTGGTCAAATTAAAATAAGTAAAGTTAAATAAAATTATTAAATTTTTTAAAAAAAGTTAAAATGGTAAATTTTATGTTAACTCTCTTTTTCCATGAATAAAAAAATACTCCTGGGGCGAGGTGGTTGGGATTCTGGACTCCCACTTGGTCGACTGTGATTCAAGTTCTGGACCTGGAGGCTTGCTTTCTCACTTTCCCTCTCTCTCTCTGTCTCTCTCTGGTGAGCATGTGTGCCCTATAGCAAATAGAGAGGGAAAACAAGCCAAAAACCAAATACTTTCACATCTCTCACCATTAGGGAAGTTCTCTATATCAGGAATCCCCAATCCTCAGGGCCGCAGACTGGTGCCAGCCTGCTAGGCCACACGGTGGAGGGTCTGCAATGAGTGAGTGAGCGAGCAAGTGAGCGAGGCTTTGTCTGCGTTTGTAGTGCTCCCTGTAGCTTTCATTGCCACCTGGACTGTGCCCGCTGTGGGATCAGCGGTGGTACTGCGTTCTCAGGGAGCACGAGCTCTACTGTGTGATGGTCTCATTGTGTTTGCAGTGCGGTAGAGGTGGGAATGGGGTGCATGGTTGATGTGGTGTGCTTGGGTCATCTCAGGGCACTCCCCCCCACCACCATGGAGGGATTATCTTCCACAAGGCCAGGCCCTGGTGCCAGGAAGGTTGAGGACCACCACTCCGCAGTGTCTGAACTAAATCCCAAATGTTTAGATCAAGCTGTTTGTCTCTAGCCCAGTTCTCCATACATAAAAGCTGAGTTGATTTCCTATTATTCTCTTTTTAAAAAAATTATTTATTTATTTAATTCTATTGGTTATTATTTTTTAATTTGACCAGACAGAGACAGAGAAAGGGAAAACGAGAGAGCAAGCTGCCATATCCAGGACTCAAGCAGAGGTCACATGCGACAATCCAGTGTCTTTAACCACCAGGCCACCTGCTGGCCCCTGATTTCCTTCTAAATACTCCAAGATAGCTATAATCCATGCTCCACCTCCAGTATGACTGGGCAATGAACCACACATCTTTTAGCATTTGAATTACTTGTCTCTGTGTCCTGGTGCTCTTAACTAAAATTTACTTTTGTGTTTGGATACATTTTTACTATATTTTCCTTGTGTTTTCCTGTTGGTTTTCTGTTAGACTCCCACATGCCCAGAAGTGCTTTGAGTGGCAGCTAAACCTCATCCTCAGTGAACTAATGAGGTCCTTTTTTTGACCCCCTCTTAGACAAAGTTGGATGAAGTTAGTGCAAGAGGTAAGCGGCAGGTCCCTCGTTGTTTACTTTTTTTTCTTTTTTTGCCATTCGGCACATACATTTGCCAGAGACAGACAGGAAGTGAGAAATCACTGCCCAGCGGGGATGGCCACATCACAGTCCCATCTCTCCTCTCCTGTTGGGATTCTGGGTGCATACACACACACACATGTGCCCTGCATGGGTTTTAAGTGTCTGGGTCTGAGACTTGGACCACTGTCCACCATGTGGGAGTCCAGCACTTTAGCCACTATGCCACCTGCTGGTCCCCCCCACTGTTTCCTTTTTTAAGTTTATCCATTTATTTTTTCATAAGCAAGAGGGACAGAGAGACAGGCACCCCCAGTAGGGTCCCTGTAGCTACCATCTTCCTGTAGCTCCTGCCAGCCCTAGATCCTGGACACAGCCATGCCTGATATGTTCAGGGAGGTCTCTGGGTGCAAACCTGGAACCTTTCCATGTGAGTCAACCTGGCAGAACTTTGTGTTAACTGCTGTGCCAGTGTCCACCCCTCAGGCCCTCCTTTCCTCTGTACTCCCAGTCCCCTCTGCTTTCTGCTGTGACTGTGGGTAGGTTGTTCAATGGCTCTGAGCCTTGATTGTCAACTTTGAGAGGTGAAGACTTACTTCGCTTCTCCGTCAAAGATGAGTAACCATGACTAAACAAGGACTTCGGGGCTTCACACGTTTGTGAAGTTCTTATTTTAATGCTGTGTTTCAGGGAGTCTGTCATATTTAGTGCATGTCATGAGGTGATTTATAATAGTTCAGTAGAAGTTTAGTATAAGATGTTCAAAGGGAGAAGGATGGTTGTAATTGCCACAGCAATCTTTTTTTTTTTTTGGAGAGGTTTTTGCTATAGGGCGCGTGTGCTCGCCAGACAGAGAGAGACATAGAGACAGAAAGCAAGAAATCACCCCCCAGGGGGGATGCCCATGCCGCAGTCCCTTCTCCTCCATTCTCCTCTCGGGATCTTGGGGACGCACGCACACGCACCCGGCGTGAGTTTTAGGCCACCAGATCCGGGACGCGAACCGCGGTCGACTACGTGGGAATCCAGCGACATAACCATTACGCTAACTGCTGGTCCCACACAGCAGTCTTTTAAATCCAGAAATAACAGGGTGTTTTAAAGTCTTCATGCAGGTTTTTTTGTGCCTTTACATTTTAAACACAGGTTGTCAGTACAATGGGAACAATCTGTGACATTAAAACAGATTGAATGTTTGGCCCACAGCTGATCTGGCCTTCAGTTCCATTAGCCATGGGGCAGTTTGCCTCCACTCAGTTGTCACAGGATCTGACAAATAATACGCTGTAAAACTTTATAGATGTAATTACCTTGAATTTGGATAGAATTTGTCTTCAGGTTGTTTCCATCGGATCTGTTGCCTGAGATGGTTAAATGTGTCCAGGGATTCTGTGCAAACCTGTATACCCCATAGTGAGGTGGTCTGTGTGGTAGGCTGCAGGGGAGATCGTCAGGAACACTTAGAGGCAATGGGAGTTTGGAACACAGAGAAAAGGTGGAGAATGAGTCGACGTTGTGTGCTTAAAGCTTTTTTCTTGGTTGAGTTTGACATTTTGGAAAGCTAGAGAGAATAATAATTTTTTTTTTTCCTGTTTTAAAAGCCAGATATATTTTAAAAGGATCATGCTTATAATAAGTAAATTACATAGTGGAAAAACATCAATGATGTTTCATCAGTGATGAATGAAAAGGCACACTTGAAAAGTTCAAGAGTAGAAAGAACAGTTCTTTTTGTTTTGTTTCTAATAAAGGAGGAAAGGGGAGACATTAAAAGCATTTTTCAGGTGAAGGTTAGCTGAAGTAGATTCCAGTCTTTTGCCACGTAGATGCGATACATCAGGGCGACAGCCAGCCGGAGACAGCAGGGATCAGCCGATTGGTTCACCAGCTGGAATTTGCCTCAAGAGCAGTAAGTTTCTGGAGGCTTGGTACTCGTTGGTCTGTCCTCTGGATGAAGCGCCCCAGTGGTGTACATTGTGGACAGCTCTCGAGCATCTGAAGAGTGGCTGGCATCCTCAAAGTTTCAGTAGCGTCCCCTCCAGCTTGTTCCCTCAGGACTTGTCCACCAGGATGCTCTTCCAGAAATTCGGTCAAGTTGTACACCTTGTGCAGGGTCACCCAGGTGCTTTTGCTGTGGTTATGCTTCTGGATCTCTCCCAAGGTATAGCACTTCATGGCCTTGTCTGACTGCTCGGCCATCTTGGTCTGCAGCGAGCCAGGCCCTGCACCCCCAGCTGAGCCGGGTGGAGCGGAGAGCACATCTCAGATAGCTGGCCTGGGACATTCCTCCTGGTCCCAACGGGTGCCAGGGTCTGGGCACCCTGCTGAGAATAATAATGTTTGAACTTGGATTAGAACTATTTTTTTTTTAAAGTTTATTTTTTACATGAATGAAAGACACAAAGACATTCCCAACAGGGTCTTCATGCCACAGTCTTTTTCGGCCTGCCGAGCCCCAGCTCATAGCATACTCAGGAAGGTCTTCAGACATGCACTTGGAATTTTTCCAGATGGGTCAGCCTCACAGAGTGTTGTATTTTACCCCCATGCCATCATCTGGCCCTAGACTATATTCAGTTTCATGGTCGGTACTCTGCGGTCTTTACAGCATGATTGTGACATGGGTGAGTATGATTTCCAGCTCAGGTTTGTGAGTTAAGTTGCCAGATTCCCCAGCCACTAAGTGGCAGAGCTGACTCAAACTGGTGTTCCTCAGTTGGTGCCTCATGCTCCCCCAGCTGTATTATGTGGCATTCAGTGTGGTGTTGTCACTGTGGCTCTCAGGCCTGAATAGAGACAGACAGCCCATCGTGGTACCACTGCAGAAGCACAGAGCCAGAACTGAGGCACATCCTGGTTCTATGTCCTAGTCATAGTTTAACCTCTCAGAGCCTTACTTTCCTCACCTGTAAAATTGAGATTAAAGCCTATCTGGAAATGTAGTTGTAAGGCCAACTGGTGGTGTGGAGGTTAGGGCTACTGAATCCCACATGGCTGACTGCATGGTTGATTCCTAGACCCATTGGCTTGAAAAACACCCTGGTGCATGTGTGTGAGTGTCCAAAATCCTAAGAAAATGGAAGAGAAGGGATTGTGGCATGGTCATCCCCTCTGGGGGTTGCTTTAGCACTTTCCCTCTTTGCCTGGCAAGTGCATCTGCCCTCTAGTAAAGCAGACAAAACATAACAAAAAGAAATGTGATCATGGGACTGGCAGGTAGCATGGTGGTTAAGGGCACTGAACTACCATATGGCCGACTGTGGTTCGAGTCCCAGACCTGGCAGCTTGCTTGCTTCTCACTTTCCCTCTCTCTCTCTTTCTCTCTTACTCTATTCATCTCTAATAAAACTAAAATAAATAAACAAACAAATAAATAAATAATTTTTTAGGGGGAAAAATCGTAAGGGTTGAATGAAAATTGTGAGCAAGTTGCCTGCCTGTATAGTAGGTACTCAGTAGATGGTTGTCCTTTCCCTGCCTCCCCTTTTTTTTATCCCCCACATTCAGTTACCAAGACAGAGGGCCCTTACCTGGTTCTTAAATATATACTAAAGTTTATTTATTTATTTAATTCCATTTATTATTATCCTTAAAAATTACTTAATTTTATTTATTCATTCATTTATTTTAATTTGACCAGAGAGAGTTTCACAGAGAGAGAGAGGGAAAGTGAGAAAGCAAGACACCAGAACCAGGACTCAAATCACAGCCGACCACGTGGGAGTGTCTGGTGCCTTAACCACCATACCACCCGCTGATCCTGTTATTATTTTTTCATTTAATTAATTAATTTACATTTACTGTACATCAGTACAGTATACAAAAATGAGATTTTTCCATCCAGAACACACTGTCCATTGGCTTAATAAAGGATATTATCATAGGTGTTATTGTCAACAAATAATTTTTTCCATTTCTTATTTCTTATATATTTTGCTTTATTTCCCCCTTGATTCCCTTCCTCTCCCCATCTGCCATTTCCCATCCTCCTCCCATACTGCCAGTCATTTCCCATGCCCCTTTTTCCCCACATTTTATTGATTCACTAAAAATCTTAATTAATCTAAAAACTTTCAGTAGCAAGTGGAGCTGATGTATACATATCTGTGAGCACATGTCTGCCTTCAGGAGTAAACCTCGGGGAGTAGAGTGAACGGACTATAAAGTAGCACCTTGCTGGGGTATAAATACTCATCTGGCAGCGGTTAGTACGGTGAAAGGCTCCCAGGCACCAAAGCAGTGTTCAGTTACGGTTCGGCCTTTGCTGTCCGAATAAGCACACATGAGAAAGGTCCCGTTTACAGAGCACGTACAAATTAACTGACATAACAGGCCACCTCCCACAAGTGAGTGATGTCGGGGCGCAGAGTGAAAAGAACAAGGTGAGGTTCGTCAGAGAGGACAGGGAGAACGAGGTGGCAGTGACAGGCGACATACGGGGGAGGGACAGGGCTTACGTGGAGGAGAGCACAAATGCAGGAAACAGTGAATGCTTTGAAGGGATTTAAATTTTTTTTTTGTAAATTAATGATTTACAGTTATATATTTATGAGGTACAAAGTGATATTAAGATTTATGAGTACAGGGACCAGCAGATGGCATAATAGTTATGTTGTTGGACTCCCATGTAGTTATCTGCAGTTCAAGTCCTAGACCCGACGACTTAAAACTTAAATGCCAGGTGCATGTGCGTGCGTGCCCGAAGTCCTGAGAGGAGAATGGAGGAGAAGGGATTGCAGCGTGACCATCCCTCCTGGGGGGTGATTTCTCGCTTCCTATCTGTCTGTCTATCTCTGTCTCTTCCCCAAGTTCACGTGCCCTATAGCAAAAATTTCTCTTAAAAAAAGAAAAGAAAAGATTGGGACCAGCAGGTGGCATGGTGGTTAAGGCACTGGACACTCCACATGGCCGACCACGGTTCCAGTCTCGGACCTGGTGACTTGCTTCCTCACTTCCCCCCGCCTCTGGCTCTCTCTCTGGTCAAATTAAAATAAAATTAATTAATAAATTAAAACAGATAATTCTTTTTTAAAATTTAATTCAATTTTATTTGTTATTATTATTTAGTTTTTTAATTTGACTAGGGAGACAGAAGGAGAGAGAAAGGGAAAGTGAGAAAGCAAGCCGCCAGGTCCAGGACTTGAACTGTGGTTGGCCATGTGGGAATCCGGCACCTTAACCACCATGCCACCAGCCAGCCCAACAGATAATTCTTTAAAAAAAGATTAATGGGGACCAGCAGTTAGCATAATGGCTATGTCGCTGAACTCCCATGTAGTTGACCGCAGTTCGAGTCCCGGACCCGGTGGCTTAAACTCACACCAGGTGTGTGTATGTATGTGCCCAAGATCCCGAGAGGAGAATGGAGGAGAAGGGATTGCAGCATGACCATCTTCCCTGGGGGATGATTTCTTGCTTTCTGTGTCTCTGACTCTTTCTGTCTTTCTGGCGAGTGTATGTGCCCTATAGCAAAAACCTCAGTGTGGAATAATTAAACTAATTAACATCCATTACTTCTTAATCATTAACATCTAAGCAGTCTTTTTTTTTTTGGAGAGGTTTTCGCTATAGGGCGCGTGCGCTCATCAGACAGACAGAGAGAGACAGAGAGACAGAAAGCGAGAAATCACTCCCCAGGGGGGATGGTCACACCGCAATCCCTTCTCCTCCATTCTCCTCTGGGGATCTTGGGCACGCACGCACACGCGCCCGGCGTGAGTTTTAAGCCACCAGGTTCGGGACGTGAACCACAGTCAACTACGTGGGAATCCAGCGACATAGCCGTTACGCTAACTGCTGGTCCCTAAACAGTCATTTTTTGTGGTGAGAACATTTGAAATTTACTCTTAGCAATTTTGAAATGTACAATATGATATTAACTATATTCACCAGGCTTTGCAGCAGATCACAAAAGAACAGCTTAACTACTCCTGTCTGAAACTGCATCTGTCCTTTGACCACTGTCTCCCCTTACCCTCACACCTGAGGCTCTGTAACCACCTTTCTACTCTGTGCTTCTGTGAATTCAGTTATTTTGGATTCTGCATATGAATAAGAACATGCAGTATTTGTCTTTCTGTACCTGACTTACTTCACTTAGGTTATGTTCTTCAGTTCTATCCATGTTATTGCAAATGGCAGAATTTCTTCCTTTTTTTTTATAGTAGTTTTTTTTTTCTTGAAGAATGATTTTATTTAACTTTATTTTTTAATTTGACCAGAGAGAAACAGAGTGAGAAAGAGGGGGAAAGTGAGAAAGCAAACCACCAGGTCCACCAACCATGGTTGGCCATATGGGAGTCCAGCATCCCCAACCACCACTCCACCTGCCAGCCCCAGAATTTCTTCCTTTTTTTAAAAAAATATTTATTTATTTAAAAAATAATTACTTAACTTTATCCATTTATTCCTTTTTTATTTTGGAGAGGTTTTTTGCCATAGAGCGCGTGCGCTCACCAGACAGACAGAGAGAGACAGAGAGACAGAAAGCGAGAAATCACCCCCCAGGGGGGATGGCCACACCGCAATCCCTTCTCCTCCATTCTCCTCTTGGGATCTTGGGCACGCACGCACATGTGCCCGGCGTGAGTTTTAAGCCACTGGGTCTGGGACGCGAACCGCGGTCGACTACGTGGGAGTCCAGTGACATGGCCATTACGCTAACTGCTGGTCCTGAGAGATCCTTATTACAGAACAATTTGAAGAGAGAGTTGTGAGACGTGAGAGTCAGTTGAGAAAGACAGGCATGTGACCTGAATTTGTATAGAATCCTAGAGATGATCTTGGATTTCTGCCTCATCGTCTTACAGATAACCAAACCAAGACCCAGGGAACAAATGGAAAGTGTTTTCTTGGTTTGGGAAGTAATTTTTTTTTTTTTTTAATGTAACATTAAAGCTCACTCTTTGTACGTATGCTTGTATTTTTCCTAGTCTTAAAGATGCTGAGGAACTGCTATTGAGCTAAAGCTTAGATACATTTCAGTGTGAGAACTTGTCTTAGAAACAGTCCCGATGGGTACCACCAGATGGCATAATGGTTACATCACTGGACTCCCACGTAGTCGACCGCGGTTCGCGTCCCAGACCCAGTGGCTTAAAACTCACGCCGGGCACATGTGCGTGCGTGCCCAAGATCCCAAGAGGAGAATGAAGGAGAAGGCATTGCAACATGGCCATCCCCCCAAGGGGTGATTTCTCACTTTCTGTCTCTCTGTCTCTCCTGCGAGTTCTGTCTCTCCTGGAGTGCACGTGGCTTGTACCAAAAATCTCTCTTAAAAAAGAAACAGTCCTGATGAATCAGAGGGACAGGACGGGTCACCTCCTGTCTTGCCCCAAGCCCTCACTGTCAAGCCCTCACCGTCATCACTTGCCTGCCTTCCTCTTGGACATGAACAACTCAGTCTGGCAGACCATAGATCATACTCAGAGAGGGAATGGATTTCTCAGTGGCATTGACCTTTAATGCCTCACAGAAGAGTAGTTAACACACCACGTAATCCCCCAGGAGCGCCTCAGCCCAGTGGTTATGTAGTCTGTGTAAGTGGTTTTAAAAGTGGAGCTGAGATTGGGTGAGATTGTGGGCCAGATCCCATTCGTCTTCTAGGAGACAGATTTATAGGAAGAAGAATGGGTATTGCTTTTTCTTTTCACCAAGAACCAAATGGAGGCAAGTTTTAATTTAGCAGAGTGGAAATTGACACCAGGAAGACCGTGCCACAAGTCTGAGGGCAGGGGAATGAGCGCCCGGAAGGAGGTCAAGGCACCCCCTTCACGTGTTGTTGTATTTAATACGAATGTTTCTTCCACTGCCCCGAAACAATGAGGCCTCACTCCATTCCTTTTTCTCTTAGTCAGATTCCGAGGAAGATGAACCCACCAAGAAGAAAACTGTCCTTCAGGTAAGCTTTGTGACATGCTGTAGGCCATTTCTTCTCTTCCCGAATTGTTTTCTGAAAGACAGGACCTGGGGTGCGCAGCAGCTTTAAATCAGCACAAGTTTACACGTCTGTGAGGTTTGGTCAGGTTTCCCTCCCAACTGCAGGTCTCTGCGTCCCTCCCTCTCCGCTGCTCCTAGCCTGAGCGTGGTGGTGGCACCTCCTGGAGGACAGGCCGCGGTGGGGAGGTGAATCGTGGTTCAGCTCGGTTCACTCCGTCTCAGGTACACGGATTAGTTAGGGAGGGTAGAAAAAAAGAGACAGGTCAAATTGATGTTAGGGAGTGTTTATATTTAAAAATTGTTCACCTTCTCTCTGTCTCTTATTTAACCTGGAAGATCCACTGAAATAACACGGCATACCTGGCACTGTTCTGATTTGTCAGAGTTTAATCGATCTCATCCTCCTAATAGCGCCGCAGTTAGAATGGGTTATCAGCCCTAATTTACGTATGAGGAAACCAGGAACTCGCTCACAGTCAGCCACTAGGGGGTAGAGGAGGCAGAGCTGGGTTCTGATGAGGCGGTCTGACCATAGGGTCCTGGCTTCAGGCTGCTGTGCTTGAGTTAGACCAGAAGGCCTGCGGGGCTGGTGGGTGATCTCCCTGTTTCTTCTCATCCTAGTACCTTTGTGCCGGCCCCCGCCCGCGCTCTCCACCCTGGGCGGCTTGTACGCTCTGACCTATGTTGATCACATCTCAGGGAAGCAGAACAGTCCTGCCGTCGTAAGGCGGTTGTCTCTTTTGGGTCTGCGATGCCGAAGCGGCCCCTGTTCCTCACTCTGTTAGGGTGTCATTTTCACCTCTGGGAGGGCATACAACACGGTCCTACGGAAGTCAGAAAGATAACTGGCCAGGGTGGGTGATGCGGGAGGAATCATGGAAGAGGCCGACGTGCTGAGACTGAATGGGCCAGTCATCATCCTGTTACCAGGGTGCCTTCCTGGAGGAGGTGGACCAGCTCTGAAAGTACCCCTCTCCCCCCCTCCCCCCTGAATAAAGAGCAACCTTCCAGAAGGTAGGGAGAGAGGGGTGGGTAGAGAAGTTCTGAGCTGTGAAGGCAGAGTGGGACTCAGTTCTGCAAAGGGGTGCAAGTGTGACCCCAGGTGTCATCTGGAAAGTAGTCTGAAGACGTGCTCCTTCTCCCCTTACCCTGGGTCCTGTAAGATGGGGCCTCAGGGGCTGCCAGGCTGGACTGACCCAGTCTGCAAACACAGATGGCAGGGAGAGGAGCCCGCCCCGGATGGACAGCTCTGTCTGCCCTGCTTGACACAGAATCTCATGTTGGTTCTGGGCCTCTCTTGGCTGGGAGAGCTGGAAGACACTGGTACTCTAGCTCTGCAACCTTAATCCATTCTCCTTTTTCTAGTTGGCACCTCCCTCAGCCCTGCAGTTGGGCCAAGCTGGCCTTTGAACACCCAGAAAGCAGGATCTGAGAGATTCTTAGGAGTAATAGGAACTCTGAGTGGTGGGACCAGTTAGCTTACAAGTTGATAAGCTGAATGCTTGACCTGGCATCAGCAAATGAATGTACCAGATGAAGGCTCTCCATGGACAGGGCAGGGGACTTGGAGCAATATACGTGAAATACATAAATGTGTTTTGTTTTTAAAAAGCTCTGGCAAATTTTATTAAAGAAAAATGTTGCATGGTTTACTTTTCACCGATCTGTTCTGGCGTGCTTCTAATGGTGTCGGAATCGCCTGGATCCGTGATAGCCGGTGTGCACACCCTGTGGTGTTTCCCACTCGCCGTGCCCAGCTGAGTAGTATTTTCGCAGCAGCGATGGGCGCCAGTTCTGGCCAACATGGCATAGGACTCTTTCAGATGTCCTCCAAGCTGGGCCGTTGTTGGCAAGGATGCCCAACTTGGCTTTGCCTTGTCTGATCATCTTCAGAGTCTGCTTGGACCCCAGCACATACTTCCCATTTCTCATAACTAGTTGGAGCCGAGAGTTGATCGACTCCAGCAACTTTCTTGTCTTCCTCACAGTCACCTGTGACCGCCGTCTTCTTGCCTTTGGTGTGGGACAGTCCCCAACCAAGAGCAGCCACCAAGACGGCTGGGGAGCAAGAACAGTATGGATGTGTCTTTTGTTCCTGACTTTGGATAGCAATCTAAAGAAAGCAGAGGGTTCCCATGTTAAGAGGACCCTTCGGTCCTGGGCTTTTGGGGAGGAAGGATGACGTGGCAGCAAGAGCACTGTCTGCTGAAGACGCAGTGTTGGGGAAGACTCTGTAGCCGCAGGCAGTGGTGCAGGGTTGGGATGGAGCCATGAAGAGGGCTGGCCTCTCGTTGGGGAGAAGCAGCCAGCGGAAGGGCCAGAGGTAGCAGGAGTCGAGCCCAGATCAGATGGCCTCTGGATGGAGGTAAGAAGCAGCAAGGGTGGTGAGGTTTTAGGCTGGAGTTCATGCCTGTTCTCGATGTCACTAGTATGTAACATACAATCTCCCTTGTCGTCTTTCTTCCCTTCTCCTCCAAACCTGGGCTCATCAGGGATCCGGCGAGGGGACTGGTTTGTCTGCCTTGCTTCCCCAACCTAAAAACCTGACTGTGAAAGAGACTAACAGGTTGCTCCTGCCCCATGCCTTCTCCCGGAAACCCTCGGATGGCCCCTCTGAATCTAA
>NW_006159943.1:1288102-1289295 GCF_000334495.1 Tupaia belangeri chinensis
GCTTCTAAGGCTAAGCCTGCCTCTCTTGCCCCCGTCGTGGGCACCACAACCACCACTCCGTCGCCCTCCGCCATCAAGGCTGCTGCAAAGAGTGCTGCCCTGCAGGTGACGAAGCAGATCACGCAGGAGGAAGACGACAGTGATGAGGAAGTAGCCCCCGAGAACTTTTTCTCCCTCCCTGACAAGGCTGAGCCACCTGGAGTTGAGCCATACCCTTACCCCATCCCCACTGTCCCTGAAGAGCTGCCTCCAGGCACAGAACCAGAGCCGGCTTTCCAGGACGATGCAGCCAACGCCCCCCTTGAATTCAAGATGGCAGCGGGCTCCAGTGGGGCCCCGTGGATGCCTAAGCCTGGGGACGACTATAGCTACAATCAGTTCTCTACATACGGCGACGCCAATGCCGCTGGTGCTTATTATCAGGTGGGTAGGGACCAGCGAATATGGGGCGTAGTGGTTCGGGGACTCTTGAGCCAGTGACGCGGCCCCTGTGGTGCTGTCCCTGGGCGGGGGGGCTCCCAGTGGTGGACTCGGCACCAGTGGTGGTGCTTGAGTAGGGGCGGCTGGCTGGCCTGTGACCAGGCAGCTGCGTGAAGTGTACTGCCAGCCTGAAGTCCCCTTGCCCACTGGTTCTCTGAAGGTCTCGTGTCTTATTTTCGGTCTGGGCACAGGTACATAGGGAGGGCTTTGAGGGGACCCTGTTCTGACCGAAGACTTGGAAAACAACTGTTTCCTGTCTGCTGTTAAACCTTGGTGTAGCCTGTAGCTTGACCAAGGGACAGTGTATCTCCCTCAGGTTGCTGGTAGAAGGAAGGAGGAAGTAATGGTCTTTTGACCTGTTCAAGAAACAAACAAAAAAGCTATTGAAATCTAAGAAACCACTGATTGACATCCACCACATGAATAGCAAGTTGGAATTCCATATGCAGTTCAGTACTGTTGAGGCAGTCTGTGCTAATTAAAGCACTTTAAATATGCTGGGACCCTGAAATATTTTTTGTTTGTTTGTTTGTTTTGAGAGTTTTTTGTTCTAGGGCGCATGCACTCACCAGAAAGACAGAAAGCAAGAAATCATCCCCAAGGGAGGATGGCCACACTGCAGTCCCTTCTCCATTCTCCTGTCGGGATCTTGGGCACGCACACACATGCACCCAGCATGAGTTTAAGCCACCGGGTCCAGAACTTGAACCGCT
>NW_006159943.1:1289619-1290732 GCF_000334495.1 Tupaia belangeri chinensis
GCTCTTGACTACATGGGAGTTCAGCGACATAGCTATTACGCTAACTACTGGCCCCAGGACCCTGAAATTTAAATATGTTTTATTATTGTTATAGAAACCATACCCTTAGTTGTTCTGGATCTTTATATATTATTTTTATCTAGTGAGCATGAAACCTGTATTTCCTGTAGCATGTTATAAAATTAATGTTCCTAGAGAGGCATTCCTTGGAGTCTCAGGTAAAGGTGGAAGAGTCAGGAAAGAGCACAGACAAGGAGGAATCAGTTTCTCAGCCCCGTGGCTGCCTGGCTTGGCCATAGCAGGGGCTTTGCCCTTTTCTTCACCCCCCTCTTCCTTCAGGGTCCTCAACAACATAGGGCATTCCTCTCTAAAGGAATCCTCAGGTTCCTGAGCTAAAAACATCTTTGAGCATAAGTTGGTTTGCTCCCCCTTTGTAGTCCCATCGTACCCTAACTGGCTTATTTGGTGTCAGAGACCCTACCACAGCCTCCCCGCCCCTTACAGCAGGGCTCTGTCCAGAGGGCCTAAATAGCACGGGAGCGGGACAACATGCCCCATGCCCTCGCACCCCTGCTCACATTGTGGTTTCCTGGGGTCTGAGGAGCAGGGGAGCAGGCCTGAGGGTGCAGGAGCGAGCAGGGTGGGAATCGGTGCGTACTGAAGCAGGAGGGGCCGTCTTTGTTCTGTGTCACCCTCTCTACAGAATGCCCCCGTCTGGGTTTCCCGATAGAAAAGCTGCCGGAGCGGCTCTGCAGTTACGGGGGCATCTTTTGGCTCTGTCCTCTCACTGGTCCACTCGAGAGGTCGTGGACGTCTCACCGCTGCCTCTTTGAGGAGGGGCTCTCTGTGTCTGGGCAGATCTTGTCTCTTCTTCACTGTGCCTTCAGTAGCCTTCCCCATTTTTCCTGCAGGATTATTACAGTGGTGGCTACTATCCTGCACAGGACCCGGCCCTGGTACCCCCCCAGGAAATTGCCCCAGATGCCTCCTTCATCGATGACGAAGCAGTAAGTGAACAAAGTACAAGTGACCATCTTTTTTTGTTTTGTTTTCTTTTTTGAGAGGTTGGTGGGTTGTTTTTTTTTTTTTTTTTTTTTTTTTTTTTCTTAACGG
>NW_006159943.1:1291515-1314358 GCF_000334495.1 Tupaia belangeri chinensis
TTTTGGGGGTTGGGTGTTTTTTTTTTTTTTTTTTTTTTTTTTTTTTTTGCTACAGGGCGCATGCACTCGCCAGAAAGAGAAACAGAAAGCGAGAAACCACCCCCCCAGGGGGGATGGCCACCCACAGTCCCTTCTCCTCCATTCTTCTCTCAGGATCTTGGGCATGCACACACATGTGCCTGGCGTGAGTTTAAGCCACTGGGACCGTGGTCGACTACGTGGGAGTTCAGCGACGTAGCCATTACGCTAACTGCTGGTCCCAGGAGTGACCTTCTTTGATCCATGGACTCCTTGTTTCACATCTGAGGCCAAAGGGGAAAAACATTACCTGAGTCATTTAGGATTAGATTTGGCAACACAGTACTGAGACACACTTTTTTTGGAGAGGTTTTTGCTATAGGACACGTGTGCTTGCCAGAAAAACAGGGAAACAGAAAGACAGAAAGTGAGAAATCATTCCCCAGGAGGGATGGCCACGCCGTAATCCCTTCTCCTCCATTTTCTTCTCAGGATTTTGGGCACGCATGCACGTGCACCCAGGGTGAGTTTAAGCCACCGGGTCCGGGACTAGAGCAGTGGTCTACTACATGGGAGTCCAGCGACATAACCATTACACCAACTGCTGGTCCCTGGACTGAGGCGCTCTTACCTTTTTCACAAATGAAGGCTAGAGGCAGGCAGGCCAGGGTGGGTGGGGTGGCAGCTTCACAGTTGTTGGGCCCCGCCTTGCCCTGATCATTGCTCGCCTCCTTAATTCTGTGCCTTTTATTCTTTTTTTTTTTTTGGAGAGATTTTTGCTATAAGGCGCGTGCGCTCGCCAGACAGACAGACAGAGAGAGACATTAGAGACAGAAAGCGAGAAATCACTTCCCAGGGGAATGGTCACGCCGCAATCCCTTCTCCTCCATTCTCTTCTCGGGATCTTGGGCACGCACGCACACGTGCCGGCGTGAGTTTTAAGCCACCGGGTCCGGGATGCAAACCGTGGTCGACTACGTGGGAGTCCAGCGACATAGCCATTACGCTAACTGCTGGTTTCCTGTGCCTTTTATTCTGACATCCACAACAACAGCGGGCACTGTGGCCTTCACATCTGCAGATGAGCAGAGAAAGAAAGGGGAAGGACACTTTCCTTTTTTTTTTTAAAGTTTTACTGGAGTGCACATGTGCATATCAGAGAAAGACAGAAGGTTGGGGGTGAGAAATCACCCCTCAGGAGGGATAACCATGTGCAATCTCTTTTTCTCCATTCTCATCTCAGGATTTAGGGCACACAGGTACACACACCCAACTTGATTTTCAAGCCGCTAGGCCCAGGACTCCAGTTACAGTCAGCCATGTGGGAGTCTAGTGCTTTAACTACCACGCCACCTACTGGCCCTGCCCAGCATGGTTTATAAGCCACTGGGTCCAGGACTCGAACTCTGGAATTGACCATATGGGATCCAGCACCTTAACCTCCACACCACCTGCTGGCTCTCCTTTCCTTTAGGAGATTTCCTCAAAGTCTTTTTCTTTTTCTTTTTTTTTTTTTTTGAGAGAGATTTTTGCTATAGGGCATGTGCGCTTGCCAGAGAGACAGAAAGCAAGAAATCACCCCCCAGGGGGGATGGCCACACTAAATTCCTTCTCCTCCATTCTCCTCTCAGGATCTTGGGCACACACACACATGTGCCTGGTGTGAGTTTAAGCCACCAGGTCTGGGACTGGAACTACGCTCAACTACATGGGAGTCCAGCGACATAGCCATTACGCTAACTGCTGGTCCTTCCTCAAAGTCCTTAAGAGCACTTCCACTTTATCTCCTGACTAGGATCTGCTCACATTGCAGAGGGAACTCAGCAGTGTATTGTGTTTTTTTTCCTATAGGGCGCGTACTTTTGCTGGAGAGACAGGGGCAAGAAATCACCCCCCATGAGGGATGGTCATGCTGCAGTCTCTTCTCCTGTCCTCCCCTCTCGGGGTCGTAGGCATGCATACACATATACTCGGTGTGACTTAAATTGCCGGGTCCAGGACTTGAACCCTGATTGGCTGTGTGATCTAGCCACCCTAACCACCACACCACTGACTGGCCCAGAAATGTATTATTTTATTTGGGTGGTAGTATGCGTAGCTAAAATTTTGGACTCTTTTGCACTAAAGAAGAAAGGGGGACTGGATCTGGGGTGCCAGCCGGTGGCCATGTTGAATAGCCCTTGTTTCCTGTAATTGTCCCTGGCTGCTGAGCTGCTCCTGAACCTTAGCACAACAAAAGGTGAGGTACCATGTCCTGCAGCTCTCAGGTGGATATAGAATACTGTTCCAGGGGCCGGCAGGTGGCGTGGTGGTTAAGGGTGCTGGAATCCCACATGGCCCACCATGGTTCTAGTCTTGGACCTGGCAGCTTGCTTTCTCACTTTCTCTCTCTCTTTCTGTCCCTCTCTGGTCAAATTTAAGTAAATAAATAAAGTTTAATAAAAATAATAATTTTTTTTAGGAACCAGCAGTTAGCGTAATGGCTATGTCGCTGGACTCCCACGTAGTCGACCGCGGTTCGCGTCCACTCACGCCGGGCACGTGTGCGTGCGTGCCCAAGATCGCGAGAGGAGAATGGAGGAGAAGGGATTGCGGTGTGACCATCCCCCTGGGGGGTGATTTCTCACTTTCTGTCTCTATGTCTCTCTCTGTCTGTCTGGCGAGCGCACACACCCTATAGTGAAAACCTCTCTTAAAAAAAAAAAAAAGTAATTCTTTTTTAAAAATGGTATATCTTTTTAAAATAAAATAAAATACTGTTCTGTAGTAGGGAATCCATAGCTATTAGGGAGTTGGAGAAATAGGGGCACTACCTCTGCAGAGAGGTGTTTGGTTTTAATTTTCTTTTTAAAGAGTTATTTATTTAATTTTATTATTATTATTTTTTTAAATTTGACCAGAGAGAGAGAGGGCAAGCTGCCAGGTCTAGGACTTGAGCCACAGTTGGCCACGTGGAGTCTAGCACCTTAGCCATTGGGCACCTGCCAGCCCCTGTTTGTTTTTTTAAAGAATTGTTTATTTAGTTATTTAATTCCATTTGTTATTATTATTATTTTTAATTTTGACCTGACAGAGACAGAGAGAGAGAGAAAGGGAAAGCGAGAAAGCAAGCTGCCAGGTCCAGGACTTGAACTGCGATCAGCTATGTGGGAGTCCAGTGCCCTTAACCACCATGCCACCTGCGGGTACCCTGTTTGTTTTATTAAATAGGCACCGGTACTCACCAGAGAGAGACACAGAAGAGGGGAAGTGAGAAATCCTCCCGAGTGGGCATGTCCATGCTTCAATTCCTTCTCTACTCCCTTGTTGGGATTTCGAGCAAACATGCACACGCACGCTGTGTGATTCTCGAGCCGCTGGTTCTAGGACTTGAACAGCATTTGGCCATGTGGGATTCAGCATCTTAACTTCCATGCTACTGGCCTCGTGCGGAGGTACTGAAAAAAAAATTCTCTACTCACCTTTCCCCAGAAAGTCGCCCACCCCTTCACACACTTCTGCATGTGGCTGTCGCTGTGTTCGTCTACTCCCCTGTGACGTCCTTCCTGGCAAGTTCAATAATGAATCGTTTCGGTCCCGAGGCCAAGAGACTGTTGAGAACTCACTCAGTGGCAGAGTCAGCGTCTTGTGTCTTGTAGCTAGAGCGAGCTCCGGAGGCCTCACAGATGCTAGACCAAGACCTGGGTCTCACTGAAGTCTCTGAGTGTTTTAAAATTCTATTCCTTTTCCAGGAATCCAAAAAAAAAGAGAAGAGAAGAGAAGAGAAGTTCTGTTTCTCTTGTTCATACTCCCAGGCACATCTCTGGATTTGTACTGTCCGCATTCTTTTTAAAGTTTATTTTTCCTTTCATAAATGAGAGAGGCAGAGACTGAGCGAGCACAGGAGAGAGCTAGCACCCCACAGAGTTTTGGAGCTGTTGGTGGTCCACCCCCACCCTTTGGCCAGCCCTGGGTCTGTGGGCAAGCATGTACCTGGTGTACTCAGGGAGGCCCCTGGACTTGAACCAGGTACCTTTCCATGTGGGAGTCCCTTGCAGCGCCTTGGGTTTTACTACAGTGCCGCTATCTGCCCCCCTCCAATTTTTTCTTTCTTTTTTTCTTTTTTTTGAGGACAAGGAAGAGTAGCATTCTCAGAAAATTTACTGGGTAATTTCCTTTTCTTTTCAGAGGCTCCCTCTTCATTCTCCGTGTCCAGTGTCCTGTGTCCATTCCATTGTGGAGCCTGCTGATCTGTTTTTTAAAGAATTATTTTATTTAACTTCATTTATTTTAATTTGACCAGAGAGGGACAGAGAGAGAGAGAGAGAGAGTGAGAGAGAGAAAGAGAGAGGGAAAGTGAGAAGGCAAGCTGCCAAGTCCAGGACTGGAGCCATGGTTGCCATGTGAGAGTCCAGTGCCTTAACCACCATGCCACCCACTGGCCCTGATCCTGCTGATTTGATGATACTGAACCAGTAAGAAGGAACAGAGAGAAAGAACTGATTTTTATTATAATATATTTTTAAAAATTATTTATTTAGTTTTATGTTAGTATTAACATTATTTTGTGTGCTATAGGACACATGCACTTGCCAGAGAGAGAGAGAAAGAGAGGGAAAATGAGAAAGCAAGTTACTCGGTCCGGGACTCAAACCATGATTAACCATATGGGAGTTCAGGGCCTCAACCACCACACCACCTGCTGGTTCCTTCTTTTAGACAGGGTCTCCCTCTCTCAATCTTCCGCCTCAGCCTCCTGAGTAAATGGGGACTTCAGATTTGTGCCCATGTGCCTGGCTTTTAGGGTGGGCTGGCAACTGAACTGGTCCTCCCATGCGGCCTCTGCCTTTTGGGTAGCAGTGTCTACCAGTGTGCGCTACCCCAGTTGAACTACAACTGATTTTTTAAAAAGGATTATTTTATTTAACTTTATTTACTTAATTTTAATTTGACCAGAGAGGGACGAAGAGAGAGAAAGAGAAGGAAAGTGAGAAAGCAAGTCGCCAGGTCCAGGACTTGAACCATGGTCAGTCACGTGGGAATCCAGCACCCTTAACCACCATGCTACCTGCTGGCCCTGAGCTACAACTGATTTTTAGAGGACAAAAACTTGGATTTTTTTTAAAACGCTAAATTCTTCATTTGAAAACTATGCGGTCTGTTTAGGCAGATATAAGGTACATAATTTAATACAAACTCATCCCACTGGCTCGCCGCATTCATTCATGGTTGGGGTACCTCTCGGCCTCCCTTTCTCTGGGCTCAGACGACTTTCTGAGAAGTGGCATCAGGAAGCTTGGTTGATGGCAGGGTGAAAGGACATTTTGTAATACTCATGGGAATTGAGGATGCCGTGGGTGAGTCACCAAGTCACTCCATAAACTCTAAATCCTTAGTGACCTTTTGATACCCTCACCCAGGTTCTTTTTTTTTTTTTAAAGAGTGATTTATTTATTTACTTATCTATTTATTTATGATTTTACCAGAGAGGAACAGAGTGAGAATGAGAGTGAGAGGTGGGGGAGAGTGAGATACAAATCTGCCAGGTCCGGGACTTGAACCGTGATTGGCCGTGTGGGAGTCCAACGCCCTTAACCACCATGGCACCTTCTGCCCCCCTCACCCAGATCTCACCCAGATTCTTGACTCTTGCATCTTTTTCTTTTTTTTTCCATTTTCTAGTTTAAGCGGCTGCAGGGCAAGAGGAACCGAGGAAGGGAGGAAATCAACTTTGTGGAGATCAAAGGTGATGACCAGCTCAGCGGGGCCCAGCAGTGGATGACCAAGTCGCTGACAGAAGAGAAGACCATGAAGTCATTCAGCAAAGTAAGTGGGAAGGGGCTTCTGGACAGCCACGGGGGACCCCAAAGCAAAACCTTGTCCTGCGCCCACTTGGCATCACGTCACAGCACCTTTGAGGACACACACACGTGGCCCGTGGTACCGGAGGATGCCACGCCTCACAGACTTGGCCCCCGCCGTCCAGATGGTCGGCGCTGTAGTCACGGCTGTCTGGCGGGGCGGGTGGGGACTGAGGGACTACCGCTCCCCAGACTGCAGTCGGGAAGACCCTAACGAGTCGTGGCTCCTCTGCCCTCTCCCTGTGATCGTGTCCCTCTCTGCATCTCGGTAAACTGGGGCCTGACCCAGCCCACCTTTGAGGTGTGGGCCCAGCAGAGCCCAGGAGTTCTGGGGCCCGAGAATCGGGGATCGCATCTCCCCCCTCGTTTCTCTCCATGGTTCACTGTAGCCAGCCCTGGTCTTTCCGGGTGCTTTCGTCCCTCGCATTCTCCCACAGCATGCCTGCCTCCCCGTGCTGGTTTTCTTGAGTCCGTGTGATGAACGTCTCTTCACCTAGTAGCTGAGTACAGCAGATGTGGACAGTTAGGACTCTGCAGCAGATCTGCGGGGAGGGGGCGGGGGAGCCCTGGATTTGAGCCCAGCACCAGCAAGGCCAAGGTCGAAGATTTTATTCCCTTCTGTCCCTGCCTTTTGCTTTGCTTTGTTCTATGGCCACAGATGGTCATTCCGGGCCCAGCCGTTTGTTTTAAGTGAGTGCTGGCGGTCGTACAGGACAGAGCAGGAGCAAAGGATTGTGGTTAGGTCAGCACAGATCTGTCACTGTAGACTGGAAGAACCTCTGAGGAGAGCTGCTCTGCCGCCGGCTGGGACGCGCGTGGCGGGTAACGCTGCAGTCGTTAGCGCACCACGGCAGGCGTGGAGGTTTCATGTGTGTCATCTTTTGCTGTCATATTCAGTGACATAAAATAGCAGCAAGGAACTGAACTTTCCTATTTTTCCAGCTCCAAGTTTTCTTCCCAGCATTTTATTCAATCGAACCAGACTTTTAAAAAAGAAGAAAAAGTGTCTTTGAAGAGTTGACAGCATAGATGGAAAAAGATTTAAGGACACTTTGAGTGTAAATGATTACAGTGTAAATTGATTACATAAGTGCTGAGGAGACTCTGGAGAGGAGTTTTGGGAGTTGGGTGGGGCTGACTAGGAAGCTTCTAGTCTGAGACCGTTCTGGCAGAGGCAGAGAAACCTCAGGATGAAAGCCCAGCCCGATACGGACCCTGACAGTGAATCATCTTCGTCCAAGTTTGGTTAGGGGCTCAGTGCAGCTGCAGGTGGAGCTGGGAGGTTGGGAGAGGTGGAGTGACTGGGAAGGGTCTCATTCCGGAAGCTGCGGGTACTTACTAGAATAGGGGAGGTGGGGTTCCAGCCAAGGATGACTGATGGGAGGGGACTTGGTAAGCAGTAGGTGGGAGTCGGGCTAGACATCTGGGCTGACAGAGAGGGGGGACAGAGATGAAGAGGGTTGAAGGGGAGATGGCACTGGGGCTGTGAGAGGGCCCGCAAGGAGGGCAGACCACCTGTGCCTGCTGTTAGCTCGTTTAGGTGGTCTGTTGGCAAGAAAACTGGTCTTGGGTGTTCACCGTGGACAGAGCCCTGTGCCTGGCACTAGGGGTGGGGGTGCCAGAGAAACGGAGGATAGTCCTGACCTCAGAGTATTTCCAGTCTGGTGGGGACATTAGCAGGCTATTTCAGGCAAGTGTTCTGAGCCTGTTTTTTGTATAATGGCTTTTATGAAAGTAACCATTTTGTAAGTATATAGACATAGAAACAGCTCCAGGCTGACTTTCCTCCCCTAGGATTTGGGCTGTGTAGCCGGTTTCTCAGTCCCTAGGCTTGTGCCTTCTGAGCACCTGAGGAACTTCTGCTTTTCTTCCTGCGGATTAATGGTTGTGTTCTTTTTCCCCTTACAGAAGAAAGGTGAGCAGCCAACAGGCCAGCAGCGACGGAAACACCAGATCACGTACCTGATTCATCAGGTGAGGGGGCTGAGGACGCCCTTGGCAGCATCCTATGAATTGAAGGCTGAGGGCTCAGCTCACCGCCCAGGTGTCAGGGACGAGGGCCCCTGTTCGCCATGTGGCCACTAGGGGGGGATGTGTCATCTAGAATATCCTGCTCCACCTTGATCTCATTGTAGACAAGACTCTGACAGGTGCTTAGAGTGAACTCTGTGAAAATTCAGATATCCGAAACATGAGAGATGAGCGACACGGCTTATCATCATTCTTTCAGCTAGCGTGGTGATCTAGCAGTTAAAAATAGAGTTGGTTCACCAACTTAGCAGAACATGTATTTGATGAGGAGGTCGGTTTTATATTCTCCACTTCTGTGGCAGGGAACATCAACACAAATAATGTAATTACAGATAATCCCAAAGTGTCTTTTGGAGTTAGAACATGTCTTCTTTATTATTTGATATGATGAGGCAGTTTTTAGATCTTCATTTATCGTTAAATAAACATCTTTTGAGACCTACTGTATAAATGCTATCAGATATAGGCATGAATAAGGCTTTTCCTGGCCCCTTTCCCAGGGCATGGACATGGTGGTTGGTGATTTCTTTCTCTTTATTTTTTTTAAATTTGAAAGAGTTTGGGGCTGGCAGGTGGCTTTGTGGTTAAGGGTGCTGGACTCCCACGTGACTGACTACGGTTCAAGTCCCGGACCTGGCAGCTTGCTCTCTCTCTATCAGATCAAATTGAAATAAATAAATGAATGAATGAATAAAGTTAAATAAAATAATTTAAAAAAAATTTGAAAGAGTTTGCAGACACTTACCAGGGGATGAGAGAAAGCGAAGAAGCACCCGCCCCGTGGGGCATGGTCACGCTGCTAGCCTTCCTCCTCCATCTCGCCTTCCTTTTGGGATTTTGGGCATGCACACACATGTGCCCAGCATGGTTCTCCAACTGCCAGGTTCCAGATTTGTTTGTACAGTCAGCCATGTGGGGTCCAGCCACCTTAACCACCGTACCATGGCTGGCCTATGGTTGGTTGGTGATTTCAATGGCTAATCTCCTTTTTTTTTTTTAATCTAATTTTATTTATTATTATTACTTTTCAGTTTGAGCAAAGAGAGACAGAGAGGGGGAAAGTGAGAAAGCAAGACACCGGGTCTGGGGCTCAAACCGTGGTCATTCATGTGGGAGTCCAGCACCTTTAACCACCGCATCACCTGCCGGCCCCTCAATGGCCAGTCTTATTTTTGTTGCCCTTGCTGTATTTTCATCTTCCTTTTTAGGGACTCCTTTGTACACTTCCCTTATCTTGAGATTTGAAAGGAAAAAATTTGAGGGTAGGGTATTTTTTAAATACAAACTCTTACCGGGAGAAATGAGTAGGCATCGGGGATCCCCACTTCTAGGGTGGTATGTGTACATTCCCAGAATTCGCGATAGAGCTCGGAGTGGTCAGAAGTGAGGTCAGAAGGGGGAAGCCATTTTTCTAGTCTCTCTTATTCTTCATGGTCGCCCTCGTAACTTTGCGATGGTGGCATTTCTAGGTACCACGCCCACAGTGAGCACAGCGGCCACACGGCCCCTCCAGATTCAGTTACTGTTGGCTGCAATCCTGTTTTGACCTTGCCAAGCCTTTAAGGTTATCCTTTCCCGCTCTGCCCGTTGGGTATTGGAGGTGGCTGATTTGCCTTCCTTTCAGAAGCCAAGTTAGAATTCTCATCTGTCCATTTCCCACGTGAACGTCTTGGTTTATATTCGACCAGAGAAATATTAGGATTCTTAAGTTTTTTATTCTGCTTAAACCTTTTTACTTCCCCAAAGTGATGATTTTTCTTTGCATCTTTGGGATCTTCCCCTTCTGCTTGGATAAGAAAGAATTAAGTACTGGAGGGATCTGCAGTTCCCCCATAACTGTTATGACGAGAGGAGGATTGTAAATGGGGAAGCTCACTGAGGCGAGAGGAAGACGGCTCTGAGAATTCGGTTTGACTCTCCCCCAACCCCTTCTCCTTTCCCACAGGCTAAGGAACGGGAGCTGGAGCTGAAGAACACCTGGTCAGAGAACAAGCTCAGCCGCCGTCAGACCCAAGCCAAATATGGATTCTAGGGTTCTGCAACTGACTGCTCCGGCGTCCTGGCCCCAGCTTCACTTGTGGGACCCAGCTGCTCTAAGCCCAGGATCCTTCCCTGAGGACCCAGCCCTCGCCTCTGCGAGAATGAACACATTTGATAGATTTTTCTTAACAAAAGTTAGAATATTCAGCTCCTTTCTGTGTTGAGCTAGCAAAGACTCAAGTGTTGCCTCAGAAGGGACTCAGTTCTTGGATGGGCGTTTGGCTCCCCGCTGTTGAGCTAGCAAAGACTCAAGTGTTGCCTCAGAAGGGACTCAGTTCTTGGATGGGCGTTTGGCTCCCTGTTGGGTGTGATATCATGCTGAACCACCCTCCCCACCACCACACCACCACCACCTATCTTTTTTTTAACCAGGGATGTCTGTTAAATAAAACCTTCAGTCTGACAGACGCTGCCTGCCCTGCCCCAGGTCTCAGTGTCTCCTTTGTGTAGAGAACCCGCTGGACCCCTGGGAGCTGCCGCCATGGCTTTGCTCTGTCTACCTGTGACCTAAACCCTAGACCCGAGGCCCTGGATGCACAGTTTTCTGTGAGATGGGGTGATTTTCAGAGGGGCCTGTGGTCCTGAACATGGAAAGCAGTGCTGATCTCTGGACTGGGAAAGCCAGGAGGTTCTGTCTGTTATAGAAGAGAGTCATTAGAGGGACCAGCTATGTCGCTGGACTCCCATGTAGTCAACTGCGGTTGACTGGACCCAGTGGCTTAAACTTAGCCGGGTGCGTGTGCACGTGTGCCCAAGATCCTGAGAGGAGAATGGAGGAGAAGGGATTGCGGTGTGGCCATCCTCCCTGGGTGGTGATTTCTCGCTTTCTGTCTGTCTGTCTCTGTTTTTATGGCGAGCACACGTGCCCTAAAACAAACAAACAAAAAGACTCTCAAAGAAAAGAGTCATTAGACACAGAATTTTACACCGCACAGGAGGTGAATGGGGAAGTGTCCATCTTAAAGATACTTCAGGTTTCTGGGGCAGTCATTGGCGTGGAGTGGTTTGGAAGCTTTGTGTAGAGCTTAGGGGTCAGCTCACTTTGGAGCTTTCTAGATCCCTGGCCTTCGCTGGGCATGGGCAGTGGCAGGGTCTGCGATGCCAGTTAGAGAGTTGGTAGGGCACTGCAGTGCTCGGAGATGGCAGATGAGATGGTGTGGCTTCTGCTCTTGTGGCAGGGTACAGCTTGTACTCACAGACCACGCTGCAGCATGCAGTGGAGGATGCAGGGCTCCCTGCAGAAAGGCCGAGCGCCCGCGTGTGCCAGGTGGGGACCTAGTGCTTGCATGGGCTGTTACTGCGGGAAGTGCCGTGAAGCGTTAGTGGCCACCGTCCGGTACAGCCGAGGCCGAGGCCTAAGGGCAGTAGAAGAGGTGTGTGGCAGGCCTTGGGATGGGGAGGAGGCAGCGGAGTGTGGGACCTCGCCACTTCTGGTTTAGTGTAGGGGTAAGTTGAGGAGTCTGTTTCTCATTAAGTACAGAGAAGGGTTTCATCACTTACAGGAAAACCACCCGCTTATCAGAAATCTGACCTACTTTGGGTTGGAGCCAGACTGGGCTCCTGCATCCCACAGGGACACTAAGACCGTGGCCGTCCAAATCCGAGCATCCAGCCAGCCTTCAGCAAGGAGTGTCAGCAGGCCGAGGCCCGCCCTGTGGGGCCCCAGGTGGTGAGGTAGGCTCAGTAAGGCCCCACAGCCTGAGACCCCAGTGACTCACTGTCCCCATCCCTCCTGGGGGTCGGTAGGTCAGCGTGGTTTTTTGTTTGTTTGTTTTTTAAGATTTTTTCCCCCATAGGCTGTGTGTGTGCTCACCAGAGACAGAGAGAAGGAAAGCGAGAAATCACCCTACAGGGGATTTGGTCACTCTTTAATCCCTTCTCCATTCTCCTCTTGGGATTTGGGGCATGCACTCACACGCACCTAGCCTGATTTTTTTTTCTTTTTCTTTTTTTGGAGAGGTTTTAGCTATAGGGTGCGTGCGCTCACCAGACAGACAGAGAGACAGAGAGCCAGAAAGCAAGAAATCACCCCCCAGGGGTATGGCCACGCCACAATCCCTTCTCCATTCTCTTCTTGGGAACCCACCGACACGCGCCCAGCGTGAGTTTAAGCCACCAGGTCCAGGACTCGAACCGCGGTCGACTACATGGAAGTCCAGTGACATAGCCATTAGGCCAACTGCTGGTCCCGCCAGCCTGATTTTTAAGCTGCTGTGTCCGGGACTTGAACTGAGGTTGGCTATGTGAGAGATCAGTGCCTTTACTATGCTACCTGCCGGCCTCAGGTCAGCATTTTTTTGTTTTTGGCTTTGTTTTTGTTTGACTAGAAGGCACATATGCTTGCAGGGTTGGGGGTGGTGAGGCCCCACTCTACAGGGAGTGGTTACACCACAGTCCCTTCTCCATTTCTCCCACTTTTTGGGATTTGTGCACATTGATGCACATGCTCCTGGCATATTTCTCAAGCCAGGTTTGGAACTTGCACTGCTTGGTCAGCTGCGTGGAATCCCACCGCCATCAGGCAGAGAGTGGGCCCAAGCGTTCTGGAGGCAGGAGATGGTGGGGAGGGAGTCTCGGTATGTTCTGGGCCAGACAGGCTGAGTACCACTAGGGGTCCTCTTGCCTCTCACCTAGTTCTCAAGTGATCCAAAGCCACTTTAAAAAAAATGTTTAAAGCCACTTTTGGGGCCATCAGGTGGCATGGTAGTTAAGGCACCGGATTCCTGCGTGGTTGACTGCAGTCCCAGTCCCAGCCTAGCAGCTTGAAAATCACACGGACTTGGGGCCAGCAGGTGGTGCATCGCTTACGGTGTTGCACTCCCACGTGGTCAACCACGGTGTAAGTCCTGGACTCAGTGGCTTGAACCTCACGCCTGGCACCTTTGTGTACATGCCCAGGGTCCCAGGAGGAGAATGGAGGAGAAGGGTTTGCAGCATGGTCATCCCCACTAGGGGATGATTTCTCGCCTTTTGTCTCTGTCTCTCTTCTCTCTTGAGAAGAGAGACATTTGCACATACCTTATAGCAGAAATCTCTGAAAAAAGAAAGAAAAGAAAGGAAGAAAACCATGCTGGACACGCGCTCGCGTGTATGTGCCCAAAATCCTGAGAGAATGGAGGGGAAGGGATGGTGGCATGGCCATTCCCTCTGGATGGTTATTTCTCACTTTGTCTCTGTCAGTCTCCGGTGAGTGTATGCGCCCTATGGCAAAGCATAAAAAGAAGCCACTTTTACTGGAGTCAGCAGTGGCGTGGTGGTTAAGGGCACTGGATTCCCACATGATTGATCATAGTTCGAGTCCCAGACCCAGCGGCATGCTTTCTCGTTTTCCCTCTCTGTGTCTCTCCAGTCAAAATAATAATACTAATTATAATAACAAATGGAATTAAATAAATAAATCATTCTTTTTCTTTCTTTCTTTTTTTTTTTTAAAGAAGGCACTTTTTAGTACTGCTGAAGATGGCAGTGTATTTGGTTGGAATTTCCTGATCACCCAGAGAAATACCAACAGGTTGAAAATGTAGACTTCGCCCATCTGTGGTGGTGCAGAGGAAGCACAACTACTTGAGAGGCTGGAGTGGGAGCCCAGGTTTCGATGCCTGAAGCCGGGCATTGTTGCATGTGCCTGGAACCTTAGCTAATTGGGAGACTGGGGCAGGGCAGGGAGGTCTGGACACTGCAAGACCCTATCAAAGATACCTCTCTGTTTACCTCTCCCTCCCTCTCTTCCTCTGTATTATAGAGTGCAGGGTGGGTGTGCTTCCTGGAGGTTGTAGCCTCAGGTTCTGAAAAATCAGCGGGAAGGAGAATACAAAGGCAGGGGTAAGGGAGAGGGGAGCAAGAGAAAACTGGGCCGAGATTGGACTGGCAGCAGCAGCCATGGGCAGAGGAGGATGTGAGGGCCTTGGGCAGAAGTGCATCTAGGGCGATCCCCAAATGTGTATTGCATAGGTAGGGACGGAGAGTTGAGGAAGCAGATCAGAAGCGGACCCTTTTTCTTTTTTTTTTTTTAAGATGGATTTTTGATATAGGGCATGTGCACTTGACAGACAGAGACAGAAAGTGAGAAATCACCCCCTAGGGGGCATGGCCACGCCAAAATCCCTTCTCCATTTTCCTCTTGGGACTTTGGGCATGCATGCACTCATGTCGGGCGTGAATTTGAAGCTGCGGTCAATTACATGGGAGTCCAGTGACATGTCATCTGCTCCCAAAGGCAGATCCTTTTTTTTTAAAAGATTTTTTAAAAATTAGTATTTATCTTTAATTTTATTTATTATCATTATTCTTCAACTTTGGCCAGAGAGAGACAGACAGAGAGAAAGGGGGAGTGAGAAAGCAACCCGCCAGGTTCAGGACTTGAACTGTGGTCGGCCATGTGGGAATCCAGCATCTCAACCACCATGCCACCTGCCAGCCCAGGATCAGATTAGAAACTGCACAGAAGCCAACACGTGGCATGGTGGCCCATGCCCTGGAGTCCCACATGGTGGACTATAGTTCAAATCCCGAACCTGGTGGTTTGAAGCGCATGTTAGGCCAACGTGGGTACATGCCCAAGATCCCGAAGAAAATGGAGGAGGAATTGTGGAGTGGCTATGCCCCTTTGATTTCTCACTGTCTCTCACTCTGTCTCCGGGGAGCGCATGCGCCCTATAACAAAAATTTCTCCCCAGAAAAAAAAAAAATAACTGAAAGGAGAATGAAGGAGAGGGGATCACAAAGTGGCCATCGCCTCCTGGGGGTGCTTCCTCACGTCCCCTGTCTCCCACAAGTGTATGTGCTGTATAGCAAATTAAAAAATATATATATATTTGCACGGAGGCCCAGTTTTCATAATGAGGGTGTTTCTTTCCTTCCCAACACTGCCAGCCCTGGGGAGAGCCCCAGCCGGGTCTTTACTCCAGCCGAGCTTGTCCAGGAAGCCCAGGGTACTGAGGTTGAAGTTCTGAGGGGCCAGGGGAAGTGGCAAGGATGCTGGAACACTGCCCACACCTCTCTACCCTACCCCGTATTCAGCTTGCTGTCAGGTGAGGCCTAGGAGTAGTCCGGGTGGGGCCTCGCTGATGAGCAGCCCTACCCTTTTCCAGGGGGCTCATGGAGTGTCGGTGCTCTGGGTGGGATCGAACTGCTGAAGTTCAGGAGCTGTTAACTTAGTCTCCAGCTCACCTTTCTGAGAAGGTGATGGGGCAAACGGTGGAAAGGATGGCTTAGGGGGTGCAGGAGACAATGGGAGAGCCAGCAGCGTGGGCCGGGTGCTGAGGCCGGGCCGGGCTGGGCCGAGCTAAGGGCCCTGCGGCTGGTGGGAGCCAAGCTCTCGGCCCTCCCTTGCTCAGGGCAGATGGAGGTGGGGGAGACTGGTCTTTTGCAAATCGGAGAGTCGGAGAGTGCGGGAGACTGGGGAGATGGAGTGACAAGGGAGGGTTGAGTTGGCAGAGAAATGTCCTCCCCCTCTTGGCAAAGGCCACCCGCTCAGCACAATTGCCCCAGTTCCCTTTTCCTCTCACTCAGCTTCTCCGTCCTAAGGTCTTGCGACAGCCCCAGGCCTCAGCTGGGGACTGAGGGTGGCAGGATGGCGCCCGGGTGCTCTGGTGCCAGGGCTAGGCCCTTATTATGCTTTACCTGAGGGGAGCCGTGGTGTCAGGAGCAACACGGTAGGGATGGCAGGGTCTGGGGCCCGGGGCCGGGCTGCATCCGGCTCCGTCACCTCCCCTCTCCAGATCTCTGTTTCCCTCTACTTGAACCCGAACGTCCATCCGAAAGGATTTCTGCGGCCCTCCCAGACCCTGGGTTCCGGCCTCGAGAGGCCCCTCACTCACGTGCTCTTGTTTATGGCAACCCCGGGTGCAAATAAGGCACTATCTATGGTGCCGAAGGAATGTGGACCCACGGCCCAGAGAGGGTTCCTTGCAGAGGTCGCCCAGCGCCGTAACAGGAACCCAGGCCGCACGCCATCCCCTTCGGTTTCCATCCCCATGGTGTGGGCCGTAGGAGGGGGAGAGGGCCCCCAGGCTGCACAGCTGTGCCCCTCCGGGAATGCCAATTGAGCACTGCCTTCCCTGGCCCCTCCGCACCTGCCCGTCCTGCTCTCTGACCTGCTTCCAGGCTTGCTGTAGTAGCCACTGCGTTCTGCTGTTCTGCCCTCCCCTGCCACAAGGAGCCTCTCGTGACGTGGCTCCAAGTCCAACCGGAGACCTTGCACGGCAGCCCTCCCAGCCTCGATTCTAGCCGGGCCACCTGCTCCCTTCCCCTCTGCTGCCTCCCCTTCTCCTGCTCAGGAGGGCACGCACAGGAGGTGGAACCCCGACTCTGTTGACTCAGCAGCCAAAGCTCTCCTTAAGCTGATGAGCACTGGAGTGGAAAGAGGGGAGCTGGCCAGTCACTGGAGCTGTGCCTGGGTGGCCTTGGCTGGGGGTCTGCTGCAGCTGTGCCCAGGTCTCGGGAACATAGCCCGAGGGAAGGGTCTGGAGCATTTCTGTGCCTCCAGCAGGAAGAGGACCCCTTGACCAGAATAGGGGCCCTGATGGGCCGACTGCCCTGACTAGGCCCTATAGGAAGGGGCTGTGCAGATGGGCCCCCAGGAGTACCAGGCTGAGTGGCTTTGAGGACGGTCTTCAGTCACAGTCTCTTGGGATGATCCGGGGGCAGGCACAGCCCCAGAGAGCCCCACTCGGTCTCAGCCAGGGCAGGTGCTTCCAGGTGGGTGAGCCCCAGTGTGCAGAGCTTCCACGGGAGCAGAAGGCGAGCCTGAGGGGGGTCTGAGTAGAAAAGGCCACGGGATGGAAAGGATGCCAACAGAGAAGCCCAGGAGGCTGGGGAGACCTGAAGGAATCCCGGTGCCACTGTAGGAGTGTCACTGTCTTCCAAGGGGCTCTCGTACAGGGTCATCACGCACCCTCCTCCTCCCCATCCCTTCCCGTCCATCCCCTCCTGTCCACTCCTGTGCCTGGCTACCCCTCGATTGCCCCTCCTGCCCCATCTCCTACTGGCAGGTGCCACTGGCGCCACCCCCAGGGTGCAGTCACCGACTGCCCTGGCTGCCCACCCACTCCCCGCCCCAGCTCGGGAGGGAGTACTCTGTGGAGAGGTCTGTGTCCCCTGTCGTGGTGTCTCCCAGCCCCCAGCCTCTGCCCCACTGCACTGGCAGCTCAACCACTGGCGGCCACAGTAGGATGGGGTGGGGAGAGGCAGACAGCGGAGCTGGAGGACGCGGATCCTGTGGGGAGGTGGTTGGTGATGATTTATTAGCCAGACAGGAATCAACAAACAAGTTCTAACATCTGTTCTCACCAAACCATTCCTCAGACAACAGCAGCTTTGGACCAGGGCCCAGACTCAGAGGCTCAGGGGGCCAAGGAAATCTGACTCCAGGACAGGCTGGGGCAGCCGGAGCCAGCAGGGCCCTCCAGCGTGCTTCCTTGCATCTGAGAGGATGGTCACTCACTGAGCCCCTGGATTCTTGGGGACTCTTTGGAGGGAGCCAACGGTGTGTCCCTAAGAAGCAGCAGACCCTGCATCTGATCCTCTCCAGGCTTCTTGGAGGGGGGTCTGTGAGGGGGGACAGGGCTGAGTGGAGATCAGAGGAAGGGACCATCGCCCAGGCCCCCATGCAGCAGAACTCTGGAAAGCAGCCAGATTTTCTCTCAGGAAATCTCTGATGTTTCCTGTGGAGAAGAGAGTGGATGTGGGGTAAGGAACAGAGCATTAACAGGGGACTCGAGAAGCCAGGGTCCTAGTCTTGGCCTTGGCCAAATCACTACCCCTCTCTGGCTTTGTTTCCTTATCTGCACAGTGAGGGAGTTGAACTTGATCAGGAAGGGCAAATGAAAAACCGCTTTCCCCCCCTCCCTCACCCGTGGCAGACATCACTAATCAATCATGGTGCTCTTTTCTGCTGAGTTCAGACATGACCTTAACATCCTTTCCATTGCGGCACTCTAGGAGCCACGACCAATGGATTGGAGCTGGCATGCAAGCTGACACCTCTTTGCCATCCTTACAATAGATGAAGGCTGAGGTCCTTTCCAGCTCTGATCACCTACGGTTTGTTTCATCCACGTTTCCTAAGAAGGGCACCCAGGCGTGTGTGTGTGTGTGTGTGTGTGTGTGTGTGTGTGTGTGTGTGTGTGTGTGTGTGTGTGTGTGTGTGTGTGTGTGTGTGTGTGTGTGTGTGTGTGTGTGTGTGTGTGTGTGTGTGTGTGTGTGTGTGTGTGTGTGTGTGTGTGTGTGGGGGGGGGGTCTCTGGTCCACCGAATGTTCCAGATTTTCCTCCCCAACTCAGACTCACCACCTACTGAGCAGGCCCAAGGGGCAGCCACGCCTGTCCTCAGTCCTGAAGCACCTGTCTAGAAAGTTTGTGGGGGAGGGTGTGCCTCCAGGAAGGTGGGGGCTGGGGAAACAGGGGAGGCCCTAATCCAGCCACAGAGTGTTCAGAATGTAATTGCGGGCCCTCTGGGTTCTGCAGAGAGAAGGGCAGTTCTAGTTACGCCCTCTACCCCGGTAGTTGGCCTCTGCCCATAGGCCAACGTGCAGTCTCAAGGGCCAAGATTTCTGGTCTTGACAGACTTTGGCCTCCAGAGAGGCCATTCGAAACGCCATTCATTCATTCAACAAACATTTCCTGAGCTCCTGTTTTGTACCAGGAACTGCCTGGTGCTTTGGAAAGAGAGAAACGAATCCCAGCCCCTGCCCTCGGGCCACACTCTGCTAGGAAAGCATGGGGCAGGGCACGAAAGTGCATGTGAGCACAGCAGGTGGCCTCTGAGGTCAGGTCAGGGGAGTCCCGCCAGAGGACAAAGGCAAGCTGGTCTTGAAGGGTGATGAGAAGGTTGGCAGGCAGCAGGACAAGCTTGCAGGAAGCTCCTACAGGGAGGGGAATGGTGAGTGCAAACCCTAGGACGCAGGAAAGCACCTGGTCAGTTTGGAGAGATGTCAGTGCTGGGTGGATGGGAGCAACTGAGGGGGTGGGGCTAAGGAGGTTTGAGCTTCCTGCCCCAGCAAGGGGCACCTCAGGGGGAGGCAGCTGTTCAGAAAGACCATTCTGGCTTCCCTGGGGAGGAGTGGATCTGCAGCAGCCAGAAGTGGTTAGGAGACCAGTTAAGAAGCTCCTGCAGGGGCCAGATGCTGACGCAGTGGTAAACGCAACCCTCCAAGAGGGTTCCATACGGGAAGCTCCCAGTTCTGCACTGGAGACCCGCCTGCGTTTGCGGGACCCGTGTCCATCTGGGCCGGCTGAGGCTGGAATGGGGAGGTGTGCCGTTTCTCTCTTGGCCTCTGTTTCTTTTGCACATGGAACAAAATAAGTCAACTTTAAGAAGAAGAAAAAGGGCCAGCCTGCGGCCTGGTGGTTGAGACCCCACATGGGTCCCACAAGGCTGACTGCAGTTTGAGCCCTGGACCCTGTGGCCTGAGAAACTTGCTGGGTGCATGCGTGTGTATGTCCAAAGTCCTGAAAGGAGAGAGAGATGGATAAGGGATTGCAAGGTGACCTGCTTCACTGGGGTACTTTCTCCCTCCCTCCCTCCCCCTCTGGTGAGTGCACATGCCCCTCTGGCAAAATGAAAAAAATAAAAAAGGAAGAAAGAAAAGCAGCAGCTCTTAGAAACATTCTGAGGAGGGCTAGCAGATGGCCTGGTGGTTAAGATGACTGGATCCCACACGGCCCACTGCACAGTTGAGTCCCCGACCCAGCAGCTGGAAAAACACGCTGGGCATATGTGTGTGCTCCAAATCCAGAGAGGAGAATAGAGAAGGGACTGCAGCATGGCCATCGCCCCTGGGGAGTGCTTTCTCATTTTCCCTTTCTCTCTTCCTCTGTCTCTCTGGTGAGCACATGCAACCCTATAACAAAACTGGGGTGGGGGGAGGTCCTGAGGGTTGGCACTGGAGAAAGGAAAAATACACCAAGAGACCCAGCAGGAGTCAGTGACTTGGCAGGGACAGGGAGGAGGCAAGGGCTGCAGGTGCCCCTTCCCCTGAGCTCCTCTGAGATGGTGCAAGACCCCACGGCTCTTCTCGGGGATGGCGGGGCCCTGAAGGCCAACGGGGAGAGCCGGAGAGGTGCGGGCAGACGGTCTTCCCCAAAGACGCCTGCCTGAAGAGAGCCTGGCAGACAAGGCGAACGCAGAGAGCGAGGGGTTCCCTGCTTGGGGCTTGTTTTCTCTGCGAAGCAGGAGGGGTGGGGTCGTGACAAACGTGAGACAGGTCTGAGTGACTCAGGGAAGAGAGGGAGCAATCTCTGGGCCTGGGAAGGGCTGCCAGGATGCTGGGACCCTGGGACCCTGACCATCTACCCTTCTCTTTTTTTATTCTCATTTTGTTGCAGGCCATGTGCATGCGCATGTGCATGAGAGCGAGAGCGAGAGAGAGAGAGAGAGGGAGAAAGTGAAAAAGCAAGCTGTCAGGTCCAGGACTTGAACCCTGGTTGGCCATGTGGAAGTGTCCAGCACCTTAACCACACGCCACCTGCTGGTGCCCCAATCACCCTTCTCATACTACCCCGCCTCTGATCCAGGCCAACACGAACCCCTCCTCGCCCTTCCCACGCTGTCCTGCAGGAAGACCTTGGACTAACCTTTCCCTGCACCCCCTGGCCTCCAGAGACAGGCCTGGAGCGGCACTTGCGCAGGATGAGGTGTGCCAGGCTGGTCGGCGGGCTTTCGGGCGGCCGCTCAGGCGCAGGCGGCCCCTCCACCTCGGCATAGATGTTGCTGGGGCCTTCCCCGGGGCTGCCCCGGCCCATGGCGTAGAAGGCTATGGGTTCGTCGAGCTCATGGTAGATAGGAGTGGTGGGCTCGGGGGGTGGGCCCGGGCGGGGTCTCGGCGCGGGGCTTGTGTAGACTTCTGCGGGCAGCTGCGGCTTGGCAGGGAGTGGGTTGGGCAGGGTGGGCGGGGCGGGCTGGGAAAGGAGAGGTCAGGACAGCCTCAGCGCAGCCAGCCCAAGTCCCAGCCCAGGGCCCTCGGCCCTAGGCCCCTCTTCCCCTGGCTCCGCCCCCTTCGCGCCCCGCACCCATCCCCCGCGCTCCCCAGGCCTCCAGCCGCATACCTCCTTTGACTCTCTGGCTCCTTCTTTCTGCCCGGGAGCTGGAGTCTGCCCCGGCTTGATAACCGGCGTGTACTGGGGGTTCGGGTCCTGGCTTCTGCATCCGGAGTCTGGTTCTTCAAACTTTAGGGAAAGTCCCGCAGGCTCCGCAGTCTGTTGGGAAAGAAGGAGGCCTGGGAGACTCGGCCCTGGAGGGGGCGCATGGATAGTGGGCAGGTGATCCAGGAGGACTGGGGGGAGGAAGAGGCAGACACAGAAATTTAACCGGAGTGGAGATGGAGGTGGCAAGGAGACTGGGGGATGGGCAGCGTGGGAGGAGAGCTCTGGTCACAGGTCATACCTTTTTTTCTTTTAGAGAGGGCGCGTGCGCTCGCCAGACAGAGAGAGACAGAGAGATAGAAAGCGAGAAACCACCCCCCAGGGGGGATGGCCATGCCACAATCCCTTCTCCTCCATTCTCCTCTCGGGATCTTGGGCACACACACACATGTGCCCGGTGTGAGTTTAAGCCACCAGGTCCAGGACTCGAACTGTTGACCACAGCGACATAGCCATTACACTAATTGCTGGTCCCCATATCATTTTTTAAAAATTATTTTATATAACTTTATTTATTTATTTATTTAAATTTGACCAGAGAAGGAGAGAGAGAGGGAAAGTGTGAAAGCAAGCCTCCATGTCTGGGACTTGAACCACGGTCGGCCATGTGGGAGCCCAGTGTCCTTAACTACCTCCCCACCAGCTGGCCCCCACAGGGCACAGCTAACACCGCACCACTTCATCTGGAGCACTGGGCCAGCCAGACCCCATTTGTGCTTGAGGCTGGGAAAATGCAACAGGGCTTTAGAAGTCTTCAGTTTAAAAATGATCAGCATCGGAACCAGCAGTTAGTGTAATGGCTACGTCACTGGACTCCCACGTAGTCGACAGCAATTTGAGTCCTGGACCCGGTGGCTTAAACTCATGCTGGGCACATGTGCGTGCGTGCCCAAGATCCCGAGAGGAGAATGGAGGAGAAGGGATTGCGGCGTGGCCATCCCCCTGGGGGGCGATTTCTTGCTTTCTGTCTGGTGAGCGCACACGCCCTATACCAAAAACCTCTTAAAAAAATAATTGAGCGGCATCGAGACCGATTGTGACAGTGGTGACTGTTTACTTCTGCAGGTGCGAGAAGCTTCCTTTGTGGTGGTGCCAGCGACCTCTCTAATGGGCAGAGGTGCCTCAGGAGAGCCGAGCCTCCCAGCCTCCTGAAGGTCATGCTCACTGGGGGAGTGTCTTCAGCTTCCCATCAGCCTCGGTCCACAGTGCCGGCTGTACGCCCACTGCTTCTGCTAGCTGAGGCCAGCAGGCTTCCTCACGCTCCTGCAGTCTTGGCCTGGGGTGGCCCACGGGCTCCCTGGACGCAGAGCGCTCCCTGATAGGCCGGCACACGTGTGCCCCAACCCAGCTGGCGGAGGCTGCGGGTGGAGAGCAGTGTCGAGCCCTTGGTGGGGATGCTGTCTGTCTCTTTCTCCCTCTCTCCAGCTCATGGAAGAGAGAAAGAAAGAAAACCTTACAATTGGGGCCGGCAGGTGGCGTGGTGATGAAGGGCGCTGGACTCCCACGTGGTTGACTATGGTTCAATTCTGCGACCTGGCAGCTTGCCTTCTCACTTTCCCTCCCTCTCTTTTTCTCTCTCATCTATCTCTTTCTCTCTCTCTTTCTCTCTTCCTTCCTTCCTTCCTTCCTTCCTTTCTTTCTTTCTTTCTTTCTTTCTTTCTTTCTTTCTTTCTTTCTTTCTTTCTTTCTTCTTTCTTTTTGCTACAGGGCTCAAGCGCTTGCCCGTCAGACAGAGAGAGACAGAAAACAAGAAATCACCACCCAGGGGGGATGG
>NW_006159943.1:1314423-1316285 GCF_000334495.1 Tupaia belangeri chinensis
GGGTCCAGGACGCAAACCGCAGTCAACTGCATGGGAGTCCAGTGACATAGCCATTACGCTAACTGCTGGTCCCTCATCTATCTATCTCTTTCTGGTCAAATTAAAATAAATAAAGTTAAATGAAATAATTTTTTAAAATAAAAAACCTTACAATCAATAAAAAATAGCACCTACTCCCTGTGCCAGAACAGCACCTTGGGAGTCAACCTTGACACCTCTCTCCCCACATCGAGCCCAATGCAAGTCCTGTCCTTCCGCTGTCTGGGTGTTTTCCATCCTTTCCCCCCTATTTCCAGAGGGCAAATGTGCTCACCAGGGTAAGAGAGAGAGAGGGAGAGACAGGTGGGGGAGAAATTGTGGTCATGGCACGATCCCTTCCCCTCCATTTCTCACCCACGCACACGTGCCCGGCTTGCTTTTCAAGCCCCAGGGGCGGGATTTAAACCGCAGTCAGCCCTGTGGGATCCGATTCCCTCAACCACCAGCTATGGGGCGAGGCCTCCGTTTGGATGGTAACAGATACCTCAAACTGTGCGAGTCGGAAACAACTGATGGCCCGTCCCCGCTCCAGACTTGCCATGGCCTTCCTCATCTCAGGCAATGATAGCCGCGTCTTTGCACAGCCCGCCCAACCACAAGCCCCTGTCAGCTCCACGCTCTAAACAGTCCAGCAGTTCACCCTCCTCGCTCCGCCTCGCCTCCTGTTCCAGGCTCACCATCTCCCCTAAAGTGCTGTAGGGCCCTCCGTCTGTAGCAACCTCACCCTTGCCTCTCCCAAACTTGCCAGGTCATGTCACTCCTCCCCTTGTAACTCTCCAGGCCATCTTAGCTCAACCAGAATCAAATCCCACGTCCATACAGGCATCTTCAAGGCCCCTGCCACCTCTCCTCCCTCTCCTCCAGCAGTCGCCCTGATCCACTCCTGCCAGCTTGCTCACTGAGCTCATTATTCTGCAGACACATCTAGCACCACCCTGCCTCAGGGCCTTTGCACCTGCTGCTCCTTCTGCCTAGAATGCTTTTCCTCCAGCGGTCTGCATGGCTCTCATTGTTCCATTGCGGTCTCTGTTCAGATGTCCCCTTATCACAGTGGCCTTCGCTGATACCCCTATGCAAAATACCCCCAGCCCTGTCACTCCCTATCACTGTGTGGTGTTTCTTCCTGGCACTTGGTTTTTTCCACTATAGGGCATGTGTGCTTGCCAGAGACAGAGAGAGAGAGAGAGAGAGTGAGGGAGATCACTCCCAGGGAGGATGACCATGCCACAGTCCTTTTCCTCCAGTCTCCTCTCAGGATTTTGGCCATGCACACACAAGTTCCCAATATGTTTTTCAAGCCACCAGGTCCAGGACTTGAACCATACAGCCAGCCATGTTGGATCCAGCTGCTTTAACCTCCACGCTACTCCTGCCCCCCCCCCGGCACTTACTTTACAGGGCATTACTTGTGTGTTATCTGTGTGCTTCTGCTTAGTCTCTTCCTGCTACAGCACAGGCTCCACGAGGGCAGGGATTTGGGGGACGTTTTTGTTCACTATTTTCCCAGAGCCCAGAACCATGCCTGGCGCACAGTGGTCTCTGAGCACCTGCTGGACTTTTCAGGGAGACACCCCTGACATGCTCCCCGCCGGCCACATTTCCACCCGCATCACACTCTCCCCTGGGTCCCTGTGACTAGGCTGTTTTTGTTGCTGGAAAGTAAGCTTTGCGAGTCCGAGGCCGTCTGTTCCCGGGGCCGGCCAGTACCTGGGATGCCCTAAATATTCCATATGTATCTCTTTTTCTTTTCTTCCTTTCTTTTTCTTTCTTTCTTTCTCTCTCTCTCTTTCTTTCTTTCTTTCTTTCTTTCTTTCTTTCTGTCT
>NW_006159943.1:1316337-1317620 GCF_000334495.1 Tupaia belangeri chinensis
TTTCTTTCTTTCTTTTTCTTTCTTTCTTTTTGTTTTTTGGTTTTTTTTGAGAGGTTTTTGCTATAGGGCACGTGCGCTCGCCAGACAGACAGAGAGAGACAGAGAGACAGAAAGCAAGAAATCACCCCCCAGGGGGGATGGCCATGCCGCAATCCCTTCTCCTCCATTCTCCTCTAGGTAGCTTGGGCATGCATGCACACGCGCCCGGTGTGAGTTTAAGCCACCGGGTCTGGGACTCGAACAGCATCGACTACATGGGAGTCCAGCGACATAGCCATTATGCTAACTGCTGGTTCCAGTATTCAGTAAGTATCTCTTAACTTAAAGAACAAAACAAAACAAAGGCGAGGAGCCAGCCAGTGCTGTAGTGGTTAAGGTGCTGGATCCCGCAGGGGTGACTGTGTGGTTCAAGAGCCGGGCCTGGCAGCTTGGAAACCACACTGGGCGTGTGGACGTGCCTCCATCCCAAAAGGAGGGAAAAAGGGAGAAGGGATCGCCATCCCCCATGGAGGGTCTTTTCTCACTTTTCCTCTCTCTCTCCTCTCACCAGTAAGTGAATGCTCCCTCTGGCAAAATTAAAAAACAAAACAAGAAGGAAAGAAATGAGTTGGTGCCAGATGGGGACACTCTGCGAGGCTGACCCATGCCGGAAGGCTCCAGGTTGCACCGGGGACCCCCGTGAGCAAGGAACATGCACACGTGCTCATCTCAGCTGGCTGAGGCTGGGGGTGGAGCCCCGTGTCAGGGCCCTGCTGGGGGTGCTGTCTCTGTTTCTCTTTGTCTCTCGCTCATCATCAAAGAAATAAACAAGGGACCCTGGCTGAGCTGGCCCTCCCTGTCCCCCTAGTCTCTGTGGGCGGGCGAGTCCCTCCAGGGCAGTCTTTCTCCAAGGGCTTCCCAGGGAGAGGCCCAGGCAGGGGAGGCGGGGCTGGTGGCTGGTATGGCTGCTCTGGGTGGGGAAGGGGCAGGCCTAGGACCCTGGGGTCTCCTGGGGGCAGGTGGTCGGTCAGGCGTACCTGGCGGGCGAGGGGCTCGGTCAGCGTCTCCCTGTAGGGGCTGAGCGGGCACTCGGTGTAGTGGCGTAGCAGGTCTTGCAGCCTGGCGTGGGCGCTGTCCTCGCCCAGCACCACGTGGCGCCCATCCCGGAGCTGGGCCAGCAGGAAGTGGCGGCAGCAGGTCAGGCTCCTGGAGGGCGGTTGGTCATCGGACCCTCTCCTATGGTGGGGCGACCCTCCTGCCGGGAAGGCCGAGCCAAGGGCCCAGCTCCTGTGGCTGGGCCCACC
>NW_006159943.1:1317701-1332295 GCF_000334495.1 Tupaia belangeri chinensis
GAACCGCACTAAGTAGCATCCGGGAGTCTTGGGCTCCAGCAGCCTCTCAGCCTCCCTGAGGGGAATGGAGGGAAGAGGCAGCGGGCAGCTCTGACTTGGCCACCTGCCTCTGTCTCCCCAGCTCTCAGGAGGGACCCCAAGCAAGCACGCTGCAGTGGCTGGAGCTAGGGTGGGGATGGGACAGAGAGGACGTGCACTGCTCTCTTACTGCAGGGACAGATGTGGCCAGGGGCCCTCCTCAGGACACTCCTACACCCCCAGCCTTGCATCCTTCCCCAGCCTCGTCCTGGAAGGCCACCGGAGGGGCCGGGGCTGCAATATCCATGGGAAGAAGACTTTTGGGTTTCAGAAGGCACAAGCTGAACCAATGAGGTGAACAAAGGAGTGCAAAAGAAGTGAGGCTAAGGGCCAGCTAGTGGCGTGGTGGTTAAGGTGCTGATCCCACATGGCTGTGTGCATGGTTTGAGTCCCCGACTCAGTGCTTGGAAAACGCTGGGCTGTGTGCATGCCCCAAATCCCAGGGCAAATGGAGGTGAAGGGATTATGGCATGGCCCTTCTTTCTGGAGGGTGCTTTGTCATTGTCCTCCTTTGCCTCTGTCTCTGTCTCTGGTAAGTGCTTGCACCCTATAGCAAATTTTAAAACATTAAAAAAGACTAAGAAGTCAGGCTGAGAGGTGGAGGAGGGAGGACCCACAGGGTGGGAGGCAAGAGGCTGGGGGTGGCTCTGTGGCACGGTGGGAAGGGGCTGCCCGAGTGGTGGTCCATCCGTGTGGAAGACGCAGGGCCGGAGTGGGCTGCCTTGAACATACTGGCTAGCTGGGTAGCTGGGAGTTGAGAGATCCATGAGACTCTGTTGGGGGTGCTTGTCTCTCTTATTCTCATGAAGGAAATAAGTAAACTTAAAAAACGAAAGTTGAGGGGCCGGAGGGTGGCATGGTGGTTGGGGCCCTGAACTTTCTCGTGGTCAATTGCATTTCGAGTCCCGGACCAAGTGACTTGCTTTCTCACTTTCCCTCTCTCTTCTCTGTCTCTCTCTGGTCAAATTAAAAATGATGGATGGGATTAAACAAATCATTCTTTTAAAAAATAAATAAAATAAAAGTAGGTGAGAGAGGGCCAGCAGGTGGTGTGGAGGTCACGGTGCGGGATCCCAGGTGGCCAGATTTGTGATTTGAGTACTGGACCCAGTGGATTGAGAATCGCGCATGCGCACACATGCTCAAAAATGCTCCAAAGAGAGTGGAGGAGAAGGGATTGCTGCGCGGCCAAGCCCTGTGTGGGAGAGGTGCTTCCTCACTCCTCTCCCCCTCTCTCTCTGGCAAGCACACATGCTCTATAGCAAAAACTAATTAAAGAAAAAGAGGGCACGCCAGAGATAAGATGGAGCAAGAAACAGAGGTGGCGGGAGAATGTCTGAGGCTGGAGGCCACAGAGACAGGGGGACGAGGAAGAGGATGACGAAACCTAGAGAGGGGAAACTGAGGCACAGGGGGAAGTGGGCTAGAGGCTCTCCAATGATCTCTCCCAGCAGACAGGCCTGCGAGACTCCAGGAGCCAGATCTTAGAGTCTCAGCCTCAATTCTCTCCTGGAGACCGCAAGACCCAGAGCTGGCCCCCGCCGCTCCCTCTGTGACTCACCTCCGGGTGATGAAGCCGTGGAACCAGGCGGGGGCTGCCCCGTGCTGCAGGAGCTGGTGGGCCTGAGTCTTCTGGAACCACTCCCAGATCTCGGCCTGCAGGGAGAGACCTCCTTCCCCTGGCACCTCCTCAGCCCTGCCAGCATTCTCTGGGCTGGAGGCGGCCGCTGGGGCCTGGGGAGACACCTGGTTGGGAGCAGAGTTCAAGGAGTAGGCAGCAGCTGGGATTAGCAGGTTTTCTCCGGCCTCCAAGCCATCTGCCACCTTCCCATCCTCAGACCCAGCCCATCTGCCTATTTGAGGGTTTGATTGCCCAGAAAGGCCTTCCTAAGGTCTAACTTGAATCCCTCTTCAGCTCTAGCTGTTTGGGTTTCTAGAGACTCTGCTACCACTTCCTCTGGGTGCTTAGGGCCTTCACAGGAGTAGTGAGCTGCTCAGCTGTGCTTAAGTAAGGGGAGAGGCAGCGAGGCCCTCCAGATGGACCTGAGGTCACTCCCTGAGGGATGGGCGCTAAGGCAGGGAGTCGTCCCAGAGGCCACAGTGGGGAGAGACTGCCCTCCACAGCAGGGGCTGAGCTGGTTTGCAGGGAAGGGTCCCAGATGACTCGGGGGTGGTGGGGGCCAAGAAGGACAGGACAGGATCTGGAATCGCCTCCCTTGGCATGGGGAGGAGATGCCTGTTTCCGAGGCTCAGTGCACTGAGCGGGCCCATCCTGTGGGCCCGGCCTGAGCCTCCTGGGCAGAGGAGCAGCGGAGGCAGAGTGGGCTCCGCACGTGGACAAGGGTCTCTCCACGTCCCTCCTTCCCTGTGCACCAGCCCTGCTGGCTATCCCGGATGTTCCAGCTTCCCTCTCGGTGACCTCCATCCACCGGCAAGTCCTCGCTGTCACCAGGTGGGAGCAGGCGCGGGAGCTGATCCCCCAGGTTCCCACTCACCACAGCGTGGACAGCAGGGACCCTGGGGTTGGGCTGAACTTCCTCTGCCTTTGGGGCCTGGGGCCTGAGCCCCGGGAGCGGGAGCAGGTCCGGGCCCTGGCAGCTCTTGTGGGCCACGCCCGTGGGTCGGAAGGTGCTGAAGGTGGGAGCAGGGGCTTCGTGGCTCTCTGTTAGCACAGAAAGGGCTGTTAGGGTTTCTCAGAGAGAGGCGGCCTCCTGCCACCCACCCCAGGCTCAGAGGGTCCCCTGGTGCCTCTGACCAGGGACCTGGAGGGCTGGGATGGTAAGAGTAGGAGGGACAGTGGGGGCACTTCTCAGGAATGAGTACGGAGCTAAGGCCCAGGGGGGCTCTCAGGGAAGCTGGTGCCAGGAAGGACGGCCTGGGGAATTAGACTGGCCTTTCTGCTGGCCTTCTGCGGGCTCGGACGTCCCACAGTCAGAGAGGCAGACCTCTCAGGACAGGCCTCTCCCCTGGCCCAGGGTATCGCAACTTCCACGCCAGCCCATCCCCGCGAGGATGAACTTCCTGCCTGTCCTTCTCCCTAAGAGGCACTCAGCAAACCCTGTCACCTTCTTCCTCAGGGATGAATGGGTGTGGAGCCCAGTGGAGGAGCAGGGGCTCTGGGTGGCCTGCCAGTCAGCCTGCAGGTCCGGGTGGGGTGCGGCCCCCCGCCCTGAAGTGGGTGCTCAGGATCAGGAGAGAGCAGCGGTGGTGGGGGGCGTGAGACCACCTCCCCCTCACATTCTTGAACTTCACACTTACCTTGGGGGCATGTCTGGGCCAGGGGGAGCTCCATGGGGGCTGCTGAAGAGGGCCCCCCAGCAGGGTGTGTGTATGTGCTCGCAAAAGGGGTGCACAGTCAGCAACTTAGCTGCTCTCGCCCCGGCCCCCAGGGCAGGAAATGTCGCTTCACCCGCAGCCTGAACCCGGGCAGGGCACCTGCGTCATGGAAAGTCCCACCCCCGGAAGCTGGGCGGCCCAAGGTGGTGGTGGTGGGTGTTGGTGTCACTGTATCTAGATGCTGGGAAGTCCTTACTGCGATCTGACCGCCATCCCTCCTGATTCTTTCTCTTCCCTCGCCCCTGCCCGGAACTTTCCTTCCTCTCTCTCTCTGGGTGTCAGCTGTCTCTCTGGAAGATCTCCACCATCTCTTGGTCTGTTCTGAGCCGTGGGAATGGGACGTCAGCCTCAAAAGGAGAAGCCCGAAGGAGTGCTCAGGGCTTCTTAGTCACGCTCAGTGTTATGGGCTGCAGCGGAAGGACGGGTCAGACGCTGGAAGGACGTAGGGCTACCCGGTGGGCCAGGGGCTGAGGAGGGCCTGGTGTCCATCCTCGCGCAGACGGTGGAGCTGCAGCAGGGCAAAAGCCATCTCGGAGAAGGGGAGGGGCAGGGCCTTGGTAGCGTCCCCGCTGTGAGCAGACCAAAGCCATTTCTCTGATCCTCACAAACTGGGAAAGGGCCGGGACATTATCTTCGTTTCCCCAGAGTAAACTGAAGCTCAGGGACGGTCAGCGCCTTGGCCAGGCTCGCTCAGCGTCTCAGAGGCTGGAGGAGCTGGGACTGGAGACGAAACCTCTTTTCGCTCATTTCACTGTCGTTTAGGCTCAAGGTCCATGACACCTTCTGATGGATGCCACCTACTGAACTCGGTGCCTAGGACCCAGACAGGAAAAAGGGCTTTGTCTCAAGATGTCGGGGGTGGGGGGAAATGGACGTGCCAAGACATTCATCGTGGCCGGTTAGGGGTGTGGGCAGGTGCTGTGGGGGCCACTCGGAGGCCCTTACTTCAGCCTGGGGTGTGTGTCTGTGTGTGCGAGCGTGCGTGTGTGTAGGAGGTTGGGATATCAGACAGGAGATTGAGGGAGGGCGATTAGAGTTGAAGAAGGTGAGGAAAGGCGGTTCTAGAACAGGGGCCAAATTCAGAATGGGGAGGATGAGGAAAAGGGAACTGCAGCTAAAAAAAAAAAAAAAAGAGATGCAAAACAATGTGATGGGGCCAGACAGTGGCCCAGCGGTGAAACAGCTGCCGTGTGAAGCGACTCCATATGGGAAGGTTCACAGTTCAAGTCCAGAACCCTCCCTGAGCATGTGGGCACACATGTCACTTTGATCTGGGGCTGAGGGTGGCTTGTGGCATCGGGACCCTGTGGGGGTACTGTCTTTCTCTCTTTCGTAGATTAAATAAATAAATACACTTTAAAAAACAACAAGAATAAACAATATTACTACTTTGAAAATGAGCTGGAGACCCAGCCTGTGGCATGGGGGTGAAGGTGGCTGGATTTCACATGGTCCACTGTGTGTTTCAACCCCAGAACCAGTGGCTTGAGAAACATGTTGGGTTCACACGTGTGCATGCATGCCCAACATCTCAAAAGGAAGTAGAGACAGAGAAGAGATTATGGTGACATTGCGGTCCGCGGGGGGTGGCGCTTTCTTACTCTCTTTCTTCGGTGAGCACATGCACTCTTTGACAAAAACCTTCTTTTTAAAGAATTATTTTATTTAACTTTATTTATTTATTTAAATTTGACCAGAGAAGGAGGGGAGGAGGAAGGGAGGGAGGGAGGGGAGAGAGAGAGAGAGAAAGTGAGAAAGCAAGCCACCAGGTCCGGGGCTTGAACCGTGGTCGGCCATGTGGGAGTCCAGCACCCTTAACCACCACACCCCTAGGAGGGTGTGTGTATGTGCCACCTGCTGGCCCTGACAAAAATTTTTAAGAGAGAAAAGAAAAATCTATTCATTTTTTTCCAGAAAATAATTATTTATTTATTTTTATTTATTCATTCATTTATTTTAATTTTACCAGAGACAGAGGGAAAGTGAGAAAGCAAGCCACCAGGTCCAAGACTCAAACCGTGGTCGGCCATGTGGGAGGGTCCAGCGCCCTAACCACCATACCACCTGCTGGCCCCAAGAAACATGAATTTTTAAAGAATCAAGAATCATCTCACCCAAGATCAATAAAGTTTTAAAAAATGAGATGTAAAGAGCAACAGCTAGTTGCTTGACAGGCATTTTCTCTCGCTTTCTCTCTCAAAGAATTTATTTACTTATTTATGTATTCATTCATTTATATTAATTTGACCAGAGAAGGACAGAGTGAGAGAGAGGAAGTGAGAGAGCAAGCCGCCCGGTCTGGGAAGGCCGTGTCGGAGCCCAGTGCCTTAACCATCATACCACCTGCCGGCCACTCTCTTTTCTAAAGAATTACTTTATTTAATATTTTTATTATTTAGGATTATTTTATTTATTATCATCATTATTATTGTTTACCTTGACCAGAGAAAGACACAGAGAGAGAGAGAGGGAAAGGGAGAAAGCAGGCCACCAGGTCTGGACTCACACTGCAGTCAGCCATGTGGGAGTCCAGCACCCTAACCACCACACCACCTGCTGGCCCCTGCATCTTCTCTCTCTTCAGGGCGGTGCGAGGTGAGTTCACGCCTTGGAGTAATACCCAGAGGAAGAAAAGAGAAGGCGGAATCTATCTGCCTGGTGCCCTCTGGCTTCCCTCCTCCCATTGATCAAGGTTTTCCCATAGGGACTGACTTAGCGGTTGTGTCCCCAGACCTCGGTGTGCACTCTGGGGCCATGGTGTGGGCTTTGACATGAACCAGCACGGGGGGTGACGCAGAGAGCTGTGTGCCGTGTGATGACCGTGCTACCCTGGGACTTCAGCCTGGACTCCGGTCAGTTCTGGCCGCTAAACAAAAAGGGCTCCGTAAAGGTGACAGTGGCTTGGCGACAGGCAGCGCCCCCGGAAACAGAGCCAATTAAGATTGTAAGTGTGCGTGCAGGTGTGTGTACACATAGTCCTTCCCTGTGCCCTCTCCTGTACCCAGCTCCACACCACAGTGTCGGGGCCCTCAAAGACCTTTCCGCTTCCTTCCTTACCCCCGAGAAGGCAGGCTTGGGTCTATTCAGTCACAGGGCCTTCTCCAAGGGGGTGGTCAAGTGTCTTTTTTTCTTTTTCTCTTTTTTAGATTGTTGTCATAGAGCACATGCGCTTGCACGAGAGGAGCGGGACAGAGAGACTCAGAGAGAGGGAGAGTGAGAAATCAACCCCTGAGGGGATGGCCATAGTACAGTTGCTTCTCCACTCTCCTTTCAGGATTTTGGGCATGCATACACAAGTGCCTGGTGTGATTTTCAAGGCACTGGACCCAGGACTAGAACCACAGTAGGTCATGTGTGAGTCTGGCGCCTTAACCACTATGCCCCCTGCTGGCCCCTAGAGTGTTTTTCTCTAAGACAAAGGCAAGAGGATTCGTGAAAACAAGCCAACAAAAACCCCTAGATCCCTCATAGATCATTTCCGTCCTGCTCCATCCATCCCAGACCCCTGTCCCCACCTCCGGTTAGCACTTCTCATCCGGGCTTTTCCTGCTGGGGCGAGCCGGACCTTCTCTCCTTGAAGATGCAGACCCTGGCGGCCCTGCCCCCGTCGGTTGTCACAGCAGCAAGATGGCCCAGCAGTCGCCATCAGGCATGAAAGGACTGGAGGTGCCCCGGAAAGTCCCTGGTGTGAGACCGTTTTCTTGCCCCTGGAGAGGCCATGCCAGCTCGCGATGATGACCGTGATGGTGGTCATAGCCAGAGTGGAAACTTTCTTTGTTCTGTTTTTAGTTTGGCATATAGTGTTTGTGCTCTCTGCAAAGACAGAGAGACAACGAGAGCGAGAGAGAAAGTGAGAAATCACCCCAGTGGGGGATGGTCACAACATGCACTCTTCTCCTCTCTTCTCTTCTTGGGACTTTGGGCCTGCATGCACATGCACCTGGCCTAACTTTTTTTTTTAAAGAATTATTTTCTTTATTTATTTATTTATTTATTTATTTATTTTTACAAGAGAGGGAGAGAGAGAGAGAAAGTGAGAAAGTAAACCGCCGTGGGGACCAGCAGGTGGCGTGGTGGTTAAGGCGCTGGACACTCCCACATGGCCAACTATGGTTCAAGTCCTAAACCTGGTGGCTTGCTTTCCCACTTTCTCTCCCTTTCTCTCTCTGTCTCTCTCTGGTCAAATTAAAACTAAATGAATGAATAAATAAATAAAAATATTTAAAAAAAAAAAGAAAAGAAAAGAAAAGAAAGCAAACTGCCAGGTCTGGGACTTGAACCATGATCCGCTGTGTGGGAGTCCAGCACCCTAACCACCATGTTGCCTGCCACTCTCCCCTCTAAGTGTAACTTTCAAGCTGCCGAATTCAGGACTCATACTGTGGCCGTGAGGGATCAGGTCACCTCAACCTCCACACCATCTGCTGGTCCCTAGCGTGGGAAATGTCTCTTGATGGTTGGTCCACTGCATGAGGATCTCAGTGGAGAGAGTGATGGCAGTGGCAGCTGCCGGTTTAATGGAATCCTCACTATGGCAGCTGGTAGAAGTCTTCTCCCTCGCTACTAGGAAGATCCCAAGGTTAGGGTGAAAGGAAGCACAGGTTCACAAACGAATCACTGGATGTGACAGTGAGGTGAGTCATTCCCAGTTCCAGTCCTCGGTACCAAGATCTGTGTGTGTGTGTGTATATATTATATATATATATATATATATAGAGAGAGAAAGAGAGAGAAAGAGAGAAATCATCCCGGGGGAATGGTCACACCACAATCTCTTCTCCATTCTCCTTTTGGGATGTTGGGCATGCATGCACACACGTCTTGTGTGTTTTCCAAACTGCCAGGTCCAAGACTCGAGGTTCAGTCGCTTTAACTCCCATGCCACCAGCCAGCCCAGATCTGTGTATTCCGGTATAGAGGGCACAGTACTGTGTGGTGAGCGTTGTTGTAAAGCTCAGACTCCACCCTGCAGGAGAGAGCTCCAGTCCCGCAGAGGCTGTCTCCAGATGGCGCCTTCCTGAGCTTCCGGCCACTCCCACCGCTCCATCACTCCTAACGCTGGGCGATGGAGAGAGACCAGCCAGTCCTGCACTCACTGGCCTGCTGCTGTGCCTGTAAGGGGGGTTGCTTGGCGTGAGCGTGGAGATAAGAACACAGGCATTCTGTGAGCACAGGGGGCGGTGCTGGAGTTTGTAATGATTCTGGTAAGGACAAGCCACTGTCCCCTTAGACCGGAAAAAGGTCTGATGTAATCACCCTGCTGCCACGGGACTGGACATCCTCTGCTCCCACTAAGGAATAGCACCCAGTGTAGGGCGCACAGTCAGTCTCTGCTTCAAGCAAGCTGGGCACCCAGCACAGCTCTCAACCTCGGGGAGAGGATGCTGATGACCTTGAACCTGTGCAAAACCTCTATTTTGTCACTAGTTCACTGTGCCAGTCTGCGGTGGCTGGGGCTGAGGAGAAAGGCAGGCTGACACCACAGGAAGGGGTATCCTGCCCAACTAGCTGTTTGCTGCCTCCTCTGTGGCAGATGCTCTTTGGTGGGTGTTAATGTGAGGCCCAGACATCCACACTCTGTGTGCACACCCTACGGGTCCTCTACCGGGGCTGCAGCTGGGGGAGGGAGGTGAGGTGCCATGCTATGCTCGGGGTCGTGCAGAGGCTCCTTAGCCCCAGTCCCATCATGTACTTATGTCTTCCCTGGGCCTCCTTGTCACCAATCTCTCCATTTTATCCCTTCTGGGCCCTGACACTTTATACTTCCCCGTGGTCCATGGACACTGGACTGTCTTACTCTGGACTGTCATTCCCTATATACAAAGTTGGTGTCCAGTGGTAGGTGTTTTAGTCCGTTCTGTTGCTAATAACAAAAAATGTCCGCATCTGGGTAACTTACAGAGTGAAGGTTTATTTGACTCACGGTTTCGGTCCGAGGTGGAGGAGCTGTATCTGTTGGAGAGCAAGAGCATGTGCACCCGTGTCTATGTGTCTCTGTTCTGGTTTCAATCCCTCTCCTTGTAAACCCACCAGGAGTCAGCCATGGGAGCCCCACCCTAATGACCTTAGTCCGAATCTCCTCCCCAAAGTCCCATATTTCAACATCATAATGGATTAAGTTTCACTTTTTTTTTTTTTAAAGATATTGACTATAGGGCACATGTCTTTGCTGGAGAGACAGAGAGACAAAAAGTGAAAAATCACACCCTAGAGGGGATGGGGGGATGGCCACACTGCAATCCCTTTTCTGTTCTCCTCTTGGGATTTTGGGCATGCGTGCAAATGCGCCCCTGTGAGTTTTAAGCCACCAAGTCCGGGACTCAAACTGTGGTCGACTACATGGGAGCCCAGTGACATAACCATTACATCATCTGCTGGTTCCCTTTTCTCCTTTTTTAAATTTAATTTTTTTTTCTCCACACGATGTGTGTACTCACTGGAGAAGAGAGAGAGACAGTGAAAGGGAAAGTGAGAAATCACCCCCTGGAGGGATGACCATGTTGCAACCCCTTCTCCTTCATCCTCCTCCTGGGATTTTGGGCATGCACACACATGTGCTCAGTCTGAGACTTGAACTGTGGTCCGTCACATGAGTCCAGTGCTTAACCACTATGCCACCTGCCGACCCCAAGTTTTCACCCTCTTAATTCCAGCACAACCAAATATCAACACAGAATTTTGGGAGAACATTCAAACAAGAGTAGTCTGCTTGCACGTCTGGCCCCTGGGAGGATTTCCCTTTACCCCTGTCCTTCAGCGGCTCCCTTGGGTAGGCCACACTGCCGGTGCTGGTACATCTATGAGTTGGTTATGTGGACCTCTGCACGAGGTCAGCAATGTGGGTCGGAGGAGAAGCAGAGGCGCTGTAGAGGCAGTGAGGTGGGAGTCTGGGCTACCACCTGCTTGTGCATTGACGTCTGTCCTGGACCAGGTCGAGCCTGGGCCCAATGTGTCACTTCCCTCCTATACTGGACAGCCGCTCTGCTTTGTGACTCAGTGGATCAGACGGCATTCAGCCTACGATGGGCTGCTCAGGTGGAGCGGTCACTTGGTGCCCACTGGCCAGGCACTCCTCTGTTAGGACTCAAGAGCATGCCAGCTCTTTTCAGGGTGTGATTTGTTTTTTTTACAAACTTTATTTATTTATCTTTTTAATTTGACCTGAGAGGGACAGAGTGAGAGAGAAAGAGAGAGAGAAAGTGGAGAAAGCAAGCTACCAAATCTGGGACTCGAAGCATAGGCAGCCATGTGGGAGTCCAGCCCCCTTAACCACCATGTCACCTGCTGGCCCCAGGGTGTGACTCTTTTTATTTATTTAAATTTGCTATAGGGAACTTGCGCTTGCCTGAGAGAGCCAGAGACAGAAAGAAATAGACAGAGAGAGGAGGGGAAAGTGAGAAATCACCCCTCCTGGAGGCAGTCATGCTGTAACCCCTTCTCCTTCATTGTCCTCTTGGGATTTTGGGCATGCACACACAGATGCCAAGTGGGTTTTTCAAACTGCTAGGTCTGGGGCTTGAATCATGCAGTCGGCCATGTGGGATCCAGCCACCTCAGCAATTATGCCACCAGCTGGCCCAAGTATGTATTTTATTTATTTAGGTCTTTGCCATAGGGCACACACACTTGCCAGAGACAGTGAGAAGGAAAGTGAGAAGTCACTCCTCTGGGGAGGGGACGGCCACACCAGTTACTTCTCCTTTCTGCTCTTGGGACTTGGGGCATGCACACACACATGCCCCACGTGATTTTCAAGCCCCTGGGCCTGGAACTGCGGTCGGCCATGTGGGAATGCAGTGTCTTCCTCCCTATGCCTCCTGCTGGCTCGAGTTTGGGTCTTTACCACGCTGTACCCTGGGTGGCACCCACCTTCGTGTCCAGACTTCAACACTAGCGCACCAGGACCTGGGTGACCAGCTCTTACTTGACAAATGAGGGGCCTGTCCTTGTACTCGAGGGTAGCCTGGTGCCATTTACAGGGTCGAGAGACTTAGTTTCAGTCACGCCATGAGAACATTTACGTGAGCCAGGCTGTGGGGTGGGGCGAGACCAGAGCCGCCGTGAGCGCGGTGCGAGGGCTTCGCAGGTGTAAACTCACCTCGACACCAGCCCCACGAAGCAGATGCTGTTGCTATCCTCTTCCCTGAAAGATGGATCGTAAGCAGCTCAAGGTGACACAGGGAAAATGGGGCTTCGAACCAGGTGGGTTAGCCTCCAGTCTGGGCTCCCAACCACTAGCTCGTACGACCGCCAGGGAGCTAGAGGAGACACGACCCCTGCAGGCGGCTGGACACTGAACTGCTTTCCCACACAGCGATTTCAGGATAGAGACCTGGAGAGGGAAAGGAGCGAGACGTTTGAAGCTTTTAACTATCACTGGAACAGGAGTCGTGTATGGAATTTCCCCGAGAAGACCAGTTTCAAGCTTTAAGAAACAAGAATCGAGGAAATTAAAAAAAAAAAAAGTAGTTAATTGAACTTTATTTTACTTATATGTTTTTCTTTTTGGGGGGAGCTTTTTGCTATAGAGCGCGTGCACTCACCAGAAAGACAGAAAAAGACAGAGACAGAAAGCGAGAAATCACCCCCCAGGGGGGATGGCCACACCACAATCCCTTCTCCTCTGTTCTCCTCTCGGGATCTTGGGCACACACATACATGCGCCCAGTGTGAGTTTTAAGCCACCGGGTCCTGGACTCGAACCACAGTCAGCTATATGAGAGTCCAGCAACAAAGCCATTACGCTAACTGCTGGTACTGATTTTACTTATTTATTTTAATTTGACCAGAGAGGGATAGAATGAGAGAGTGAGAGAGAGAGAGGGCAAGGGAGAAAGCAAGCTACCGGGTCCAGGTCTCGAACCACAGTCACCCATGTGGGAGTCCAACACCCTAAACCACCATGCCACCTGCTGGCCCCTCGAGGAAACTTTTTGACCACTAGCCCAAACCGTATCCTTTCAGTAACGGATGCTTTCAACCCAAAATGCGGACTTGACTGCAGAACCGCAGTATCTTGGCTTATAGTTTCTGTCACTCGGAATGTGCCCTGCAGCCATTGCGAGCAATTGTGACATTCTCATGGCACTGCTGAGAGGGGCAGTGACATGTTATTGATCTGTTTATTTTTAATTTGCTGAGCACATGTGCTCACTGGAGAGAGGCAGGGAGAGACGGAGAGAGAGGCAGAAAGTGAGAAATCATCCCCTGGGGGGATGGTCACACAGCAGTCCCCTCTCCTCCAGCAGCTCTGCGGTGTCCAGCAGTCTTAACCCCCGCACCATGGCTGGCTCAGCAGAATACTTTGACCTCACCTAGCACCTTTTCTCTGAACAGCCTAGGCCTTTGCAGAGCTAAAGCTTTCCTTTGTAGCCCCTCTTCCCACACCCACCTGGCCGACGCCGGCTCTGTGCCTCCAGGACACCAGGCATCCTGTACTTCTGTTCTCTTCTGGGCGAAAGGAAACACCCATAGCAAATCAACTTCTTACCACCTCCTCCTTATAAAGTGTATTTCCTTCTTTCTTTCTTTCTTTAAGAATTATTTATTTAATTCCATTTGTTATTATTATTATTATTTTGACCAGAGAGAGAGAGAGAAAGCAAGCCGCCAGCTCTGGACTCGAACCGCAGTTGGCCATATGGGAATCCAGCATCCTTAAGCACCACGCCACTGCGCGGCCCCAAAGTGTATTTATCTCTTCAATGACGGAGAGGGAGAGAGACGCACTCAGACTTGCCTTCCCACCACCCCCGGCCCAGAGTCAGCCAGCCCTGGATCACCCCACCTGTGTGACTGGCACACTTAAAGAAGTCTCTGGACTCGCACCCAGAACATCCCCACGTGGTCACAAGTCAGCTTTGCAGAGCGTCGCATGTCATTGCCAGCCTCCATCCCGCCCCCGCCTCTGCTTATAGAAAACTAGCAGGAGACAAAGGAAGTGAACCAGAGGCGCAGGACTGGGAGCCTGAAACGGTCAGCCCTTAGCCCTGCCTTCAACGGCTCCTCGTTCCCGTGGGTCTGCACATGTCTGCCAGAGTTCTAAACCACAGTTTATTACAGAATTAGTACATTAATTTTGTTCAAGTTTTTTAAAAAGAGGCTTTTGTTTTAGGGTGTGTGTGCTCACTAGAGAGAGACGGTGAGAGGGAAAGTGAGAAAATCAACTCCTAAGAGGGGAGGTCCATGCCAGTCCCTTCTCCATTTTCTTCCCAGGATCTTGGGCATACACACACGCGTGCCTGGTGTGATTTTCAAGTTACTGGGGCCAGGATGCGAACTGTGGTCGGCCATGGGGGAGTCCAGTGATATGACCACTATGCCATCTGCCGGTCAAAAACCTCTCCGAAAAAGAAAATTTTTTTTTTTTCTAGGGTGTGAGCAGATGGTGTGGTGGTTAGGACGCTGGACTCCCACATTGCTGACTGTGGTTCATGTTCTTCTCTCTCTCTCTCACTGTCTCTGTCTCTCTCTGGTGAGCGCATGTGTCCTAGAAAACTGAAAAATAATAACAATAATAAAATTGAGTATATGATTCTTTCTTTCTTTGCTATAGGACACATGTGCCTGCCAGAGAGAGACAAGGTGAGAAAGCATTTATTTTCATTTGCTGTAGGGCGCATGCACTCACCAGAGAAGGAAAGGAGAAAGAGAGAGAGGGGAGAGAGAGAGGGACATCCCTCGGGGGGATGACCACACTGCAATCCCTTCTCCTCCACTCTCCTCTTGGGACTTTGAGGGTGCACGGGGCCACACAGTGCTGTTCTGTTACAGCCCCGGTGGGGGGCAGAAAGCTGTCAAGGAGAAGGAAAATAATAAAGGCAGAGGAGAGGGAGATGAGGGGCTGCGCGGCCTCTCCAGCCCAGAAGTCTTCCTACCCAGCCCACGAGCCGCAGGGAGTTCCAGATCCTGGTCACTCCCCACTAAGGAGTCTGCCCTATGGACCTGGAGGCCCCTGGGAATGCACTCTGTCTCTCTCTATGCCTCGGGCTCTGAGTAGGCGGACACTGCGAGGATTAGGGCTGCTTGGTGGAAAGCAGGGGTCCCCAACCCCCAGGGCTCGGACTGGTGCATCTGCCCGGCTGTGCAGACGGGGGCGGGCGGCGGATGAGCGGGGTTTCATCTGTGTTTGCAGCCGCTCCCCGTCTTTCGCAATGCCGCCCAGTCTCCGCAGCCTGGGG
>NW_006159943.1:1333180-1338649 GCF_000334495.1 Tupaia belangeri chinensis
TTTCATATATATATGTATATGTGTATACATATATATATATGTATACACACACATATATATATATATATATATTTTCCCCCCATTTCTCACCCTCTGCCATTTCCCACCTTCCTCCCACACTGCCTCTGGTGTCTACAGTTGCTTTCCTAGTTTTACTACCTTTGCCTGAGACATGGACACCTGGCTGTGGAGCAACAGATAATCTCTTCCAGGTATATGAAATCATAATGGGGAATCACAGAGCCTAGGAACTGTCAGAGCCGAGTATCATTAAGGACAGTTTTAGGGCAGTAGTTGCCAAATACTTTTTAAAAATGATGCTTAGTGAAAAAATGGGACACATATTCCTACTATAGTTATAGATTATTTGGTCTGTTCTGTTGATATTAACAGAAAATATCTGAAACTGGATGAGTTATACGAATAAAGGTTAGGCCAGTCTGTGGCATGGTGGTTAAGGTGGCTGGATCCCACATGGCTGACCTTGAAGTTCAAATCTTGGACCTGGTGGCTTACTTTCTCTCTCTCTCTCACTGTCTCTGTCTCTCTCTGGTGAGCGCATGTGTCCTAGAAAACTGAAAAATAATAACAATAATAAAATTGAGTATATGATTCTTTCTTTCTTTGCTATAGGACACATGTGCCTGCCAGAGAGAGACAAGGTGAGAAAGCATTTATTTTCATTTGCTGTAGGGCGCATGCACTCACCAGAGAAGGAAAGGAGAAAGAGAGAGAGGGGAGAGAGAGAGGGACATCCCTCGGGGGGATGACCACACTGCAATCCCTTCTCCTCCACTCTCCTCTTGGGACTTTGAGGGTGCACGGGGCCACACAGTGCTGTTCTGTTACAGCCCCGGTGGGGGGCAGAAAGCTGTCAAGGAGAAGGAAAATAATAAAGGCAGAGGAGAGGGAGATGAGGGGCTGCGCGGCCTCTCCAGCCCAGAAGTCTTCCTACCCAGCCCACGAGCCGCAGGGAGTTCCAGATCCTGGTCACTCCCCACTAAGGAGTCTGCCCTATGGACCTGGAGGCCCCTGGGAATGCACTCTGTCTCTCTCTATGCCTCGGGCTCTGAGTAGGCGGACACTGCGAGGATTAGGGCTGCTTGGTGGAAAGCAGGGGTCCCCAACCCCCAGGGCTCGGACTGGTGCATCTGCCCGGCTGTGCAGACGGGGGCGGGCGGCGGATGAGCGGGGTTTCATCTGTGTTTGCAGCCGCTCCCCGTCTTTCGCAATGCCGCCCAGTCTCCGCAGCCTGTGAATTAGCCGCGGTGCCGGATTCTCGCCAGAGCTGAACCTGATCGCTGTGATTGTTTCCTGGTGTACTGCAGCGTGGTTGTGGTGGAGATGGGTGCGCGCTGGATGTGGTATTCCTGGCTCATCCGGAACCAACCCCCACCCCCCACGCCCAAGTCTGGAGAGGGACTGTCTTCCACGGGGCCAGTTCCCAGTGCTGGAAGGTTTGGGGACCGCTAGTCTAAAGTATGCACCCCCTCTGCTCTCAAATCCATCCTCTCCTACTGAAAAGGGGCGAGAGAAGGAGCGTGGCGAGTTTATTAGTAGCACTGGACTGCCGGATTACCGCCTTCCGCGTTACAACTCCTGAGCTGCTGCCGGGCTGGGGAAGGGGCGAGCTAGCGCGCAGCCCGGACAAGGCCAGAGCTCCGATCTGTGTGGCTGCGGCGCCGCTCTGCACACGTGCTTCTGGGAACCACCGTAGCGTGCTATCACCGCAGGGGAGGCGGTTTCCACTTTGTCTGGAAGCCTGGGTCCAGGTCTGCAGCCGCCAAGACCCAGGGATGGCTGACCACTCCAAAAGATCAGGCAATCGGGTTGCCAAGAAGCTCCGAGTGAGCCCCAATATCTCGTTTGGAAAGATTTGGCTTGGGAGAGCCCGAGTCTCTTTGAGCCTGTGGGCTGCCTCTCATCTCCATTTGCACCTTTTTTTTTTTTTTTTAGTTTTATCAAAGGGTTTGTATACTTGCTGAGAAGAGAGAGGGAAGTGAGAAATGACCCCCTAGAGGGGGTGGCCACACAGCAGTCCCTTCCTCTCTGGAATTTGGGCACGCACACACTTGCGCCTGGTGTATTTTTCAGGCTGCCAGGTACAGAACTTGAACAGTGCCGTCCGCCATATGTGATCCAGCCTTCTTAACCACCATGGCACTGGCTGGTCCTTATTTGTATCTTTTAAAAGACGTTCCTTCCAGTTGGTAGGTGGCATGGTGGTTAAAGGTGCTGGATTCCCATGTGGCTGACCATGGTTCAAGTCCTGGACCTGGTGGCTTGCTTTCTCACTTTCCCCCTCTCTCTTTCTCTGTCTCTCTCTGATTGAACTGAAAGATAATAATAATAAATAAAGTTAAATAAAATAATTATTTTTAAAAAATAAAGAAGTTTCCTCTTCCTTCTATGAGCAAGAAAGACAGAGAGACAGCTCCCCCAATGGGGTCTTGATGCCACCATCCACCCCTAGCCTCAGTCAGCTCAGATCATGGGCATGCGTGTGCTCGGACACTCAGGGAGGTCTCTGGACTTGAACCATGCACCTTCCTGTGTGTGAGCCTTCCTATGTGGGTCAGCCCTGCAGAGCACCGTTGCTTACCTCTGCACTGCCATCTGGCCCCCTTGTTTGTATCTTACTTGCATAGTGTGTGTGGGTGAACCCGGTGGTTACTGATCTCACTGAGCTTCAGCTGTCTGTCTGGAAATGGGGGAGTGATTTCCTTCGAAGGGTGGTTGTAGGGTTCCATCAGCAGGTGGTGCCTGCCCTCAGAGGGGCTCGTGTGTAGAAGCTTCGCTGTTTTGTCCCCTTGTTTCTTGCAAACTCTCAGCACCGTGAAGGAAACATTTACCTCCGTGGTGGCCGGGCTGAGGGTCAGACCTCTCGTCTCCTCTCTGACCAGGTTGGTTCCTGTCCTCAGCCCTCTTGGCTCCTGAACGTCCCAGACATCCGCTGCCAAGAGGTGCACGTCCTATGGCAAATAGAAGCACAGAGAGAGAGCTCTCTTCTTCTTGTTGTGAATCTCTTACCGTGCCTAATCTGTAAAAACTTTATCACAGATATGTATTCATGGAAAAAAAGTATATACACACGCTACTCAGTTTACAATGAGGTTACAAATCAATAAATATTAAATAGAAAATATCGTAAGCCTGGGACCAGCAGGTGGAGTAGTGGTTACGTTGCTGGACTTCCACACGGCCTACCGTGGTTCGAATCCTGGACCTGGCAGCTTGAAACTCATGCCCAAAATCCTGAGAGGAGAATGGAAGAGAAGGGACTGTGGCGTGGCCATCCCCCCTGGGGGCTGATTTCTCGCTTTCTGTCTTTCTGACTCTCTCTGTCTCTCTGGCAAACGTGCCCGGTAGCAAAAAACCCCAACAAACAAACAAAAAAAAAAAAAAAAAGAAAGAAAGAAAAGAAATAAATTATTGTAAATAAAAAATGTATGGAGGAGGCCAGTAGGTGGTGTGGTGGTTGAGGCTCTGGACTCCCACATGGCTGACCAGGGTTCAAGTCCCATACCTGGTGGGTTGTTTTCCCTGTCTCTCTCTGGTGAGCACACATGCTCTGCAGCAAATTATAAAATAATTACAACAATAAAAAAAGTTAAATCAATAATTCTTTTTAAAAAAGGAATGGGGGTTGGCAGACGGTGGTACGGCAGTAAAACGTGGTGCTCTGCACGGCTGACCCCATGGGAAAGTCCGCGTTGGAATTTGCACCACGTCCGTGGCCCGAGGCTGGCTGAAGCTGGGACTGGATTGCAGTATCAAAACCCTGTTTGGCTGCTGTCTCTGTGTCTCACTCATGGAAGAAACACAAAAATAAGCTATTGTTTTTATTTAGTTTTTAGTTTTTGTGACAGGGCGTGTGCACTCACTGGAGAGAGACAGAGAGAGAGAGAGAGAGAGAGAGAGAGTGAGAAATCACCCTCTAGGGGAGATGGCCATGCTGCAATACCTTCTCCATTCTCCTCTCGGGATCTGGGCATGCACATCTGGTGTATTTTCCAAGCCACTGGGTCCAGGCCTCGAACCTCACAGTTAGCCATGGGGGATCCAGCTGCCTTAACAACTATGCTGCCTAGCTGACCCCATCTAACTAAATTTCTTTTAAAATGCATTTAACATCCCAGTAAACCCATTGTAAAGCTCGTGGATCATTAGTTGAAGCGTGTAAGTCAGGGACCACCGGACAGTGTCTGGTACTCTCCATGGTACCGACACCCACCGGCCTTCTTGGAACTTGTCTCCCACGGATAAAGGGGGGGGGGCTGCTGGACTCTCGGTCCTTGCAGCAGGTGGGGCTCGTTACTGGACGGGATCTTAGGCAAGTCACTGCCTCTCAGATTACTGATACCACCCTCTCTAAAGCAGAGTAAAGTATGCACGTACTGTGGAGATCCAAAGCTCCTTGCCAGTGCAAGGAATCACTGCCATTAGAGACTGCCTTGAGTAGGTGGGCAGGACTGGCTCTTGGCGAGGGGCTTGTAGGACGTGGGTGCATTTCCGGCTGGGAGAGAACAGAGTTGGGGAGCTCACTGGGAGGGAGTTTCAGGGTTAGGAGGGACTCAGGGGCTGTGTTCCACACCGAGGGAGAGGAAGGGTGGAAAAGGAGACAGACTGGGTGGTGGGTGCGACTGTGGGAAGAGGGGCCCTGACCTTTGGGGCAGTGACAGGCGTAGGCCAGTCCCATAGGTTAGGAGGGGAAGGTGTCCTCCCTTTGTTGGCCCCAAAGACGCCTCAGCAGAGGGCTGTCGGTCTCCCTTGGGTGAGCCCAGAGTTGTCAGCAGAGCCTATGCTTTTCTCTACCTCCTCCTGGCTTGTCTTCCCAGCTGGAAAACGGGGCCGCCCAAATATGCTGCTGATGAGAAATTCAAGACTTTTTTTTTTTCTTTTTTTTGCCAGAAGTGTATGAATGAATGAGAGGGAGAGAGAGAGAGAAAGGTCCCTTCCCCCGTTGGGCGTGTCACATCGTAGTCCTTTTTAAAAAAAAAAAATTATTTAACTTTATTTATTTATTTATTTATTTATTTATTTATTTATAATTTGAGCAGAGAGGGACAGAGCCAGATGGGGAGAATGAGAAAGCAAGCTGCCAGGTCCAGGACTTGAACCACAGTCGGCCATGTGGGAGTTTAGCTCCCCTAATCACCATGCCACCTGCCGGGCCCACTGTAGTCCTTTTTACTCCAATTCTCCATTCCTTCAGGACCCTATGTCCTCAAGTACATGCACCCGGTGTTTGCTTTTTTTTCTTTAAATCGTTTATTTATTTAATTCCACTTGTTGTTGTTATTATTATTATTATTTTTATTTGACCAGAGACAAAGGGAAAGTGAGAAAGCAAGCCACCAGGTCCAGGACTCGGCAGTCGGCTGTGTGGGAATCCAGCACCTTTAACCACCACGCCACCTGCTGGTCCCCCCAAAGTGGCTTTACAAGCCACTGGGCCTGGACTTGCAC
>NW_006159943.1:1341293-1350759 GCF_000334495.1 Tupaia belangeri chinensis
AGTCCTTTTTAAAAAAAAAAAATTATTTAACTTTATTTATTTATTTATTTATTTATTTATTTATTTATAATTTGAGCAGAGAGGGACAGAGCCAGATGGGGAGAATGAGAAAGCAAGCTGCCAGGTCCAGGACTTGAACCACAGTCGGCCATGTGGGAGTTTAGCTCCCCTAATCACCATGCCACCTGCCGGGCCCACTGTAGTCCTTTTTACTCCAATTCTCCATTCCTTCAGGACCCTATGTCCTCAAGTACATGCACCCGGTGTTTGCTTTTTTTTCTTTAAATCGTTTATTTATTTAATTCCACTTGTTGTTGTTATTATTATTATTATTTTTATTTGACCAGAGACAAAGGGAAAGTGAGAAAGCAAGCCACCAGGTCCAGGACTCGGCAGTCGGCTGTGTGGGAATCCAGCACCTTTAACCACCACGCCACCTGCTGGTCCCCCCAAAGTGGCTTTACAAGCCACTGGGCCTGGACTTGAACCCTAGCTGGTCAGGTGGGACCTGGTTTCTATTACAAAGCAGTTATCTGCTGGGCTACAGGGCCAGCCCAGAACACGGAGGAAAAAAATGTTCTTGGAGAATGTGTGTGGGACAGATCCCAAGGGACACAGCCAAGTAGGGGGAGAGGAGAGGGCAGGGCCCGTCCAGCAGGCTCCACCTCGCCCTCCCTGGGCCTTTGTCTCTCAATCCCCCGGGAATGAGGAAGCCTTGTTCTTTCCAAAGCAAACTGTTTGTTTTTCACTGTATAAATAATGCATGTGCTTTAAAAAAACAAAGAGAAAAGACAGGTAAGCAAAAAAGAAGAGACTGATCCTCCACATCCCATCACCCGGGGCTTATTTACCCTGCAAATGTTTCTGTGAGCCTGGCATGTAAGTGCAGAATTAGTTGCAACCTGCTCATTCCACTCTGCAGTTCACCATGGCCGTCTTTCCACGTCACTAACTGCACGCCACTAACGTGGCATCTTTTCAAATGCGGTCAGTTAGATGAGAGGGAGCAGATCTGGGTGGTGCTCTTAGCTCCCCATGCTCAGTCCGTCCTCTTATTCCGGCCCTTGGCCTTCCTACAGGGAGGTCTCCCCTTTGGAAAACCTGCTTCCCCAAGTGGCCGCCCTTGCCTCCTTCGTGCCCGTGCCGCCTAGCCACCGCAGGTCTCCCGCAGTCCCACCTCGCCCTTCCGGCTGCAGCAGCGTTGATCTCCAGCCAGAATGCCGTATGGAAAGATGGACGCTGACTGGGCCCTCCGTCTCTGCTTCCTTTCTGAGCCAGCTGTCAACCTCTGTCCTTTCTGTCTCGCGTTCTTGTGACTCCTTCATAGCCTTAGAATTCCCCTGCTGACTCCAGTCTTCTCTGCACCATCCACCCTCCTCTCTCTCCCCGCACCTCTGCCCACCTCCCTCCTGTCCAGTTCTGCAGAAGGACCTGGCCTGACACAACCTGGGGGGGTGGGGACCTGCGTGGGCCATCTCTGCAAGGACCATGGGGGAGGTCATTTGCTCACAAGTGGGGACCAAAACCACAGACGTCAAGCGGCGGGGTGGGGACCAGTTGGTGGCACAGTGGTAAACCGAGATGCTTGGGGCCAGCAGGCGGCATGGTGGTTAAGGGCGCTGGACTCCCACATGGCCAACCATGGTTTGAGTCTCAGGCCTGGCGGCTTTCTTTCTTTCTCTCTCTGTTCCTCTCATAAAAATTGAAAAAAATAAATAAAGTTAAATAAAATAATTCTTATAAACAAACAAACAAACAAGACGCTCTGTGTGGCAGTCCCACATGGGAGAGTTCCCAGCTCACATCTGGAGACCTCCCTGAGAACTCTGGATGCCCAGCTGCCACGATCCAGGCTGAGGCTGGGGGCGGATCATGGCATTGGGACCATTTGAGGTGCTGTCTCTGTTACTTATCTCTCTGTCTCTTTTGCTCATGGAATGAGTAAGATTTTGAATGAAGATGGGGGGAGCAGGGGTGAGTAAGCAGTCCTGGGTGTCTTCAAAGCTCCTGCTGCTGTGTGCAGAGAGGTCTCTGAACTCTCATCTCTCTACCCCGTCTCTCTCTTTCACAGCCCTTTTGTCCGTCTCTCTCTCCTCCTAAGCTTTCTGTACCTCTCCTGTCTCCTGCCTGCCTGACATCTGGAGAATGACCCTGTTATTGGAGAGTTGTCCCCACTGTGGGGACAGGAGGCAGGAGGTAGAAAGGGTGTGTGTGCCCTGGATTACCTCCCCCCCAGGTCCTGGGACATTAGTCCTCATCTGCACTCTGTGAGCGCCTCCCTCCTGCCCGTCTCTTCCCCCTCCTCTCCTGTGGGGAGCGACGGCAGTGGAGAGCAGCTGGGCCTCTGCCAGAACCCCAGCCTGGTAAGCTGGGGAGGCCAGACTGTCCAGATGCCCTGTCTTCCGAGGGCAGAACGAGGGGCAGATGTAATGGCTGGAAGAGCTACTGGGTCAGCAAGATCCTTTGGAGAGGGCAAGTAGCCCAGTGCTGGGAACCCAGACTTCCAGGCCCAGCAGCCAGCCCCCTCACCACATCTGCTCCAATACTTGCCCCGTGGCCCTTCTGGCCTCCTTTGAACAGCAAGGACAGCAAAACCTAGACACATGGCCCCTCCGAAGGGTGTGGTTCAGTCGGGCAGCAGCATTGCTGGGGATTTTCCCCAGCTCTGAAATGTGTGCCAAACATGCTCAGCAAGCACCTTTTCCACTCTCTGCCCAGGGCCCACCAAGCGCCCTCCCCGACCTGCACCCAGGGCTCACCAAGCACCCTCTCCAACGTGCACCCAGGGCTCCGACCTGCACTCAGGGCCCACCAAGCACCCTCCCCGGCCTGCACCCAGGGCTCACCAAGCACCCTGATCTACTCTTAGAGGTTCGCCAAGTATCCTTTGCTCTGACTCCGCCCCCAGGCCACCCATCTGGGTTCCTCACTTGGCACACTTTCAGCGCCACCTTCTCTACCCTCTCCAGTGGTGGCTAATAACATCCTAGTGGCCCCACTGGACTTAGAATGACCCAGCGGGACTCCGTTGCATGGCAGGTGGCCAGGAGGTGGCCCAGGTGTTCAGGCCTTCTGCAACCTGGACCAAGGTAAGGGGTGGTGGTGGGGGGTGCCAGCACAATGCCCGTTGGTCTCAGGTGGATGGGGGGAACCTGAAACTCTCCCCCTGGGGCAGGCGACACTGGACAGAGGGGTACATAGCCTCTGGCTGGAAGGGGGAGCCCTTTGCCGTGGGCTGGTGCTTGAGTAGTAACAACCCCACGTCCTTATCCCTCAACAGGAAGGTGGAGAAGTAGCCAAACAGCCCCCCAGACCAGGGGCGGAGCTTCCAGAGGGAGTCAGCACTGCTCGAGGGGTGTCCGCACTCCTGCTCCTGGTTGGGCATCAAAAAGCCTGGTGCCCTGGCAGCCCTGGGATTTGGAGGAAGCTGGGGCAGTGGGCCAGGATAGGGTACCCCTCTCACCTTCCCTGTCTTTGTACCCAGCTCTTCCTCCCACACTGTGACAGCCAGGAGGCACCGTAGCTGCCCCACTGAGTCCCGACCCTGCCAAGGACTGGCTCAGTGGTATAACTCTCCTGGCTCGGACTGCTGCTGCCCCTCCCAGGCCTCTAGGGCTTTCTCCGGGGAGGACACCACACTCCCTTCCTACCCCCCAGAGATGCCCATGGTTACTCCTGAGCTTGCATGGGGTGGGGCATGAGGCCCTCAGCCTCCGGTACCCAGTGCCCAGGTGGCAGGCCTGTCGCAGGGCCACAGGGCCAGTTCCGAGGGCACAGATGGCGAACACGCTGCTCTCTCATGCTCATCCGTGCCATTCCTCTCCCAGCCCCACTGCCCAGAGTGGCTTCTTATTTTATTTTTTTCTTTTTTGAATTCTATCTGAAACTGGGGGAAAAGAGGGAACCAAAAAGGTCCTTTGGGCTTCTTTGTGTTGTCCCATTGACCCTTCTGCCTGTGGTAGGTGCCTGTCCTTCCCCCCAGCTCAACCTCCTGCTGTCTCTGGAGAGGAGACATGTCTTCCTCAGATGCCCTCAGCGTGACTGGGAAGTCCCACTGCCATCTCCCCAGCTACCTTGTTTTTTCTTTTCTTTTTTTTTTTTAAAGGTTTTTGCTAGAGGGCATGTATGAGAGAGACAGAGAAAGAGAGAAAGAGAACTCAACCCCCAGGATGGATGGTCACGCTGCAATCCCGTTCTCCTCTAGGGATTTGGGTGTACATGGACCTGGCGTGAGTTTGAAGCCTCCAGGTCGAAGACTCAAACCACAGTCAGTCATGTGGGAGTCCAGTGCCTTAACCACCATGCCACCTGCCCCCCTCCCTTTTAAATTTGCTATAAGGCGCAGGAGCTCCCTGGACAGAGAGAGAAAGTGAGAAAACACCCCCGGGGGGATGGCCATATCACAATCCCTTTCTAGTCCCTTCTCCTCTCAGGGTTTTGGGCATGCACACACACCTCTCAGGCAGCCAGGTCCAGGACTTGAACTGTGCGGTTGGCCATGTGGGATCCGGCTGTCTTCACCACCCCGCCACCAGCTGGCTCTTCCAGCCACCTTGCTAAATCCACTTCTTTTCCAGGACATGGATGGCAGTAGTTTGTTTTCTAGCTTCCTTCCTTCCTTCTCCGGCAGTTATTCTGCCCGGCCACTGCCTGCTCCCTGAGGGCCCCGCGCAGACAGCGGTCGCGATGCCTGGCCCCTGCCTTAGCCTCCGGCACAGCCACGTGACCAGCTCTTCCAGAGCTGCACTGCCCAGTGCTGTGCAGGCAAGGGGGCGAGGTGGAGGGGAGAAGGGTTCACTCCACTGCGGGCCTCGGGCGTATGCAAGGCATGCCTGTGAGCGTGTGTGGGTCTCACACCCAGGGCTTGCGTCGGGCCTCTCCTCCCTTCATTCTGTCCTCGACGCAGAACCGGGAAACCAGCAACAGAAGAGATGCGGAAAATCCGCTCCTGCGCTCTTCTCCCTTAGCTGCGGTTCTCCTGAGTACCACTAGGAGTCACTATTGCTCCAGTCACCGATCCCCGCAGGGGCACGGGAGGGATGGGGTCCACATAGGTGGTTCTTGCTGCCCACTGTGACACTGTCAGGGCAGTGCATCTGCCACTCCAGGCCCTCCTGCAGGAGCTGTAGACAGCTCTTGGGCCAGCAGCTGGAGTAGGCCAGGACATTCGGCACACTAGTCCCCAGACCCAGTGTGGCAGAGTACACATCTTTGGCCCCAGGACCAGGGTGCAGGAAGCTCACAAACCCCTCTCACTGCCTTCACCAAGTTCGAAGTCATTCTCTGCAACCCTCCCCTTCAAATGCCCCACAGCACTGGTGGGAAAGTGCCCCCAGGCTCCCCCGTGCAACTTCAATATGCCTCGGAGGCATCTCTGCTTGTGGGACAGAAGCTGAGTCTCCGGCTCCCACTGTAGCACAGGGAGCCAGACTCAGGCCCTGCTCGGTGTGTGTCCTCTGCGGGGTGGGGGGTAACTAGCAGGGGAGGTGATGCCATCGGGCCCCCTCGCCCCCCATGTTCCTCCCTTGCAGTCTGTCCTGTGATACTCCGGGAAGTGTCTGCCCAGTAGACATGGCAAGGGACAAAATAAGGATGAGACGTGTGGGGACTGGCTGGCTCTGCTGGGAGGCCAGACACAAAGGTTCCCTGCCGGGCTCAGCCACTTCTGGGCCTGAGTGGGGAGATAATAGCAAGCTCGTCCTGCCTCACTGCCATGGCAACCCTGGCTGCTCCGGTCCTCATGGAGGTGGTGTTTGACAGCAGTGTATTCATCCTGCATCGCTGCCTTAGGGTCAGCGCCTCAAGTCCCACAGGAGGGAGAGAGGAAGTTCATCAGAGCGATAATGGGCTGCCCGCGACCAGGGCACAAGCACACTCGCCATTTATTGCGCCTTCTCCGGGCTTCCCATGAGAGGCAGGGCTGGGGGAGGGGCGGGGGAGGGGCAGAGGGAAGGCAAGGCTCTTCCAGCCTTAATCATCCCAGGCTAATAACTGAGGAGAAGAGACTGGAAAAAGGGGCGAATGTGCACCAAGGGATGTCCCTAGAAGAAAGGAAGGAGGAGCACCAGCTTGGGGGTCCTTGGGTGGGGCGAGAGGAGAGGGAGGGTCTACCAGGGCCAGGCTAGGAGCCCACTCGCCCTGGGCTGCTCCCCATGCCACCTGATGTGCGGGGGGCAGAGGGCGGGGTGGAACCCAGTGACTAGGAGGACAGTCAAGTGCCCCCCCACCACCACCACGGGAACAGACAGGGCTCCAGGCCTCCCCGGATGGCTCACTGGATTTTAAGCATGTTGGTGACATCAGGAGACCCAGAGCTGAGAGTGAAGTTCTTGGGGCCCTGTCTCCTGGGTGGATGGACCCTCTCTTCCTGGTCTGAGTGGGGTCTCCCACTCCAGGGCTGTACACCTGCCTGTGGTCTACCCGTTTGCTTCCTCACGGGGAATTCAGACAGCAGAGACTGTCTCCTGCGGGGACTCCGCTCTCACTGTCCCTCACCTTTCCTGCTCCTGCTCTCTACCTCCCGCAACCCCCGGCTATGCCCAATCTGAGCAGGGTAAGGACAGGGCGAGGACTTCTGGACATCCCACGACTACAAAGTTCGGGTCCTTCCTCTCTTCCATGGGAGGCCAGCCAGCCGGGGAACAGGACGCCCCTCAGTGCCGGGGACCCCCGTTTGGGGTGCTGCAGTTTAAGGAAGCCCCTTTTGGAGTTGGCAGGGAGTCAGGCTCCGCGTCGGAGGGTTGCAGGGAGCTCCGGCCACCGTGGCACTCGGGCCCGTAGTAGAAGGAGCGCAGGCGGAATGAGGGCCGCAGCTCACCCCGGATGCTGTCCAGGATGTGGGTGAAGGTGGGGCGCAGGCGTGGGTTCTGCTGCCAGCAGCGGCTCATAAGCTCCTGCCTGGCGGGTGAGGGGCAGTCAGAGGGGTCGGCGGCCCCGCCCACAGCTGGGCCTCCTGCCCTGGGAGAGTCGGTCAGTAGGAGTCAGGCTGTGGGGCATCATGTTTGGGAAGGTCAGAGAAGGGGTGTGGTGTGGTGAGAGTTTAGAAAGAGGGGCCCTGTAGCTGGGGATCAGTGGGTGTAAAAGCCTCAGAAGAGGTGGGCCAGAACCAGGGGAGGCATGCAGGCAGTGCAGGGATGAAGGAGGGGAGATGGGGGAGTTGGGGGAAAGACTCACAGTTGAAGGGGACAGCCCTCCAGCTCCTCCAGGACCCCACCGTCCATGACAAACTTGAGCACCTGCTCGTTGGACAGGCCCTGGTAGGGCTGTTCAGCCAGGGTCGCGATCTCCCAGAGCACCACGCCGAAAGACCTGGAGCACACACAGGAGGGCCTGAGCCCAGCACCCCTTTGGCTCAGTGCACCCAGACAGAGGGAGGGCAGTGTCCCAGGCCCCTCCCCAGTCCTGCCTCTATATCCCGGGAGCCCCACCAGACATCCGAGTGGGTGGTGAAGATTCCATCTTTGAGGGACTCGGGGGCCATCCAGCGCACGGGCAGCAGTCCCTTCCCGCCCTTGCGGTAATAATCTGTCTCGTACACGTCCCGAGTCATCCCGAAGTCTGGGAAGTGAGGGTGGAGGGCATGTGGGCAGGCAAGTGGCACACCAGCTCCTGCCCAGGAGTACCTCCCCAACCCTCCACCTCCTGAGTCTCCGAGAATCCTGGAATGTGAGGGCTCAGAGGCCCTCAGAGCTCATCCCATCCAAACCCTCTGCCTTTGAGGGGAGTCTGAGATCTGGAGTGGGGGTGATTAGCCAGTGTTCTCGTAGGCTATCAGGGATGGTGCTGTGGGCCAGGCCTGCGTCTCCTGACGCCTAACTTAGGGGAGTCTCTCTACTCTTCGCCCTCATCATCTGGCACCCTTTGTACCCCCAATCTTGACAGTGAAGTCCTGGGACACCATGCAGTTGCGAGCTGCCAGGTCTCGGTGCACGAACTTGTTGGCGGCGAGGTAGGCCATGCCATCTGCAATCTCACCAGCCATCTGCATCATATCCCCCAGAGCCGGCCGAGGGAGCCCGGGGTTGTTCTAGAGCGAGAGAGGGGGCTGGTGGAGAAGGAACGTAGAGGCTGGTCCCTGCCCAAGGACAACCCCTACACATGCACTGTTCCCAAGTCTTCTCCAACTCCCCAGCCCCTGGGCCCAGGGTCTTCCTGGTCCCCACCTCTGCCTCAGGTCGCAAAGATCGAAGATGGCTCTTGAGGTCCCCACGGGTCATTAATTCCATGATGACCAGAGTTGGCTGGCCCTGAGACACCACACCCAGGAGACGCACCTGGGATGGGCAAATTCTACTTGTAAGTCCATCAAGCGCCCATTGACCCTCCTGGTCAAAACCTTGACCCATTGTAACTACCGATACAGTGTGACCTAGACACCAGGCCTGACAGCAACCTCCACCCCATCGTAACTCTAATCCTGACCTAACAATGATCTAACATTGACCTAATGCTAACCTTAACGATGACCTAGCGATGACCCTGACCTTAACCCCCGACTTTGATCATATCTGACTACCATTATAGTCATGGACTTGGCCCAACTCTGTAACCATGACCTGAACAATCATCTCCACATTCAGTACTGACACCCCTCATACATGACCCTACTATGACCCTGTTTGATGCTAATCCCAAGCATGAACTTTATCCGAGTAGGATCCTAACCACAGTCCCAACCCTGACCCTAACAGTCCCCCTGACCTGCCTTACCACATGGTGACACTTGAATGCTTTCATGACAGAAGCCTCCTTGAGGAACTCAATGCGCTCCCGGGGACTGGCCAGCTCATTCACTGTCTTCAGGGCCACAGGCGTGGCCTCCTCTCCAGCCTCCAGTCCTCGCACCAGCCCCTCGTACACCATCCCGAAGGAGCCCTGACCTAGTTCCCGGATTACGGAGATCCGTTCCCGAGGCACCTCCCACTCGTCAGGGATGTACACTGAGAAGATGTGGGGGTCGATGTGGGGGTCATGAGGCAAGGGTGCTGCTCTCTGCCACACCCCTCCCACTTCTTTCCTCTTCTTCCAAAGGGCTCCAGTCCCAAGGCCACCTTCTCCCAGAAGGGCTCCGGGCAGCCTGCCCTTCTCTCCTGTCTCCCTCTCCCACACCACCTGTCCCTGACCCCAACCTACTGTCAGAGGCGCTGAAGTATTCAGGGTTCACTGAGGTATACAGGGTGCTGTTTCTGCAACGGGGGTCAGGGGGGAGCTGGTGGGGCCTTAGGAAGGAATGAGCAACTCCAGAGGACCAAGAGGGGCATCCCGGGGAAGAGAGAGTTACCGACCACAACCCCAGCCTGGGCCAGGGAGCCCCACTACTTTGTGTTCTAGTCTTGGTCCCAGGTCTGGGACCTGACAGGTGGGAATAGGGAGGACGTGAGAGTAGAGGGGCTCCTGCCCCTGGCTGGGAGCCCAGCCAATCAAGGCTCGGCTAGGCCCGGGGGCCAGGCCACAAAAACCCGCCCCC
>NW_006159943.1:1351583-1352964 GCF_000334495.1 Tupaia belangeri chinensis
CTCGGCTAGTCCAGGAGCCCAGCCAATAAAGCCCTGCCCCACTCTCCTCTCACACTCAGCCTCAGAGGGCTGGGACACCAAGCATACTGAGGGCTCTTGCCTCTTCCCCCTGTGATGGCAGGGCCAGCGTCATTATTGGTTTGGGCTGGTTTGCCTAGACTGAGGGGTTCCTGGGATTGCAGACTCTTACGGCTGCACCCTGGGAAGTCTCAGGAGAAGTGGGATGAGTTGGTCACTGTAGCCGAGGGAGTGTCTTCTCCATGCCATCCCCAGGAGAGAGCGACTGCCTCTCAGGAAATCCCTGCGTGGGCCTCGCCGACCACCCTCCAGCCGCACTGACCCTCCCTGAGGGCTCAGGGAGAGAGGGGTGGGAATTGGTGGGACCGTCATCACCTCTTCTTGCCGTAGAAGAAACCGAGGGCAGCAAGAATGATGAGCAGCATGAGCCCCACGGGGGTGACAGTGAGGAGGACGTGCAGCCCTCCGGAGTCTTCCTCCTCTGGTGGTCAGAGCACAGGGTCAGAGGGCAGCAGGGGTAGGGTCAAAGATGGAGGAGTCTGAGGGTGTGGAAGGATGGGGTGAAGGGGCTTGGGATCGGCTGGGGACCAGGCGGGGCGGTGTGGGGACACAGCTCTGGGACAGACACTGTGTATACCTGGACCAAGAATGTAGAAGGCCACGCTGTCTGTCCAGGAGCCATTGCCAGCCAGTGAGGTTGCCCGAACCCTGGCAGAGTAGTTTCCAGGGGGCAGCAAGGCCAGATGGACGCCCCCAAACTTGGCATAGCGAAGGCGGGACACACACAGCACTGTGGCCTCCTGGGGGCAACACAGAAGAGCTGCTGGGAAAGAAACGAGGCAGGAGCTGGGGCTGGCCTGGGGCCTGGGGTACCTACCTCTCCGGAGCGCCGGTACTTGATCTCATACTTGAGGATGAGTCCGTTGGGGTCTGGTGGCTCAAGCCAGCGCAGGAGGACACTGCTCTTGCTCGCCGCCTCCCAGGCCACCCTCCCTGGGATACCGTCGGCCTCTCCTGCGGGAGGGGGCATCTGGCAGCCAGGCCACAAGTAGCTCCTTAGTCTCAAGCTCAAACCCAAGCTAAACCCGGGCTAAGCCGGGTCTGAGGAAGCACTGGGATTATGGGAACTGGAAGGGGAGGGCAAAGCCAGGCGCTGGGTTTGGCGGGAGGCCGGACCTGCTCGACAGAGCACGGAGGGCACAGGGCCCTCGGGGTCGGTGGCGGGGATGGACGAGGTGTGTGTGGACCACCTACTGTGGGGCATGGTGCGTGCAAAGACGAAGGTGGCGGCGCTGCAGCCCACGGAGTGCGCCGCGTGGTTGCAGGCGTGGATGTCGATCCGGTATTCCGTGAAGTGGCGCAA
>NW_006159943.1:1354618-1355270 GCF_000334495.1 Tupaia belangeri chinensis
TCCGCGTTTTTGCGGGAGGGGGCAAAAGCCGCTAAGCACCGCTCGCTCCCGGGGCACCTTGTCCTCCTGGATCTCGAAATCCGAGCTGTTGCCCCCCAGCCGGAGGATTCCGGCAGCCCGACGGTGCCGCCCTGAGTCTCTGGAGAGAGCGTTAAGTCAGAGCCCTGATCCTGTCCTGGGAGCGACAGCCCTCAGCCCTCGGCCTTACCTCGCTCACCTTTGGGGGTTTTTGTTGATGGATGTCACTTTCCAAGGGGATCTGAGGAGGCCAGGGGCGCCCTATCAGGCTGGTCAGGAACGCGCCCGGTGGCCCTCGGCAGTCAAGCTCAGCTTCCGAACCTACCCCAAATCCGGACCCTGCCCACTGGCGTAGAGGCCTCCGCGCAGCGCCCCGCCCTCCCCGAGGGGACCCACCCTCAGGCCCCGCCCATCAGACCCGCCCTGTCGACGTGCGTTTCGTCGCACTTGGGAATGGTGATGGCGTTGTGCAGAAAGTTCTCAAACTTCTTCTGGAACGAGGCCTCTTGCGCCTCCAGCGCGGGCAGGGCCTGTCCAGGAGGCGGGTGCTGGCAAGGGCAGCAGCCGGGCTCCATCTCCGTCTCAGGTTCCCCGTCTTCACGGTCGAATCGGGGGTCGTTGTTACTGGTGGGCA
>NW_006159943.1:1355391-1356043 GCF_000334495.1 Tupaia belangeri chinensis
TGCTGCCAGCCGCTGCCACAGCACCAGGTAGTAGGTGATGTTGCCATTGCGCTGGGTCGGTGGCTTCCAGCGCACCAGGAGGTGGGAAGAGGAGTTGGACGTGGAGATGACGTCTTGGGGCACCGTGGGCGCTGGAGGTATGAGGAAGGTACCACTCAGGGCCCTCTCAAATACTGTCTGGTGAGGAGCCCCTCCATCTGGGGTCCCAACCCTGGCTCTTCTCCCAGGGAAGGGCCCGCAGCGCTTCTCCCTGGGAGTCAGCATTCTGTTTTTTCATTCTCCAAAAACCCTAGAGTTTTCACAGCTATTTTAAAAAAATAATTATTTACTAAATTTTATTTATTACTATTATTTTTTAATCTGACCAGAGAGAGACATGGAGAGAGAGAGGGAAAGTGAGAAAGCAAGCTGCCAGTTCCAAGATTTGAATGTCGGTCAGCCATGTGGGAGTCCAGTGCCTCAACCACCACGCCACCTGCTGGCCCCTCGAGGGCTCAGCTGTTTATCCCACACTGTTCCAACCAGCCTCCCTGAGATCTGTGCAAATGCCCCATTGCTTCTTGGCCTTCTGGCTAAACTCAAGAGTAGGCAAATGCCCCTCTTCTCTCTAGGACTCAGAGCAGCTGGCCTGCCAGCCAGGTGTCCAGTGCCC
>NW_006159943.1:1356074-1370966 GCF_000334495.1 Tupaia belangeri chinensis
CGGCATTCTGGTGCCTGGCCTCCTCTTTTATCCTCTCACAAAGATGCCAGCCTCTAACTCCTGCCCCCTCCAGAGTTCCCGCCTACCTGCAGGCAGGGTTCGGAGGTAGACGATGGGGCTCTGGGCTCCTTGATGGGGGCTGTCCTCAGCAGTGGTCAGTGTGATGGCCCGTACAAACACTGCATACTGTGTCCAGGGCTTGAGGGGGGCTAGGGTCACCCCTGGCTCCTGGGTGCGGCTGAGGGGCAGCTCTACATCCAGCAGGTTCCAGCTCTGTGCTCCACAGGCATCTGGCCCCACGTGCTCAGTGGCATTCTGGAATGGGCTGAACATCCACCCCATCCCCAGTGTTGAGGGGCAGCTCGGCCCCACACCCTGGGAGTGGGGTGCTAGGGAAAGTTCTAGCACCCTCTCCTTTCTATATCACCCCAAGATTGTCACCGTCCTTCTTCTTCCAGAATGCTTGAGGGCAGAGCCATGACTCCAGCTACCTGTTAGACCCTGCAAGCCCGTTGGGATCCGTGTCATCAGCCAACTTTGTGATCAAATACGAGGGGACTTCAAAGTTGGTGGAAAGATGGAATTAAAATATGAGTTTATCTTGGTGCCAACAACTTGGAAATTCAGGTGTACTTTCCCACAGCATTTTCCATAAATTTGAAGACCTCTCCTTCCTCCTCATCCTTAGCAGGGACTATTGAACTTTGGTTGCAATGAATATTACACAAATCTTGCATCGCATAAATAAAACTAGCAGGTGGGTGTGGAAGGGTCCCTTCTCCTAGGAACAGCAAGCAATGAGGTTATCCAAGTCCCCCCGCCCTGGGCAAGTGGGGTGGCCTAAAACCAGAACCATGAGACCACTCTTCTCATGGGCAGAGTGTCTTAACTTAGGCCCCTGAATGGACTTTGGAGGTCTGTGAGCCTCTCAAACTATAGGCAGTTTTGTTTGTGTGTGTTTTTCTAGAGAGAGAGGGGGTCCTAGCTTTGTGCCTTCTCAAACATGTCCATAATGTCTAAAGGCCAAGACCCACCGCCCCAGAGAAACTGACTGGGACCAGAGGCAACCAGTACTGGCTGCCTGGAGGCCAGGGCAGGGGTAGTGCTTGGGGAGGCACTGCTGGCTGTGCCCTGGTTGTGCCCTGGTTGACAGAAGTGGAGCCCACATGGCCGATGTCGGAGTAGCTCATGGGGAGACGATGGGCATCGTGCTAATGTTCATGAAGTCTGTCTTTGGAGAGGAGGAGGGACGGAATTCATACTCAGCCAGGGACAGAATCTGAGCAGAAGGGGGTAGGGTGGGGAACTTGAGGCCCAGCAGGAAGTGCCTGCCCTTGTTGGGATGCAGGAGCAGGTACAGGAGCCCAGAAGCAGGGGTGTGTGTGTACGAGTGTGTGGGGGGTGCTATGTAGGCAGGTACCTTGACTGTGGATCTGCTCAGAGCCAGAATTGAGCCAGGATCCACAGTGTATGTTTCGGGAGAGCACGGCAGAGTCACACCGCGAGGCAGTGATGCCCGGGGAGCTTCCTGAAGGAGCCCCAGGGGTCGCTGCTCTTAGAACCCAGCTGTGCATCATGTTGCAGACCTTGAACTGCACGGGCCAGGGGGTGCCCTTCACATTGCAGCCCTTGTCAGTGCCTCTTCTTCTTCTTTTTTTTCACCCCCCAGGGGGGATGGTCACGCCGCAATCCCTTCTCCTCCATTCTCCTCTCGGGATCTTGGGCATGCACGCACACGCGCCCGGCGTGAGTTTTAAGCCACCGGGTCCGGGACACGAACCGCGGTCGACTACGTGGGAGTCCAGCGACATAGCCATTACGCTAACTGCTGGTTCCCGTCAGTGCCTCTTAAAGTGTGGCCCATGAGTCAGCAGCTTTGGCATCACCTGGGCACCTGCACTGTCGGGAATGCAGACTCACAGGCCCTACTCGGGACTCACTGGGTCAGAATCTGTAGAGGGAGCCCAGGAGCCTGATTTCGGCAACGCCCCAACTCCCCACGTTAGAGACCTTCGCCTGTCACCGAGGCCTGGGAGAGCCTGGGAGAGCCTGGGCCATGGAGTAGGCCTCCCACCAGTGACTGCCTCCTTCCTCCCAGGCCAGGCCCTGGGCTGGGGTTAGCTAAGACCTCTCCATGTTACTTCACAGGAAATGCTCCTGAACCCCGTCTTCCTTCTACCGCAGGGCATTCCTCACACTTCCCTCCTAGCCTGCCATCCGAAATCCACTTCTCTTCCAAGGATATCTTTTTGATTCTTAGCCATGTTTTTGGAGAAGTCCTTCCTGTGGTCTGACCACTATCTGTCCTGTTGGTGCCCAAAGAGAGGAGCCGCTGGCCCCTGGCGGTCTCTGTTCCCTTCCTTCCTCAGGCTTTAATGAAATGCTGGCAGAGCTGTTCAAAACACTGGCCAATTAGTGGGCCCTCCCCGAACCCCTCGGGCGGGAGCATGTGGTCAGTGTAGGACATTAGCATAGAGAATGGAGGTTTAATTATCTGAGTCTTTTCCTGGGCTCTCAGAGGTCCTGATTGTCCTCTCCACTTCACGTGGTGAGGGGAATCTGAGGCACGCAGGGATGAAAGCGAGGGAAGAGAGCCAGGCGTGGGCCCTACCGGTGCGACCAGGGGGTTTGGGCGCCCGGGCTCCGGTGGCTGGGCTGGCTTCCGCCCTCACCTGCCTGCTCAGCCGGTCCAGGCCCCGCCCCGCCGCGGCGCCGCCCCGGGTACTCACGACTCCTTGTAGTACACGATGAAGCTGAGCAAGTCGCGGGCCTCCAGCGGCTCGTAGCGCTCCCAGCGCAGCAGGATGCGGTCGGCCTCCGTCACGTTGGACACGAAGCGCAGGGTGCGAGTCTGGCCTGGGCGGGTCAAGGGGCGAACATCTGCTCCCAACCACTCCTGTCATCCACTTGAGTCCCCACCCTGACCCTGCTGCATGCCATCCCTGTGCGATTCCTAGGGTCCCCCAACCCCCGAGGGCATGTGTCTGTTACTTCAGTGCCTGGGACAGCGTGTGTGAGCGTCTGGGTGTCCCTGTGCGGAGCCCTGAGTGTGTCTCAGGGTAGCGTCTCTTTGCGGGTGTGCTCGCTCCCTGTGGGGTTCGGGGCTCAGGCCTCACAGGCAGCGCGGTCTCCGTTGGTGCGAGGGTTGATCTCCGCCTTGTTCTGCCGACCTCGAGTGCCGGTCACCTCCTCCAATCGGTAGATGTGCTCCAAGCAGAGGCGGGGGTTGAAGGCGAAGTAGATTTTACCTACGGGAATGGTGAGCCCTGCGGCCGCCCAGGCCCCCAGCTGCTGTAGGTTCTGGTTGTCCAGCACGTACAGAGTGTAGTTCCTGCGGGAAGCCAGAGGGCCTTGGTCTACGGGGAGCTGGGGCTTGGGCAGAACGGCTAGCTTAGGGGGGGCAGTGAGGACAGTGGGGGGAGGGGTGCTGGGCAGCCCCCTTGCAGCCAGCATGGGATGGGGTTCATACACTCACACTCTGTGCCACTGACCATTCTTTTTAGTTTAAAAAACCCTGGCCGCATTAGGGGTGGGCCTCGACTGGTAGGTGGTAGGAACGTAGGTGGTAGGAACGGTACTCAAACAGACTCTTGCTCTGCAGTCCAGAGGAGCAGATAATTACAGCCAACCCCTACAGAGCTATAGGGAAGCATAATTTGCACCATGTACACTGTGTTCTGAGCATCGTTTTAAATGCTTTACACATAGCAACTTAAGCAGTATTTACAATAGCCCTAAAAGGTATCTTGGGTTATATGAGCACCACTTTATAGATGTGAAGACTGAGGCCAGAGAAGTAACCCACCCAGAGTCACACAGCTAGCTCCAGAGCCCATTCTCCTCCCCACTGTTCTGGGAGTGCTGGGGAGAGGGCCTGAAAGAAGGGTCTGGTCAGAGGCCTGATTCTGACTCCTTACCCATCCACCATGGCGTCTCCCCGGATTAGTTTGAGGTTCTTGAAAAAGCCCAGAGACACCAGGGCAAAGGAGTGCTTGATTTTGAGGAAGCCAGTGATGGTCTCCACTAGCCCCAGGCTGCGCTGTAGCTCTGGCTCCAGGTTGTCTGCGGATGAGACAGGGCTGAGGCAGGAGCAGGAGCAGGAGCAGGAGCAGGGGAGGTGATGGGCTGGCAGGGTGAGGGGGATGCGGAAAGTGGTGCCCAATGGGGTCCTTGTATGGGGTGTGGCTGGAGGAGGGGCGTGTCCCAAAGCAGGTACGGCAGGTACTGACAACCCTGGCGAAGGTTGAGGATGAGGCTCCCCTCCACGTGGGTGCAGCCCACCAGGTCCTGGGCCGCCTGGACGGAGTCGATCGTCTTGGTGCCCACTTTACACTCTTTGGGGCACAGCCCCTCGCACTTGTGGCAGAATATGCTGGCAGGGGCAAGCAGACGGCATGAGCCCTGGGCCGGTGTGGGCCTCCTCATCGCCCTGAGTGCCCCACCTGCCCTCCGCTTACCTGCTGCCATTACGGGTGAAGCCCGGAGGGCACTGGGCCAGGCAGCTGCCGTGGTGGATGCCGAAGGCGGAGGCACGGCCGGGCATGGAGCGCAGGCTGGCACAGCGCTCGGCCGTGACGCAGCGCCAGGACTCGTGCTGGTAGGTGCCTGGGGGACAGGCCTGGTGGCAGGCACCCTGGAAGTAGAGGTGGCGGCAGGCTACACAGGCCCGGGGGTCTTCCGGCCGGCTGCAGCCCCCCAGGCATTCCGCGTGGCAGCACTCGCCTTCCGCTGTGCAGGCCAGCCCACGGGGGCAGGGGCACACTGTGGGAGAATGCCGTGTGAGGCCTCACCCCGGGCCCCTGGGTCTTGGCCCTGACCCCCTCCTGGAACGACACTGTCGCACCCAGCTCCCTCCAACTCCGATGATCCTGTCCATTTCCCTCAGATGAGGGCTCTTGAGGACAAGGACCGGGGGGGCCCCTCTCTGTGGCTCTCCACCTCCCACAGTGCCTGGGCAAGGGTGCCAGTGGCCCTGTCCCTCATCTGGGCAGGGGTGCCAGTGGCCCTGTCCCTCATCTGGGCATGGTGCCTGGAGCAGCTAGGCCCAGGCCAAGGCGGGGCTGGGTGTGTGCGAGGGAGGGCCCAGCTGGGCTTGCCTACGCTGCCTCCCTCCTGAGCTCCCTGCCCTGGATGTCTTCGGGGGAGATGTGCGGGGTGGGGGTCAGCCAGGGCGTGTTGACACTGTACACAGAGGCCTGCAGCGGTGTGTTTACAGCCAACAGGGAGGCGCCAGAGTGTGGGCCCGGTGGCTACGGCAGGGATCCAGTTACACTCCTGCCCTGGTGCTCAGGTATTGGGGGGTGAGGGGAGCTGACCTCCAAGAGCTGTGTGGCAGAGACCCCCGGATCTGCATCAGCCTCTGAAAGGTCTCTCCCTCCCTGATTTCGTCCTCCCGACCTTCCCTCCTCTTCCCCTTTGCTCTCTGCGGTCCCCTCTTCACGTATCTTTCTTCCTGAAGGAGATCCCACCTCACCTCATCTGTCACCTCCTTCGTTCTCCCGCTCCGTGCCCATTGCGATACCGCCAGCTTACCCAGTGCCTGGCCACTTTCATTAGGAGCCTAGAGCTGCTGCCCCGCCCTGGTTCTGCTCTCATGCTGTGTAGAAGAACCCGTCCCGCGAAACGGCCCTACGGTGGCTTCATAGGTGAGGAGGTGAGGAGGTGAGGAGGAAGCACAGAGAGCTGTGTGGACACGGCCGGCAGAGCAGCACTGGCTGACTCCGTCCAGGCCCCCAGCCTTTAGACGTACCCACTCCCCTGTACTGCCTCTCCTGCCTCCCCTGTGCCCACCCTGTTCCTGTCCTTGACCAGGACTCCCTGATGCCGCCTCGTGCCTACCCCTTGACTGCCTTAGGCCACATCAGTTGTTTAACTTTCCCGCGTCTGTTTTCTTATCTGCAAAATGGGAGTACCACCAGGAGCTGACTCAGGATGAGTGAGGCTTGAAAAATGGTGGCAGCAGGACCAGCAGTTAGCATAATGGCTGTGTCGCTGGACTCCCATGTAGTTGACTGCGGTTCGAGTCCCGGACCTGGTGGCTTAGACACGTGCCATGTGCATGTGCGTGCGTGCCCAAGATCCCGAGAGGGGAATGGAGGAGAAGGGATTGTGGCGTGGCCATCCCCCCTGGGGGGTGATTTCTCGCTTTCTGTCTCTCTGTCTCTCTCTGTCTTTCTAGAGAGTGCACGTGCCCAATAATAAAAAAGACTCTCAAAAAAAGAAAGAAAGAAAGAAAAGAAAAATGGTGGCAGCAAAGCACTGACCTAGGACATCTTGTGGCCACCTGGCCCCATCAGACCCCGCCTGGCCTGTGCCCCCGGCCATGTTCTGCACCAGTGCCCACCTCTCTGGCAGTGACTGGAGGTCCAACACCTGTAGTCAGTGTGCCCGCTGAAGGTGGTCCTGGCACAGGGCTCACCAGCAGCGCCCAGCACGCCGGGGCACACATCGGCACACTCCTCGCCCAGCTTGTTGCCCACGATGTGATTGGCACCGGGTGCAGGCTGCAGCAGGCCCCAGTCGATGGTGGAGAGGTGGCAGAGCTCCTGGTTCTTTTCCACCCGCACAGCCCCACGCAGCACAGCGCCCAGCGCGGGCAGCCCCACATCCCGCAGATGTGGCATCTCGAAGATGACCAGCGCGTAGCCCAGGAAGAGGCGGGCACCGCGAATGACTGCCAGGTTGGGAAAGAGGTCGCGCAGGCTCTCCAGGCCGTAGACACGGAAGAGCAGCAGGTAGTCGGTGACCTGGGTGAGGCGCGGGAAGCTGAGGCCACGGAAGTCCTCCCCGGTGGCGGTGAACATGAGCAGGATCTGCAGGTGGCCCTCCACCACGCTGCAGTTCTCCAGCCGCCGCAGCTCTGCCACCTCGGAGCGGATGTCCAGGCTGGGGCATACTGTGGGCACACGTGATGGCTGGTGAGTAAGCTCAGGCCAAGCAGCCCTGGCAGCTTTGGAGGAGTGGGACCGCACTGGCGGGGGATGCTGAGTGGAGAGTCGGCTCTGCTCTGTGTGTGTGGTGCCTCCTTCCTGGGTCTCACAGCTCCCTGAACTTTGCAGGATCTCGACTAGATGAGCTGCCAGGGGCAAAAGCGAGCTCCTGAGCTTCCCTCCTGAGACTGCTTCCCTTTCCCACTTAATGACACTTCAGTCTTGCAGGCTGGTTCAAACCTAAGGTCATCCTTGACTTCTTTATTCCTCACCTTCTACATCCCATGGGCTCTTGCTTTAAAGTACAAGGAGTCTTCAGAAGTTCATGGACAACGTGTGCTATAGGAAAACTACGCATGAAGGGCCAGCAGGTGGTATGGAGGTAAAGGCGCTCGATCCCACATGGCCCACTACACTGTTTGAGTCAGACCCGGCTGCTTGAAAATCATGCTGGATACGTGTGTGTGTGTGTGTGTGTGTGTGTGTGTGTGTGTGTGCCCAGAATCCCAAGAGGATAATGGAGTAGAAGGGATTGTAGTGTGGCCATTCCCCCGGGGTAAGAAGAGCTTTCTCACTGTTTCTGCCTCTGTCTCTCCCTGGTGAGTACATGCACTCTGTAGCAAATTTTAAAAAACCTCAAAAATCATGCATAAATTAAATTTTTTTTGGTGGGTGGCTAGCAGGTGGTGTGATGGTTGGGGCATTGGACTCTCATATGGTCTGGACCAGGAGACTTGCTTTCTCACTTTCCCTCTCTCTCTGGTAAGCACATGTACCCTGTGGCAAACTTAAATTAATGAATTAATAGGGGTTGGCAAGTGGCGTGGAGGTTAAGGGCGCTGGATTCCCACATGGCCGACTGTGGTTTGAGTCTCAGACCTGGCGGCTTGCTTTCTCACTTTTAAAAAAAAATTAATTTACTTAATTCCATTCGTTATTATTATTTTTAATTTGATCAGAGAGAGAAAAAGAAAGTGAGAAATCAAGCTGCCAGGTCCAGGACTCAAACTGCGGTTGATCATGTGGGAATTCAGTGCCTCTAACCATCATGCCACCCACTGGCCCCTGCTTTCTCACTTTCTCTCTCTTTCACTCTGTACCTCTCTGATCAAATTGAAATAAATAAATAAGGTTAAATAAGATAATTATTTAAAAATAAAAATAAAAAATTAATTAGTTAAAATAAGTAATTTTCAAAAGTTTTTGTAGGGACCAGCAGTTGGCATAATGGCTATGTCACTGGACTCCCATATAGTCAACCGCGGTTTGAATCCCAGACCTGGTGACTTAAACTCACACCGGGCTTGTGTGCATACGTGCCCAAGATCCCAAGAGAAGAATGGAGGAGAAGGGATTGCAGCATGGCCATCCCCCCTAGTGGGTGGTGATTTCTTGCTTTCTGTCCCTCTGTCTCGCTTTGTCTTTCTGGTGAGCACACACACCCTATAGCAAAAACCTCTTCCAAAAAAATTTTTTTGTACTGAAGTAAACACATCCCCAGGGCCAGACAGTGGCTTAGCAGTAAAGTACAATACTCTGTAAGGCTGACCCACAGGGTCTTTAAAAATTATATTAAAAAAAAATCTAAAACTCTGAAAGCCAGCAGGTGGCATGGTGGTTAAGGTGCTGGACTTCCACATGGCTGACCATGGTTTGAGTCCCAGACCTGGCAGCTTGCTTTCTACCTTTCCCTCTCTCTCTGGTCAAATTAAAAAATAATAACAATTTTTAAAAATTAAATAAATAATTATAAAAAAAAAAAAAACTAAAAAACGGGGCCAGAAGGTGGCATGGAGGTTGAGGAACTGGATCTCACATGGCCGAATGTGCAGTTTGAGTCCTGAACCTGGTGGTTTGAAGATCATGCTAGGTGGGTGTGCGTGTGTGCCCAAAATCCTGAGAGGAGAATGGAGGAGACAGGACTGTGGTGTGGCCATCCCCCCTGGGGAAGGATTTCTCACTTTCTCTCTCTCTCTCTCTCTCTTTCTGGTGAGTGCACATACCCTGTGGAAAAAACTAAAAACAGAAAACTTAAAAAATAAACTTACTCTTTAATTCTATTTTTCCACAAACCTTTTGAAGCCCCCTCATGTAACCGGAGTCTGAGTGCTGGTCACCACCTTTACTGTTCCCACTGTCACCTCCTCCTAGATTTATGGTAATAGCCTCGTGGATTGTCCCTCACTCCCATCCTGGTCCACACTATGGTCCATTCCCCACTCTGAAACCAGAGTGGTCTCCTCAAAACAGTCAGGCCACACTCCTCTGCTTGAACCCCTCCGATGGCTCCCATCTCACTTGTGTTACAGCCAAAGTCCTTACCGTGGCCTCTGAAGCCCTGCATGACTCAGGCCCCTATGACCTCACTGGTTCCGTCCATTTTCTCTCTCCTTTTCAGTCACATTGACCCTTCACTGTCTCTCAAACGAGCCGGCTAACTCCTGCCTCAGGGGCTCGTACTGTGCTCCCTCTGGCCGGAACACGCTCCTCTCCGTGGCCACCTCACTTCCTTAAGTCTGCCCAAACTTCGACTCCTCAAGGAGGCTTTCGCCATCATGTTGAAAAATGTGACACTCCCTGCCCTTCCCACTTCCTGCTTAATTTTTCTCTATAATTCTTTAAAAATAAATGTATCAATTTATCTTTTATTTGTTACAATTTTCAATCTGGTGGGCCTGGGGCTCAGACTGAGGTCAGCCATGTGGGAATCCAGCACCTTAACCACCACACCACCAGCCGGCCCCTCTCTATAATTCTTAACACTGGCTAATATATGGGACCAGCAGTTAGCATAATGGCTATGTCGCTGGACTCCCATGTAGTCAACCGCGGTTCGCGTCCTGGACCTGGTGGCTTAAAAACTCACGCCAGGTGACCATCCCCCCTGGGGGGTGATTTCTCGCTTTCTGTCTCTATGTCTCTGTCTGTCTGGCGAGCGCACGTGCCCTGTAGCAAAAACCTCTAAAAAAAAAAAAAAAAAAAAAAACCAAAAACCTCACACCAGGCGCATGTGCATGCATGCCCAAGATCCCGAGAGGAGAGTGGAAGAGAAGGGATTGCGGCGTGGCCATCTCCCCTGGGGGTGATTTCTCGCTTTCTGAATCTCTGTCTGGTGAGCGCATGCACCCTATAGCAAGAACCTCTCAAAACAAACAAACAAAAACAAAAAAACACTGGCTAATATATGACTATTTACAGATCGAATACCCCTTATCCAAAATGCTCATGACTAGAGTGTTTCAGATTCGGGGTCTTTTGGAATATTTGCATATACACATGATCTATCCCGGGATGGGATCCGAGTGCAAACATGAACTCATATTTCAGATACGCTTCTTACACAGAGCCTGGAGGTCATTCTATACGGTACTTCTGTATTGCAGCACATTGACTGCACCCCGCCATGTGAGGTCAGTGTGGGATTTTCCACTGTGGCATCATGTCAGCACTCAAATAGTTTCAGATTTTGGAGCATCTGCATTTTGGATTTTAGATGAGGGATGCTCCACCTGTACTTATTTTATTTCTTATAGGCTCCATAAGGACGGGGGTCCTTGTGTAATTGATTTCTGTATCTTAGTGTCTGGACACAATTGGTGCCCAGTAAATAACTCACGAGCGAACGAATGAACAGGTGAATTCAGTGTCTGGTCTGAGCGTCATCTACCCATCTCTCCCAGTCCTAAGGAAGCTAGATGCCTGTTCCCTACATTAATTTACTCTTGAAGGGGCATTCAATGGCTCCCACTTGCCAAAGGTTCCAGTTTCAGCTCCTCGGGCAGACATTCTACGGTGTAGGAAAACCAGTCCCTGCGCTCATACCTCCAACCTCGACCCTTGTTCTGCAGACCTCAGCTGCAGCCTCCCCTCCCTGGCCCGCTGACCTGAGTTACCCATTTCCCCGTCGGACTCAGTGCCCACACCAGAATGCCTGGGGCACTGCCCCAACACTGTCCTCTCCATTTTGGTCATCACCTCCAAGATGGTGGGGCCATCGTGAGTCGGCCTGTGTTCCCCATGGAGCTCAGCTCATGGCTGGAAGCACTGGGCACTTGGGAACATGGACAGTGGTCATCTGGATCCCAAGTCCAACCTGCCCTTGGGGATTGGTTGTGTGTGGCTTCTCTTCTCTTTCTCTTTCTAAGGCATCTGCATCTATTCCTCTGGGGGGCCTGGGTGTCTGGACTCACTTGCTCCCAAGGGACCTTCTGACTCTCTATTTCAAAAGATTCAAGTCTGAATTTTTCAGCCTGACATTTAGGTCCTTCCCTTCCCACTGGCCCGCTAGTGACGTCACACATGTCATGTACCACACTGTCCAAGCCCATCCCCTGAAGGTCTGCTGAGAGGGAGGTGGGCAGGCAAGGCTCGCTCCCTGGGGCTCACTTCACACCTTCTCCCTATCATCACCCATGGTCCTGAGCGAGCCTCTGCCCGGCAGCAGCTGAGTGTGTGTGTGCGCGCACACACGTGTGTGTCTGTGTGTCTCAGCCCATGCAGGTACTCATGCATACAAAAGAGAGAGAGAGAGAAAAAATACTTCTATCCCCTCCAGGCGCAAGCCAATCAGGCTCCGTGAGGCAGATGGGGGGGTTCTCTCAGGTGCCCACTTCCCATCATGCCCCTGCCTCTCCAGGGCTCCCCTGATGGGAGTCATTTGGAAAAACAAATCTAAGTCCTTCACAAATTAACTCCTGCCTCCCCTCAGCACACGGATCTGTGCAGAGCTGCACTGGGAACAGGACAGCTGGGCGCACTGACCAAACAGCATCCCCGTCAGGGACGTGCTCCTGTCCTGACAACCATGGCCCTGGCTGGCATCCCCTGGGCCTGTCCCTGCATGGCAGTGGAGGTGGAGAGGGGTTCAGTGCCCGGGTGGGGGAGGCACCATGCCTTGCAGGCAGAACCTCTATGACTAGCACCCTTCCCGGACCCCTTAGCCCAACCCATCTGCGTCACTCATGTGTCTCTGTTGGACTCTGCCTTGCCCATAGAAGCAAGATTGGAGGAGCATTATGGGGCCCCTTAGGTGGGCACAGAGCCTCAGTCTAAGGGAATGGTGGAATTAGGAAGGGGACACCTTTTAATCCTTCCCTTTTGAATCTTCCACCTTCAGCTTTTTCCTGTCCCCACAAGCTCCTCCTCCTACCTCCCTCAGTTCCATGAGGGCCATTAGGCCACATGGCCCCCCCTCCACTCCCCCTCCACTCTCCAGACCAACTCCTAGAAAGAGTCTAGCCTCAGGGATGAGCTCTGGAGCACTAAGGAAAAGCAGCCCTTCCCTAAAACTAGCCCTACCTCCCTCAAAATGAATGGACCCTAAGGGTGGGGTGCAAGACTGAGCCCTGGAGGCAGAAGCTCAGGACCGGGTCTCAGCTTGACCCCTCCTTTCTCCCAGCCTCGGTTTCCAGTCTGCACAATGGATTCATTGCTTAACAGGGCCCGGTTCTTAGCTACTGTCCCACCTCGTCCCTTCCCATTGGGTGGTCCTGGAAATGACCTCTAACACTCGTCGGGGCTCATTTTGGCCGCCGTTCAGTTCAGCCTTTCCTGGGATCCCCTTACAAGCAGAATGGAGGACGTCTATTTATCCCTCTATTTCAAAGTCCTTCTCACCGCCTGGGGAGCTGAGAGAGCAGCCCAGTGTGGGGACTCACTGCTCTTCCTATGGGAAGTCCCGAGAGCTAACCTCGGCTTCTGGTTGTGCTGAAGCTCCGTCATCTGGCCAGGGGTAGAGGGACTAGAAAGGCGCTGGGACTCACCCTCCAGCGTGTCCAGGCCGAATCCCAAGGAGAGCAGAGTCAAGAGCAGGCGCACTTCCCAGGGCCACAGACGGGGCACTGCCATTACCCCACGCTGGCTTGTGTCCAGTCTTGGCTCTTCTCCAGGTGACTTTGGGGACAAGGGTCTGACTGGCCCTGAGGGACACAGAGACACCCAAGGCTTCAGAGACAACAGGGGCAGAGACAAGGAACCCACCCAGAGACAGCAGGACGCACATACACCAAATGGGAGTCACAGGGACACGGTGACAGGCAGTGGAAGACAGACTGGGCGCGGATCCAGAGACAGGGAGATGGGGATGGAGATGCAGACCGTGACCCGGAGAGCCCCAGAGAGACCTTCAGAGGGACAAAGTGACACGGGGTGCAGGAGCACGAGGCAAGCCAAGAGCCCAGGCAACCCCAAGGGCGGAGCAGAAGCCTGGGGACCGCGCCCGAGGAGGACAACGGGGGCCCAGGCATGTGGGACTCCGCAGGGGAGAGTCTCCTCGACCCCTCGGTGCGCTGGGGCTGCTCTCGCGCGCGGTACCTCCCGGGCAGACACGATGGGGCCACGCCCAGCTCCCCGCCCTCCCCGCCCCCAGTCGCCACGGATTGGTTTGCCGGGACCTTGCTGTTCTCTCCGCCCCTCCGCCAAGCCAAAATATTTAGCCTGACAACTTATGGGGGACAGTTCTGTTGGGGAAATAAGGCCAAAGTACGGGGGAGGGGAGGCCTCAATGCCCTCCAGCCCCGCCTCCGTAGCAGACTTCCTCCAGGTGGATGCGTGGCTGGAGAGGCAGCCGGCGCCCAGGTCCTCTGCGGAGCAGATTCTGGTCTGCAGTCTGGAGCCCTGACGCGCTGACGCCCGCGGGGTAACTTCTGCAGGCGCGATCCCCGCGGAGCAAGCCTGTGGAAACCTGGCGGGGCCGTGGGCATTGTTTGCCGAATATTCAAGCCCTTTGCCTCTCGGAGACCCCACCGCAGCTTCTCAAGAGGCCGCTCTGCCGCCTTCGAGGCTCCTTAGCGCAAAGCCTGGTCCCCGCCAAGTCTCTTGGTTCTGGCCAAGACACCCGTGAAGAGGGCCATGACGCTGTGGGGCTTGCCTCTGTCCGGCCATTTCCCCTTCCTGAACTCAGGCTGCTGGGTCTCTCTGTGCCTCCCGGTCTCAGGGGCGTGGGGGACCAGCGGGGCTGCGGGCCTGGCGCAGAGAACCGTGCGTCTTTGGGAGGATTTCCTTTGCCAGTCCCCTGGGGCCCTTGTCTGCTCCCCTCCCAGGAGCCCGACCTTTAGAGCCCTTCTTTCTCGCCCACCCCTCAGCCAGAGAGAGATTGACTCTTGGGGCCACAAAAGCCCGCGGGGTGGGAAGGGTGGGACCTGCCCTCTGTTGAGAATCCCCGGACTTTCCAGATGCGCGGCCTCCAAGGGCCCACGGGTCCCCAGCTCCACCCGCGGGCGGCTCCCGCGTCCGAGGAGCTAAGAGAAGATCTATTAATTTCTCCGCGCAGAAATCGATGCTCTTGTCAGGGCGGCGATCGATGCCAGCCCAGCCCGGCCTGGCCTTGCCCGGCCTAGGGGCCAGCACTAGCTAGCCCGGGTCTGGAACTGACGCTGGGACTCCAAGCACAGCCCAATGGGGGCTTCAGACCGCGCTCGACCCACCCACCCACCGCTGGCCGGGAGCTCACACCCCTGCGCGCGGGCTTCTAGCGCCACCCTGTGGCCTCTGCTGGAAGGCGGGGTCTCGGCTCTCTGGTCTGTGGCTGGCTTTAGGCGACCCTGCTTTCTCCGTCGCTTCCATGTTTTCATTCCTAGGTTCGGCGTTTGATTCTTTTGGGGTTCTCTCTCTTTTCTCCCTAGGGATCAAAGGGCTCTTTGCCTAACTTACCCCAAGTGACATGCACACTCCTTTAGGCACGCGAACTGTGAGGAGGGAGCTCTGAGGCTGGGGGCTGGCTAGGACGACCTGGACAGTGACCTTTCCCCAATTCAGTCATCTCGCCTCCCCCCAAATCTAAAAATGCAGCTGCTTTAGGCTGGGAGAAATAACGTATCAACTTCCAGTTCCCCTACCCCCAGCAGACACCTCTACCGCGTTCTCCTGGAACTGGAGGGATCCCGGGGGAGAAAGCCGGCGCTGGGAGCCCCCGAGAGGGGAGGGGACAGAGTTGGGGGCGTCGGAGAGGAGGGGCGGGGCTGGA
>NW_006159943.1:1371312-1374598 GCF_000334495.1 Tupaia belangeri chinensis
TGTTTGCTGGTGCGGGCGGGGCGGGTGCGGCGGAAGGCTGGCACCAAGCAGCTTTTCGGCAGCTCTCCGGCGTTTCTCCGACGCCGGCGCTGCCCCAGCAAGTCCGCAGGCCACTGTCTAGATGTCGCCCGGGGCTCAGGGCAGCTGGGGCACCAGCTCCGAGGAGATCAGGGAGACCAGGTCCGAGGGAGCCCAGCCGCACGAAGCCCTTTCTGGAGTCAGTCAGTTGCCCGAGCTGTGTGCTGTACAGAGGATGGCCGGCTGAGGACACCCTCACCTCCTCTCTCCCTTTTAAGGGGAAACCAACCCTCACCCCTTCCTTGCCATGACCAGGCAAGGACAGCTCTTCCCCTGAGACTGGGAATGTGCTGGAATTGATGGAGGCAGCGGGCGTCTGGGTTTTCCTCTCCCCGTTTTTACCCTCACTTGCCCTCAGGACTCCTGGCTTCTCTCTCCACACTCGCTCCCATCTCCCTTTCCACTCTTGCTCCCTCACTTCCTGGGGCAAGGCTCAGGGCCCTAACCGAGAGACCCTGCTCTCCTCAGAGCCCAGAGCTGGGAGGCATCTCCAGCTGGTGCAGACCTCTGACATCTTCCAGTAATCGGCTACAAAATACTCAAGGACTTTTAGCAGCTGGTGAAACCTCTGGGAGTATGCCTTAATAATGGGCCGAGAGGTACTCAAGCATCACATGGCGAAGTCTGGGAAATACTTGAGTATTCCGTGTGGCTGGGGGTCGGTAAGACTTCTACAAGAGGGGAAGAATTGCTAGACACTCCCCTAGGAGTGGAGTGGCCTAGGGCTTAGCGGGTGGGCAAGGAACCCTGGCCTGCAATGCCGGGCTGGAAGGTATGGGGGAGGGCACCGCTGTCTGGAAGTTACTTGAGCAGCATAATTGGCACTGAGTTACTTGGGCATCTCGTGGTAATTAACGGGAAGGTACTTGATATCCCTCTCTAATGGCTCCAGGGAGACCAGGAGGAGAGGAGAGGGCTCTGACTTGGTATGGGTCTAGGTCTCTGCGTGATGGAAGGGGGCATAAGATCCAGGCAGCCACCCCTCACCAACGTGCGCCCTCAAACCGGGGCCCACACTCTGAGGGCTCCCCGTTATCCTTTCATTTCCTGGTTCCCTTCTGAACCCCACCTAGGTCCAAACCAGGGGTTGGGGTAGGGGACACAGGTAGGCCATGGCTGGGGACCAGCAGGTAGGCGGGTGGTGAGCTGAGCTGTCCCCTGGGTGGGGCTGCAGCCTGACACCACCCCCCACACCCGCCTGCCCAGTCTCCTCCCTCCTCCCTCACCCGCAGAGCTAACGAGGAGATAATGGACTCAAACAGACAGATTGATTATGAATCCAAACGAATGAGGCAGCTTCGAGCACGCTGCCTGACAGCTCGCGCACACCCGTCGGCCGCTGCATCCTCACCCCCCTTACAGTCGGCACAGCTTGAAGCCCTCGGGGCAGGGGCTAGGGGCGCAGGACAGGCATCTGCCCCTCCTCAGAGACACTGGAGGCTACTTCCTACCTGGCTGTCCTGCTAGGGCCAGGGCTGGGAAGGGGAGAGGAGGGGCCCCTCAGGCTGGCCCTGGTTCCCACGGGTTAGAGAAAGTTAGAGGGTAGGAGAAAGGCCTGAGAGCGCCAGAGGCTCCCTGTGTGTATGCGTGTGTGTTTGTGTGAGTGTGTGTGAGTGTGCGTGTGCTCATGTGTTTGCAGGGGCATGCTGACATGCCACCGCAGGGCAGGTAAGTTCTTGGGAACTCCCTGGCACTCTGGCTCCAGAAGCCAGGCGGGGCCTGGGGTGTCAGCCACCCCCCATGCCTGCGTGCCTCTCACACTCCTTCTCTTCTCCCTCTCTGGCTTTCTCTGACGCTCTGTCCTTATCTATCTGGCTCTCCGTCTCTCTCTCCTTATCTGCCTTTCTCCTTGCCTCTCTCTCTCTGCCAGTCTCTTCCTGTCAGTTTCTTCTTCGGTGTCTCTGTTCTCTCTTTGTTTTTCTGCCCTGTGGCTCGCTCCCGCCCCATCTCTGTCTTGCTGTGTAGACCAGCCACCCCGCACTCTGACTCCATCCCTCCTTCTGATTGCCCTCTTCTCCTTCCCGGCCCTCTCCTGGGCAGGGAGGGGTTCAGGGGGTCTCTGACTGATGGCTTCTATGCCGCTTGCTCGCTCTGCTAAAAGGGTGGGGGGTGGGGGAGTAGAGGTTGCTGCTCGAGTGTGGGGAGGGGCCAGAGGCTATGCGGGAGCAGGAAGGGTGGGGTGCGTGTGTGCGTGTGTATGTGTGTGTTTATTAAGATAAGCCCAGACAGTGGGCTTTGAGCATGCACGTTTGGAAACACGTTTGCATGACCATGGGATTCCTCGGTGCTGGGTGGGGCAGTGGCGGTGATGAGCTTCAGCCCTCTGTGGAGCAAGTGTCTCCCCATGATCTCCTCCTGCTGAGGCTGGTGTAAGTGCAGAACACCAAGCTAATGGGCTTGTGAGTGCTTATGAATGTGAGTAGCATGCACATTCTCACACACGGGACTGCATGTGCACGTAAGGCATATGTGTGAGCTTTGGCTAGGTGTGTCCATGTGTGAGGGCCTTCGTGCACACGTGTGCGTGTGTGTTCTTGCATGCACTTGTGCATACGTGAGCATCACCTCTGTGTGTGTTTATGCCTCTGTGTTGAGTGTGTATATGCAGGAGGTGTGTTTGTGTGTGTGTAAGGGTGTGTGTGTACATGCTCACACACGTGCATTGTGACTTGTCTGCAGGTGTGCGTCGTGTGTGCATGTGTGTGTACAGTGTCTGTGTGGATGAGTGCCTGTGCGTGTGTGACTGAGGGGCGGGGGTGGACACGAGAACCTGAGCGGGCCCGGCCCCTACGACTGCCATCTTTTCTCCCACAGCTACGTCGAGAATGAGCAGCATCTGCAGCATCTGGCTCAAAACCACCTGAGGGGCCTGGGGGAGCTGAGAAACCTGTGAGGGGCTGGGGACTTGCGAGTGTGGGTCCCTGCACGGGCTGGGGGAGCGGGGCCAGGGGGGGCTCAAGGCCCTTGGGCCTGGGAGGAGGTCCTGGACTGAGGACTGAGGGGCTGGGGAAGCTCCGGAGCCTGAGGAAATGACGAGGGGCTTGGAGAGGGGCGCAGGGCTTAGCACTAGAGGCCAGGGGCCGGGCTGGGCAGGGAGGGCCAAGGTCAGGCCCGCAGGGCCCTGGGGCTGAGCCTCCCTCACACTCCCCAGCACCATCGTGAAGAGCAGTCTGCGGTCCGTGGCGCCCGATGCCTTCCGATTCACTCC
>NW_006159943.1:1374645-1378541 GCF_000334495.1 Tupaia belangeri chinensis
CCATCGTGAAGAGCAGTCTGTGGTCCGTGGCGCCAGATGCCTTCCGATTCACTCCGCGGCTCAGTCGCCTGTGAGTGGCCTGGGCTGGGCAGTAGGGGGCGGGAGGACACCCAGACCTGGGCTGCTAATGGGCCGGCCCTCGGGGACTGTTCCAGGGAGGGCCCCAGCCTGGCCAGGGTCATCGCCTGTCCCCTCTCCTGGGGCTTTTCATCTACCTGGGGAATGGCGGTGCTCTCAGCCCCGGGCCTGGGCAGGGTCTTGCTGTCTCACTCCCCTGCTCCATGCTGCAAGGGGCCTGCCCCACCGCCCCTCCAGGGTTCAGATCCACGCCAGTCCTGGGGAGCAACGGGCCAGGACTGGGACTTCTCTCGGGTTCTGGCTGGGACACCATCTCCCGCCTCTCTCTATGTGGAGGCATCGACCCAGTCCCTCAGAGTTGGGGTGTCAGACCTGTCACCCATCAGCCTCCCGTTCCTGGGAGTCAGAGCTACCCCTCCTGTGAAGGATGGAGAGGGGCATGGGGCGGGCAGGAGAGACCCTCAGAGTCTGGCTTGTGAGTGCAGAGCACATGGACAGAGGGGAAGGGTCGGGCACTGCCATTCACAGGCCTGTGCTGGGCTTTCTGACCTCTCGAGCCGTTTAGCCACAGACGAGCAGACGAATGAAACGATGCGTCAGCCACCCCCCATGCCTGCATGCCTCTTGCGCTCCTTCTCTTCTCCCTCTCTGACAGTACCCGCCTTCAGTTACAGATGTGTATTCCATGACGCTTGGTACTTAGGTCATGAATCTTGGTAGTCAACCCGGCGAGCGGGTCATTGTCCTCATTTTATGCATGAGGATTCTAAGAAGCAGAGAGGTTAAGTTTCTGGACTGAGGTCACATAACTAAGTGTGTCAGAGTGGAACTCACACCCAGATCCATCTGGCTCTGAAATGAGTAGTGTTTCTAGTCCCTGTACGGGGGCATCTTTCCAGCCGAAGTGCCACAGATTCTAGATGGTTAGGCAAGGACAGGGGTCAGGGCAGACCCCTCAGTGGTGGAGGGCTGGCAGCCTGGTACAGGGCCCAGAGCACCAGAGCTCCTAAAGCAGCTTCCTGAGTGGCCGGGAGCCAGCCCTCTCGGGGCTCACTTTCCCTGTCTCCACAGTTAGGGGCCAGGGGTCCTTTCCTGCCACGCTCTCCTTAGTCCCTGAGGAGGGGACTGAGGAAGTACTCGGAGGTCCTTGTGGTCTGGGAAGGGACACAGGGGAGTGGGAACCACAGTGCCTCCCACCTCTGACCGGCCCTGGGCCCTGGGCTGTGCAGAGAGAGCAGCACAGATGGAGCCCCTTCTCCCAGCTGTGGCCTCAGCACTTTGCCAGCTGGGGCCCAAGATGTGGGGGAGGGAGAGCGGCTGTTCCCTCAGATCTCCATCCCTGGGGTCTGCGAGGGGGTTAAGTGGGGTTAACCCTTGTTGTCCCAGGGAGAGGAGGGGGACTCAGAAGCCTTACCTGTCCCTCCTACCCCCCAGCTCCTTCCCCAGCGTGTCCTGGCTGCCCAGGTTGGCAGGAGCAGATGTCGACCTTCCCCTGGGCTCCTCCCCTGCCTCACCTCACCGGGCCAGGCGAGGTCGGGTCGCTCACAGGGTCTGTCTCGCTGTGTCTCAACTCCCGCAGGAATCTCTCCTTCAACGCTCTGGAGTCTCTGTCCTGGAAGACAGTGCAGGGCCTCTCCTTACAGGAACTGTGAGTGTGGGCGCGTCCGGGGGTGAGAGCAGTGTGCGTGCACGTGTGTGTGTGTGTGTGTCTGCACACGCGTCTCTGTGTGATGGTATGTCATTGTGCCAGTGTGACACTGCTGTGGGGGCTGTGGACTGAGACTGGGCCTCATCAGAGCAGAGGCTGCTGGACCCCATAGACGTGGGGCAGGGAGTGGGCCTGGACAGCTGATTCTAGGTGTGCACGGGAGCTGGGGGCTGGTATGATTCTCGGGGCCTGTGCAGACAGACCCACAGCACACCTGCCCGCATTCTCAGTGCTGGTGCACGTGGCAGGGTGGGCACTTAAGGCTCTGGATCACTCCACGAGGCTGTGCTCTTCCCTCTGTGACCATGCTGAGGTCCCTTGCTTGTCTTGTCACTGGGGAGCCCCCAGCTGGCTGCCGTGGACTGGGCACATGCCATCCTAATAGCAGCTTGCTCCTGGCTCCCCAAGAGGGGCCTGTCCTGTGCCCCAGTCACCTCTTATGCAAGGGGATTCATTCCCTGTGGCCTTCAGGCCTGACACCTGCTCTTTCCTGACTCCCTGGTGCCCCCCCTGCCCCCGCCCTCCAGGGTCCTGCTGGGGAACCCTCTGCACTGCTCCTGTGCCCTGCGCTGGCTGCAGCGCTGGGAGGAGGAGGGGCGGAGCGGAGTGCAGGAACAGAAGCTGCAGTGTCCCGGCCAGGGGCCCCTGGCGCTCATGCCCAACGCCAGCTGTGGTAAGTGCTGAGGTGGTGTAAGGGGTCCGGGAAAGAGAGCTCCCTGCTGGGGGAGAGGGCACTGAGCGAGCCTAAAGGGGCCTGGGGCACGGGCATGGGCATTCTGCAAGGGCTGGGGACATGGAGGGTGAGGGGCACCGACTCACGGTCATTGTGGGGGGGAGCATTCCCCAGGCTAGAATTTCGAGGCCACTGCCAGCTCTAACACCCCTCGGCATGCTGGGTGACCAGGTGTGCCCACACTGACGATCCAGATGCCCAATGCTTCTGTGGATGTGGGGGATGACGTGTTGCTGCAGTGCCAGGTGGAGGGACGGGGCGTGGAGCAGGCCGGCTGGACCCTCACGGAGCTGGAGGAGTCAGCCACAGTGATGGTGAGAACCCCGCAACACACACACACACACACACACATGTGCACACGTGTGCCATGCTGGAGAGGGAGGGCATAGGAGACAGAGTCAGGAAACAAGAGACAGCGAGTAGGAGCACTGAGAGGGCAAGGGATCGCACAGGTGGTTAACACCCAGGGGCTCAGCTCATGTTCGGGGCAGCCCAGGGCTTGCCCACGCTCAAGGCAGCTGGCCCAGCACAGACCCCATACTCCGCTGGGCCACCAGAACTTAGCCTGCTGTCTGGGGGCAAGGTGCTGGCTGCAAAAGAAAGGGTCTCATCAAATCATCCCTCCCAGATACTCCCATTTTGGTTTTTTATTTATTTTAAAGCTAATTTTTTAAAAAAATATTTATTTAATTTTATTTATTGCTAGTATTATTTTTTAATTTGCTACAGGGCACATGCACTCACCAGAGAGACAGGGAGAGAGAGAAAGAGAGAAGGAAAATGAGAATGCAAGTTGCCCGGCCCAGGACTAGAACTGTGGTCAGCCATGTGGAAGTCCAGTGCCTTAACTACTATGCCACCTGCTGGTTGCTTAAAGCTAACTTTTAAATTAAAAAAAAAAAAATTTGTAAGAATTCTTCTATTTAATTTTATTTATTTACTTATTTGTTTGACCAGAGAGGGACAGAGTGAGGGTGAGAGCAAGAGAGAGGGAAAGTGAGAAAGCAAGCCACTAGGTCTGGGACTCAAACCAGGGTTGGCCATGTGGGAGTCCAGCGCCCTTAACCACCACGCCACCTGGCGGCTCCAAATTTTTAAAAAAATGTTTAACACTTTTTGCTATAGGACACGTGTACTTGCCAGAGAGAGACATAGACAGAGGGAAGGTGAGAAATCACTCCTGTTGGGGGATGGCCACACCTCAATCCATTCTCCTCCATTCTTCTCTCAGGATTTTGGGCATGCACGCACATATGCCCGGTGTGATTTTCTTTCTTCTTCTTTTTTTTTTAAATTCTTTTTTTTTTTTTGAGAGGTTTTTGCTATAGGGCACGTGCGCTCACCAGACAGACAGAGAGAGACAGAGAGACAAAAAGC
>NW_006159943.1:1378602-1383409 GCF_000334495.1 Tupaia belangeri chinensis
GATCTTGGGCGTGCATGCACACGCGCCCGGCGTGAGTTTAAGCCACCGGGTCCGGGGCGCGGACTGCGGTTGACTAGGTGGGAGTCCAGCGACATAGCCATTATGCTAACTGCTGGTCCCCCTGTGTGATTTTCAAGCCACAGGGTCTGGGACTTGAACTGCAATCAGCCATGTAGGAGTCCAGTGCCTTAACCACCATGCCACCTGCTGGCCCCAAAGCTAATTGTTTTATAGAGAGCAAGAAATGAGTGAGACAGCACCTGTTACCATGAGTGTGCACGTGCCTGGAATAAGCAGGCAGGTCTCAGGATGTGAACTCTGAATCTTCCCATGTAGGTCAGCCTGACAGAGCATTTTACAGCTGTGCCCCTGTCTGATCCGCCCACATTCCTTTTTCAGATAAGGGCACCAAGGCCAGGGAAGGCAGTGCACTATCTGAGGTCCTGCCCCCAGGGAGAGTTCTTGAGGTCCTTTGGGGTCTTTCTCCAGAGGCTCTGGAAGTGGCATCCTCTTGGGTATATGATGCTCATTTGGTAAAGGAGGCCGAGGTCTGGTTCCTGCTCTCTCAGTAATTAATTCTTGAAGTGACTTTCAGAAAGATCCCTTAATCTGCCTGCACTGTAGTTTTCTTATCTGGGAACCGAGGAGGTGGACATGATGGCCTCTCATGGCCTGCCCGCCCCAGGGCACTTCTGTCCTCTGTCTCTATTTCCAGACGTATCTTTGGGCACCTTCCCAGGCCTTGCCCTTTGTCTTTAGGCAGGCAATGGGCATGCCCTGCCTACGGCTGGCCAAGGAGGCCTTGTTTAAAATGTCAGTAAGACCAGCCACAAGCTGTGTCCACCTAAAAAGTTGGCCTCAGTGGGGGTGTAGGCCAGCGAGGCTGCACGTGTGGTATTCACTTTGGAGGGGAGTCAGTTCCAGAACTGGAGGCCCCTGGAACCATGTGGGAGGGGACTCGAACTTAGTGGAGGGATCACTGGCCAGGGAGTGGTCCCTACCCTCGAGAGATCAAAGCCACCGAGAGTAGTAATGGAGGTTTGGCCATGCCCGTCCTTAGAGAGTCCTTGTGATGACTCTTCTGGGGAATTCCAGGCTTTTGCTTTCTCTTTGAGAGGTTTGCTAACACCTGTGCTTTCCAGAAACTTCCTATGGAAAAGTTATGCATTGGGACCAGCAGTTAGCGTAATGGCTATGTCTCTGGACTCCCATGTAGTTGACCACGGTTCACGTCCCAGACCCGGTGGTTTAAACTCATGCCGGGCATGTGTGTGTGCGTGCCCAAGATCCCGAGAGGAGAATGGAGGAGAAGGGATTGCAGCATGGCCATTCCCCCTGGGGGGTGATTTCTCATTTTCTGTCTCTCTGTCTTTCTGGCTAGCACACACACCCTATAGCAAAAACCTCTCCAAAAAAAGAAAAAAAAGAAGAAAAAGAAAAGTTATGCACTATCTGGGTTAAATGGAGAAGAGAGGCAGTCCCCTTCAGCTAGGAGAGACGGGGGTGTCAGAGCCGCTCAAGGGAAGGAGCTGTTGGAAGCCAGACCCCGGGGTGGCTGGAGGAGATGGACAACGAAGGGCAGCTCAGGGCCAGGCAGGGTTTCCTGCGAGGTGACTGGAACCCGGAGCTTACACAAAACTCTGGGGCATGCTTCTGGAATGTTTGAATGCGCACGTTCCCGTGGAAGCCCGAAGAAACCATACTTCCTCCAGCGTGTACGAGGAATCTTCCAAAGGATCACAGAAAATGTATTTTATGACAAACTATGGAAGGATATTACTATTTTTGCACCAAAATCAACTCATACTTTCATTCCATTTCCCATGACTTTTTGAAGTCCCCTCGTATTCAAGACATTCCACCTTAGTGAAATGTCCAGTTCACTGAGATTGTCCACCACTTCATTTATTTTTGTTGCGTTAGGAAAAGACTTTCCTAACATGTCAGAAGATCATTTGGTCCACTTCTCCCGTCACAGCAGAACCTGTGGTTGAGCACGACTGCTTGTCTTAGGTCATGTAACTACACGCGTCCATGGTTTCTCAGGAAGAGAATCTGAACCCGATTTGTTCTCGGGCGATGACTCAGCACCAGGTCATTTTCCTCCTTAACCTCACTCGCTGTCATCATCTGCCGAGGAGGTGCCGCCGCCGCCCCGGCACCATCTCCTTGTTTCTGATCTTCCTGGGGCTGAGACCGAGTTGCTAGAAGCGCGTGCAAAACAACAGTGACTTGGCCGTGAGCTTTGGTGCTCCAGCGAGCAGTGTATGAATCTGGGACTTGGGACATCGTTTAGCTGCTCACGTGGGTGGTTTTCGTTTTGGTTTGGGCTGTTTTGTGTCGATGCTGGTTAGGCTTTAGATTTTTTTCTTTCATTACGTAAGTGATCTAGAGCAGCAGTGACCAGCCTTCTCTGCACCGGGGACGGGTCCTGGGGAAGATAATCTCTCCAGGACGGAGGGTGGGGAGTGGTCCCCGGATGAGCCGAGCGCTCCTCATCCGCCCTGCGCCCCATTTCCACCACTGCCACATTGCAGTAGGCAGTGCATAGTCACACAGCAGGGTCCACACTCCCAAGAGACCCCAGTGCCACCGCTGACCACAGGAGGTGGAGCGGGAAGGCAACGCCAGCCATGGGGTGTAGCTACAGACAAAGCCTCGCTCACCGCCCTGCCCTTGGGACCTGGTGGGGGGCAGCAACAGGTTGCAGACCGCCGTCAGTCCAGCAGGCCATGGACTAATCCTGGTTCACAGCACCGGGGACTGGGGACACCTAATCTAGAAGACAGACTACTAACATGCTCTGAGGAAGGAGAGCTACTCTGCTCTACCAGGGGACTTCAAAAAGTTTGTGGGAAAATGAAAGTGCAAGTCTATTTTGGTGCAAAAAATATTCAAATCCGTACATAGCTTTTTCATGATATGCATTTTCTATGAACTTTTTGAGGACCCCTTGTATTCTTCCCTACCCCCTCTCCCTCCCTTCCCCACCCCCCAGCCATCTGGAGCCAGAGGGGCTCCCCAAAGACATCGGCTCCAGTCTCCTGCCTCCTGCCTCCAGCCCCAAACCGCCTAATGCTCTTCCTGATCCCCCTCTCTTTCCTGACACAGAAATCTGGGGGTCTACCATCCTTGGAGTTGACCCTGGCCAACGTCACCAGTGACCTCAACAGGAAGAACGTGACATGCTGGGCGGAGAACGACGTGGGCCGGGCCGAGGTCTCTGTCCAGGTCAACGTTTCCTGTGAGTCCCAGTGACAACCCTGCACCCACACCCACTCATCTCCTCTTCTCTGAGGAGGGTGTAAGGTGGGGGGCTGGAGGACGGGGGGCGAGCGTCTCCACAGCTGCTCCCTTCCAGCTGTTTCCAGATTCCCATGAAAACCTGATCCTTCGGGGAAAGTCCTGGGGGCTCGTCAAGGCCAGAGGGATGGAGATGGATTTCTTTCTGGCCCCCTGCCCAAGCCTTGCTACCTGAGGTCCTGACGCCAGCTGTCCGCTGTTGCCACTGCGCCGGACGTGTTCACGCCCACCCCGCCGTTCCTCCTTAGGCCGGTTGCTCAGCAGTGTTTGCTTATTTATTTTGCCAGCGGGCATGTGCACTTGCGAGAGACAGAGAAAGAGAGAGAGCGAGAGAGCAAGAAGGCATCTCCCATGGTGCATGGCCATGCTGCAATCCCTTCACCATTTCTCCCTCCTTTCAGGAATGTGGACATGCAGGCTCCCACACATGCATAGCATGCTTCCCAAGCAGCCGGGTCCAAGACTCGAACTTAAACCACATAGTTGGCCATGGGGGGTGGGAAGTGTGAACAGTCCAGCCTCCTTAATCACCATGCCAGTGGCTGGCCCAGTTTTGTTGTTTTAATTGCCAGAGGGTATGTGTGCCTGTCAGAGAGAGAGAGATAGAAAGGGAGAGACAGAGAGACAGAGAGACACAGAAAGAGAGAGAGAAAGTGAGGTGTAGTCACACCGCAGTCCCTTCTACTCCACTTCTTCGTCCTGTCAGGGCCTGGGGAACACGCACACAAGCACCCAACATGTTTCTCAAGAAGCTGCAGCTGGGACTCTCACTGCTATTGGCCATGTGGGATCCGGTTTCCTAAGCACTAGGCTACCAGTTGGCCAAAATTTTTTTTTCTTTGTTCATGATAGAACATGTGTGCAGATAAGAGAGAGAGAAAGAGAGAGAGAGAGAGAGATGAACACCCTCCACAAATCTGGTCACACTTTTTTTTTTTCATTTATTTTTAACTTGACCAGAGAGAGACAGTGCATACACTCACTACATAGAGACACAGAGAGAGAGAGAGAGAATGTGAGAAAGCAAGCCACCAGGTCCAGGACTCAAACCATGGTCAGCCGTGAGGGAATGTCCAGCACCTTAACCACCACGCCACCTGCTAGTTCCCCTGAGTCTGGTCACACTTTGGTACCCTTCCTTCAGCCCATTGAATCTTGGGTGCCTAGTGTGTTTTAGGTTGACAGGGTCAGAGATTCGAACCGTATTTGCCAAGTGGAATCCAGCCTCTCCTGACAGCACATTACCACTGCTTCACGGAGCCGGCCCTTCTGCATCCTAGTGCTTTTTTGTTTATTTTTAATAATTATTAATTTAGGAAGCAGCAGATGGCATAGTGGTTACGTCACTGGACTCCCACATGGCCAAACTTGGTTCAAGTCCTGGACTTGGTGACTTCAAAATCATGCCAGGCGCATGTGTGTGTGTGCCCAAGATCCTGGGAGGAGAATGGAGAAGAAGGGATTATGGTGTGGCCATCCTTTCACGAGATTTTTTTTTTTTTTT
>NW_006159943.1:1383702-1393071 GCF_000334495.1 Tupaia belangeri chinensis
TATTAATTTAATTTATTATTATTATTTTTATTTGCTATAGGGCGTGTGTGCTCACCAGAGAGAGAGGGAAAGTAAGAAAGCATGTTGCTAGGTCTAGGCCTTGAACCGCAGTTGGCCATGTGGGAGTCCAGCACCTCAACCACCTGCTGGCCCCTGCATCCTAGTTTTAAAAGAGGAAATTCCCTGGGGCCCGCAGGTCACGTAGTGGTGAAGGCCTTGGACTCCTGCATTGCCGACTGCTGGTTGAGTACTGGACATAGTGGCTTGAAATTCACGCTGGGCACATGTGCATGCGTGCCCAAAATCCTGAGAAGAGACCTAAGGAGAAAGGATTGCAATGTGGCCATCCCCTCTGGGGAGTGATTTCTCATTTTCTCTCTTTCTGTCTCTGCTAAGCGCATATGCCCTATAGCAAAAAAAAAAAAAAAATTATCTCAAAAAAAAAAAAAAGAGGACATTTCCTGTCCAAGGGAATGGATTTCTCTAGGTCTGCTAACCAGTTATGTTAAATCTTTTACTTTCTATCATGTTTCTTCTTAAATTGTGAAAAATACGTAGAAATATAATATCAGAAGCAATAATTACTACCAGTCCTTCAGAGAATCCTCCCCCTTTACCTCTCCCCATCTCTCTCTCCCACCTCATCCTTTTGAAATAATTTTACACAAGTGTTCCTTCCTCGTGCTATAGCTTAGTTTTGCCTGTTCTCATACATTATATAAATGGAATAATCAATATTATATTTGTAAGATCTACCCATGTTAATGAAAGTAGCTATAGTTTCATCAATACACTGTTGAATAGTTTCCCAATGCTGGTTGGAATTCCAGTATAAATCGTATATATTTATACCTTTATTTATTTATCTAAGTTTGGGTTTTTGTGTTTGTTTTGTTTTGTCTTGCCATTGGGTGTGTGAACTCACCAGAGAGAAACAGAGATAAATAGAGATAGGGAAAGTGAGAAATCACTCTCTGGGGAGGATGGCCACACCACAATCCCTTCGCCTCCATTCTGCTCTTGGGATTTTGAGCATGCACTGACACAAGCCCGGCATGATTTTCAAGTAACTGGGCCTGGAATTTGAACCATGGCTGGCTGTGTGGGAGTCCAGCATCTCAAATGCCCTGCTACCTGCTGCTCCCTGGACATTCATTTTTCTTTGACCATGGGATGTTTGCTATTTTCCAGGTTGAGTCTGTTTCAAACCCATATCTTTTTTTTTTTAATTTTTAAAACTATGTATTTTATTTTTCTTATTTGACATTTAGGACCCCAGCCCCATCTTCTTAAGCTTGATTATACTTAATTTTTCTAGATTCCTCATCCAAAAGACTCCATGTTTTTATTTTGATTTATTTTAAACACTTATTTATTTATCTGTTTACTTGTGATTTGAGCCACAAGGTCCAGGACTAGAATCGCTGTCAGCCATGGCGGAATCCAGTGCCTTAACCACTGCGTCACCTGCTGGCCCAAGACTCCATGTTTTAACATTTTAAGTTCTTATTAATTTTTTTCATGAGCTCACATGTGTGCATGTGCAAGAGAGAGAGAGAGAGAGGGGCAGAGAGAAAGCACCCCAACAGGGTTTTTTTTTTTTTTTTGGAGAGGTTTTTGCTATAGGGCGCGTGCGCTCACCAGACAGACAGAGAGAGACCAAAAGCGAGAAATCACCCCCCAGGGGGGATGGCCACGCCACAATCCCTTCTCCTCCGTTCTCCTCTCGGGATCTTGGGCTCGCACGCACACGCGCCCGGCGTGAGTTTTAAGCCACCGGGTCCGGGACTCGAACCGCGGTCGACTACGTGGGAGTCCAGCGACATAGCCATGACGCTAACTGCTGGTCCCCCCAACAGGGTTTTCATGCAACAATGCACAAGTAGGCACACTTGTTCCTGGGGTACTCAGTGAGGTCTCTGGACACTAACTCAGAACTTACCTGTGTGAGTCAGCCTCCCAGACTGCCACTTTATTATTTTTTTTTAAGAGAGATTTTTGCAGGGCTGGCAGATGGCATGGTGGTTAAGGGTGCTGGACTCCTACCTGGTCAACTGCGGTTTGAGTCCTGGACCTAGTGACTTGCAGTCTCACTTTCCCTTTTCCTCTCTTGCTCTGTCCCTCTCTGGTCAAAATAAAAATTAATAAATAAATATGGTTAAATAAAATAATTTTAAAAATAAAAAAGAAGGCATCTCCATCTGCAGAGTGCCCTATAAAAAAAAAAAGAGAGAGAGAGAGAGAGATTTTTTTTGCTATAGGGCATGTGCACTCACCAGTAGATTAGGGAGAGACAGAGAGACAGGAAGCAAGAAATCACCCCCGCCCCGGGGGGTGGCCACATTGCAATTCCTTCTCCATTCTCCTCTGGGATCTTGGGCACGCTCTCACATGCCCCAGTTGTGTTTCAAGCCCCCGGCCTAGGACATGAACCAGGGTCTGTCACATGGGAGTCCAACACCTTATCCACTACCGCCACCTGCTGGGCCCAGGGATGTTGCTATTTTAGGCCCACCACTTAAGTTCTTTAAATCTCTGGATCTTATAAAACTCCTGCTTGAATTATTTAAGATTCCTGGCTGGTTTTCCTCAAAATTCCTCTCCTTGTGAATTTCTTAGGGCCCCCAGACCTGTTTCTTTGGGGCCCACCACTTGATTCTGGTTCTACCGCCTGCCCTGGACTTGCCAGGTGGGTGCGGAGCTCCCCGCCACCCCTTGACGCCGCTGTTGCCCTCTGCCTGCAGTCCCGGCCAGCGTGCAGCTGCACACAGCAGTGGAGCTGCACCACTGGTGCATCCCCTTCTCAGTGGGCGGGCAGCCGGCGCCCTCCCTGCGCTGGCTCTTCAACGGCTCCGTGCTCAATGAGACCAGCTTCATCTTCACCGAGTTCCTGGAGCCCGCGGCCAACGAGACGGTGCGGCACGGCTGCCTGCGCCTCAACCAGCCCACCCACGTCAACAACGGCAACTACACGCTGCTGGCCGCCAACCCCTCTGGCCAGGCCGCCGCCTCTGTCATGGCTGCCTTCATGGACAACCCTTTCGAGTTCAACCCCGAGGACCCCATCCCCGGTGTGTGGGCCACTCTGAACCCTGCCCCTGTTCTCAGGCTCCACCAAGGGTGGAGATCCAGGTGTCCAGGAGGGACGGACCCATATCCTGCCCTGACCCTGACCCCTCAAGTCAGAGTGCCCTGTCCTGGGCAGGAAGGAGCCTAGAGCCCTGGTCCCCAGCTCTGTGCTGACCTCCTTGTCTCCAAGTCCCCCAAGCCAGGACTCCTGAGACCCTGAGCAAGTCCATTCACTTGGGCTAGCTAGAGAGAGAGCCTTGCTCCAGGGCAGCAGTGACCTGGCTGCAGAAGGGTCACATGCATCTGTCTTCTCCCTGAGGTCCAGCAAACCCACCCCGTCCCACCCCCAGCCCGAGAAGGGTGAGTCCCAGAGTGGGCAGGGGCCCCATTGCCCTCCTCCTCCGTCTGACTGCTTTCTCTCCTCCCTCCTGCTGCAGTCTCCTTCTCACCAGTGGGTGAGTAGCCCAGGTTGGAGGGCAGGTTCTGTCTGGTGGCTGGAGCTGAGGCTGGGGCAGAGGGTATGGCTGACCTGAGCCCTCAGAGGCCAGCTGGGCCCAGGGTGGGGAGTGGCTAGAGGAGACCCATGTGTACCAAGGCCCCCATTCCTGCCCTGTGGACCCACAGACACGAACAGCACGTCGGGAGACCCGGTGGAGAAGAAGGACGACACACCTTTTGGGGTGAATACAGATAGTGGAGCTTGTGCAGGACTGGGGATCGGGAGGCCGGCTGGGGGCTCGTGTGCATGTCGTTCTGTTCAGAGCAGGGAGCTCACTAGGTCTGGTCTGAGCTCTGTCGCTACCTTCAGGGGTCCCCAGGGGAGGAGGAGGGGGGTCTGGGGTTCTGGCTCTGGCTCCTGTGCAGAGTGGAGAAATGGGTTGCTATGAGGGTCTCTGGGGTGCAGGAGCAGCCCCTGGATTAACAACCCCCACCCTAGGTCTCCGTGGCCGTGGGCCTGGCCGTCTTCGCCTGCCTCTTCCTTTCCATGCTGCTCCTCGTGCTCAACAAATGTGGACGGAGAAACAAGTTCGGGATCCACCGTGAGTGGGGAGCAGGGGAGGCCCAGCTACAGAGGGCTGTCTGACCCTCTGTCCTGTCGGCTTTGCTTTCTGTTGGCTCTTCCCGACTCCGTCTGGGGGACAGGTGCGGCACTCGGGGGTGAGTGAGTGTGCTGAGGTTGAGCGCGGGCCTGCTGTGGGCTCGTGAGTGAGTGTGTGCCGGCTGGGCTGGTTTCAGAGGTAACAGCTGCTAATTGGTGGCTGGATTGCAGTCAAACACTAAGTGGGTCTGGGAGGTCTGGGCTCTGTGGGGGGAGGGGAGTTGGGGAGTTCTTTGGTACCCATGGGACCAGGGGCTGGATAGGAGCCAGGCAGAGAGAGGCCACCGTGCCTCCCCTTCCCCTGCCCGCTGTCTTGCTCCCTAGCCCCACTGTCCCTCCCCTGCAAGTTACAATGTGGGGGTGGCTCAGCACCCTGCGGATGGGGGCAGGCAGAGCCGAGCTATTGGACCTGGCCATGACCCTCCCATGTGACTGTGTCTCCTCAGGCCCCGCAGTGCTGGCTCCGGAGGATGGGCTGGCCATGTCCTTGCATTTCATGACACTGGGTGGCAGCTCTCTGTCCCCTACAGAGGGCAAAGGCTCCGGGCTCCAAGGCCACATCATTGAGAACCCGCAGTACTTCAGTGACGCCTGTGAGGGGCTGCTCTGGGCGAGGGTGGGGTGTGTGTGTGTGTGCACGCATGTGTCCGTGTATGCGTGTGTGTGTGCAGCATGAGGCCTGAACAATCCATCCCTCCCTCGCACCCCTCTCAGTGGCAGCTACAGCAAGCCCTGCTCAGGCTGAGGTCAGCCTGGCTCCCGCTGCAGTCCCCACCCAGGGCCACAGTTAGCCCGCCATACCCTGTGTGGGCAGGTGCAGCCCCCGCCACAGCGAGGGGCTCTGAGAAGGGGGCTGGCTTTCAGCTCCCACACCAAACCCTATGCAGTGCACAGCCCTTCCCACCACCCCAGCCCACCCAAGCCCCGGCTCCACCTGACCCCGCAAGCCCTCGCAGGTGTGCACCACATCAAGCGCCGGGACATCGTGCTCAAGTGGGAGCTGGGTGAGGGAGCCTTCGGAAAGGTCTTCCTTGCCGAGTGTCACAACCTGCTGCCAGAGCAGGACAAGATGTTGGTGGCTGTCAAGGTGAGGCCCTGCCAAGGAGTTGCTGGCGGTCCTGCTGTCAGAGCAGCAGCCTGTCAGGACAGGGGGCTCAGGTTGGAGAGGTGCCCTGGATGTAGGGAGCTGAAGGCTGGGCCCCACTCCATCCTGTCCCCAGGCGCTGAAGGAGGTCTCTGAGAGCGCAAGGCAGGACTTCCAGCGCGAGGCCGAGCTGCTCACCATGCTCCGGCACCAGCACATCGTGCGCTTCTTCGGCGTCTGCACCGAGGGCCGCCCACTGCTCATGGTCTTCGAGTACATGCGGCACGGCGACCTCAACCGCTTCCTCCGGTACGGGCACCTGGCCTGGCACTGACCATGGCCCCCTGCCTCTTTCTGAGCCCCACTGTCCCTTCCTTATGAGCATGTGTGGAACTAAGGTCATCAGGGATATCAGGAAGGCATAGCTCCTGTCCCCAAGGAGCTCTGAGGTGGCAGAGGAGGCAGCGTGCAAATGTAGGGACAGTCCATGCAAAGCTCGGAGTGTCAGTGAGGTTGTGCTGGCAGAGGCCAGGACCAAAACTTCAGGATGAGTGGGCTTTGCGGAGGGCGTACATGCTCTGTATGTCGCACACAGAAGTCAGGCTTGTAGGAGGTGGCAGTGTAGATAAGGACAGTGACAGCCACAACACGCCTTTGGTGGGCACTTCCTCTGTTCCGGGTACCACGCCGCGTACTTACGTACTTTACGGCTGTCGGTCTGGCCTTGTGTGTACACAGATACAGCTCCTGCAATAACGTGAACACATTTCCTTCTCACGGTCTCAGAGCACACAGCAATATACACTTGAAGAAAGGTACCAAAAATTCATTTCTGGGACCCACAGATGGTATAATGGTTACGTTGCTGGACTCTTATGGAGCTGACTGTGGTTCGAGTCCTGGACCCAGCAGATTAAAACTCCTCTAAGCATGTGTGCATATGTGCCCAAAGTCCTGAGAGGAGAATGGAGGAGAAGAGATTGCAGTGTGGCCATCCCCCCAGGGGGTGTTTTCTTGCTTTCTGTCTGTCTGTCTCTGTCTCTCTGGGCAGCATATGCGCCCTATAGCAAAAATATCTCTCTTTTTTTTTTTTTTTTTAGAGGTTTTCGCTATAGGGCGCATGTACTCGCCAGACAGAGAGAGACAGACAGAAAGCGAGAAATCACCCCCTGGGGGGATGGCCATGCCGCAATCCCTTCTCCTCCATTCTCCTCTTGGGCACGCACGCACACATGCCTGGTGTGAGTTTCAAGCCACTGGGTCCAGGACGCGAACTGCAGTCGACTATGTGGGAGTCCAGAGACATAGCCATTATGCTAACTGTTGGTCCCAGCAAAAATATCTCTTAAAAAAGAATTCATTTCTTTGGCTTTGGACAGAGCAACTCTGAGAAGTTGATTTGTATTGATAACCTTAGTAACTTCGAGCCTGTTTCACAGATAAAGCTTAGAAATATCAGGTGACTTGCCTAACAGGACACAGGTAGTAAATGGCCCAGGGGGATGTGACCCCGGGCAGAGCCTCTGCTCTGCACTCCTGACTCCATGGTCACATGTCCCCTGATGTGATTGCCCTCTGTGAGCAAGGGGCAGTGTGAGGCGGGGAGAGGCCCCGGGCTGGGAGTCAGCAGCTGAGCCTTCTTGCCAAGTTTTCCTCTCGACCCCACGGCCCCCACCATAAGAGGGCGCGGAGGGGCTGTGGTTCTGAGAAAGCGCGGGTGCTTGTCCAGCTGGTGGTCGCAATCTGGCCTCCAAACACCCACTTGGAGTGATCATGCAGTGGCTGCAGAACACAGCTAGGGGAGACCTCCGAGTCTGGCTTACCCTGTGGATTGGGGGAGCCAGGGGAAGGGGTGGAGCAGGAGAGAGGTGAGGCCAGGCCCACAGTGAGTGTGGAAGTGGATTGGCACAGAGGAATCTGAGTCAGAAGGCCAGCTGGTGGCGTGGGGGTTAAGGCAGCTGGATCCCACATGGCCGACTGCACGGTTTGAGTCTCAGATCTGATGATTTGAGAAACCCACCAGAGGTGTGTGCATACATGCCCAACATCCCAAGAGGAGAATGGGGAGGAGATTGCAGTGTGGCCGTCTTCCTGGGGGGTGCTTTCTTACTTTCTTTCTCTCTCTGTCTCTCTGGGGTGAACACACATACTCTATAGCAATTTCTTTTTAAAAAGAAAGAGAGAGAGAAGGCCAGAGAGGAGCCCACCTCCCTGCTCACCGGACATGGGGCAGGCTCAGCACTGGCCTGGAGGGGGTGGAGGGCGGGGGCGGCAGGGAGCTGTCACCACCTGGGGCCCAGGCTGTGGGAGAAGCGGCCCTACGTACTGGTGGAGCACTGAGAGGGTCAAAAGCGGGGGTCCTGAGTGCTCCTAGGGGAAGACTTCCCCTAGGAGGGCCGCCTGTTCCTCCTCCCCTCTGAGCCCATGTACCTCCAAGTTCCTGCTGCCTGGAGCACCGTACTGCTGATCCACTGGCCCTCCCCACCAGCCTCTTCCCTTCCCCTGCCTGGCCCCCTTGGAATGGACTAACCACCTCTCTTCCTCAGAACTCGAGTCTCAGTTTAGTTGTCCCCTTCTCCAGGGAGCTTTCCCTGACTGGTGGGGGGTCACCAAGGTCCCCCGTCTGCACTGTGACCTGTCCATCTGTGTCTCACTCTAGCTCTGATGCTTGGCAAGTTGGGATGATCCACAACTGCCCGGAACACGTGAATGAGGGGAGAAAGTTGGCCAGTGGGAAAGGGCATTTGTTTCTGGCAAAGCGATCAGCCTAGGCTGGGGTTCAGAACGGACACGCTGGGGGCGTGTGGGGAGGAGGGGACACCTTGGAGACCACTGGAAGGAAGGCAGACCCCATAGGAACCGCTGGAGACCGAGGGCCAGGGTGAGCGAGACTTGGGAACTAGGGAAATGCCCAGGTTTCAGTGTCAGAGCTTAGGCAGGGGTGAGGCAGCCTTGGGGAGACAGCCCAGCTTGGTCAGGGTCGTTGCAGCGGCCAGTGGGCAGCTGGATCTGGGGCTGGAGCTCAAGAGGGCCTCTCAAGAGGAACCCCGGGCCAAGGTCCCCCGTCTGCACTGTGACCTGTCCATCTGTGTCTCACTCTAGCTCTGATGCTTGGCAAGTTGGGATGATCCACAACTGCCCGGAACACGTGAATGAGGGGAGAAAGTTGGCCAGTGGGAAAGGGCATTTGTTTCTGGCAAAGCGATCAGCCTAGGCTGGGGTTCAGAACGGACACGCTGGGGGCGTGTGGGGAGGAGGGGACACCTTGGAGACCACTGGAAGGAAGGCAGACCCCATAGGAACCGCTGGAGACCGAGGGCCAGGGTGAGCGAGACTTGGGAACTAGGGAAATGCCCAGGTTTCAGTGTCAGAGCTTAGGCAGGGGTGAGGCAGCCTTGGGGAGACAGCCCAGCTTGGTCAGGGTCGTTGCAGCGGCCAGTGGGCAGCTGGATCTGGGGCTGGAGCTCAAGAGGGCCTCTCAAGAGGAACCCCGGGCGGGTGCACTCCTCCAGCTCTGTCCCCGCCCTCCAGACAGCTGCAGGCCTGCTCTTTGTCTCCCCTCTCACCCAGCTCCCCAAGCTGCCCTTCCACTCCTGGGGGGCTCTGTCCTCCCAGCCCGCCCCTTCTCCCTCTCTCACAGGTCCCATGGGCCTGATGCCAAGCTGCTGGCTGGTGGGGAGGACGTGGCTCCCGGCCCCCTGGGCCTGGGGCAGCTGCTGGCCGTGGCTAGCCAGGTGGCTGCAGGGATGGTGTACCTGGCGGGACTGCACTTCGTGCACCGGGACCTAGCCACGCGCAACTGCCTGGTGGGCCAGGGCCTGGTGGTCAAGATCGGCGATTTCGGCATGAGCAGGGACATCTACAGCACCGACTACTACCGCGTAAGGACCTCTCGTCCCCAGCCCTCCCCTCCTCGGCGGTGCGGGAGCGGAGACTCTCTGGCTCTGGTTTTTAACCCCCCTCCTACCCCTCCGCCTCCAGTGGAGGAGAGTCTGTCTCCTCCGCTCTCCCGGACGGAAACGGCACCATCGGTTTTTCCCTCTTAGCCCTGGGCCCCGGGAGCCACATCTATTTATTTTTAATGACCGGGCCGGGGCGGCTGTGCGCGGGGCAGGGC
>NW_006159943.1:1393126-1394014 GCF_000334495.1 Tupaia belangeri chinensis
CGACCCATCCGGCCAATCCGCTGGATGCCGCCCGAGAGCATCCTGTACCGCAAGTTCACCACCGAGAGCGACGTGTGGAGCTTCGGCGTGGTGCTCTGGGAGATCTTCACCTACGGCAAGCAGCCCTGGTACCAGCTCTCCAACACCGAGGTCAGCCTGCCCGGGCCGTGCCCCTTTCATCTCTCTCTCTTCTTCGCCATAGGGCACATGGGCTCACCTCACTAAAGAGACACAGAGAGGGAAAGTGAGACGTCATGGGGGCGGGGATGACCAGGTCGCAGTTCCTTCTCCTCCGCGTCTGGGATTTGGGGAATGCCCGCACACCCTTTCCTTTCTTTTTTCTTTTCTTTTTAGAGAGATTTTTGCTATAGGGCACATACATTTGTCAGAGAGACAGAGTGAGAAATTACCCCCGGGGGGATGGCCACACCGCAATCCCTTCTCCTCCACTTTCCTCTCCGGATCTTGGCCGTGCATGCACACACGTCCGTGTGCTTTAAGCTGCCAGATCTGGGACCCGAACTGCAGTCGACTACGTAGGAGTCCAGCAACATAATCCTTATGTCATCTGCTGGTTCCCACACACTCTTTTCAAGAAACTGGGTCCCCTTCCGCCCCCTGCCACTGTCTGTGGGGGCTCACCCCAGTATCCCGCCCTCGCCATGCGCCCTCCACCCCAGCTCTCCTGCTTCCTCTCCTAGTCTACTGCACACTTACGGCCCGAGGCCCAGGCTGGGCTCTGGGCAACTCCCACACTGAGAGTGGGAGTCCAGGCCTCCACCCCAGTGGCATTTTATAGACCTCGGAGGTATTATCAGGGAGGAAGGCAGAGGCGGGGGACAGTGGCACAGCACAGGAGAGCCTGCCACTGCAGCAGACAGGCTAGAG
>NW_006159943.1:1394045-1411708 GCF_000334495.1 Tupaia belangeri chinensis
GACCTGCCCCTGCAGCAGACAGGCGAGTGTTTAGACTGCCTGAAGGACAGCCTGCCCCCTCCGGTGGCCCCCAGAGCAGGCCCCAGGTGTTCCCCCTCCCAGAGCAGCTTGCTCCCCCCCCACACACACACACACACCACCGCCGCCACCGCCTTGGCTCACGGCTGTCAGTTTCCATTTCTCCTCCTAATGCAGTCTGCTCCCCGGGGGCTAGCGGGGTGGGGGAGAGGGTTATAGATTTTAATTTTCTCAAGCACTGAGAGTAGGAATGGAATTAGTGCCGCCATAACCTAATGGGGAGAGGGAAGAGAGAACGGGGCAGAGGGCTCCACGGCCTTCTCCCTGCCAGCCCCCCCACCCCGACGTCAGCATAGGGTCCGTCAGCTAGTCTAGCAGTCCTTCCATCCTCCTGGCTGCAGTTTCTTTTGGGAGGGGCTAGGTCCCCACAGAGCGGAGAGGGGGCTGCCCTCTACTTTAAGCACAAGTCAGTCATTGTCCAGGCCTTGAACTGTGGTTCTACAATATTTTCTTTTTCCCGTTGAAGCTAAGGCAGAAGAGCTTTTCCCTCCTTTCAGCTGTTGGATTTGGCAAATGTGGTCCCTCCCTTCCGCAGCCCACCTGACAAGTCTTTTTAGGGCTTGGTTCCAGCCTCTGGAAGCAGTCCTACTCCCGGCCCAAGCTCCCCAGACTCAAGTTTTTAAAAAAGTTTTTGCCATGGGGCATGTGCGCTCGCTGGAGAGAAAGACAGTGAAAGGGAAAGTGAGAAATCCCCCTGGGGTGGGGGGAGGGATGGCCATTCTGCAATCCCTTCTCGTCCACTTTCCTCCTGGGATTTTGGGCACCCACACTCAGGTGCCCAGTGTGATTTTTAATCCACCAGGCCTGGGACTTCATCCATGGTTAGCCACGTGGGAGACCAGCCCCTTCACCACTACACCACCTGGTGCCTGCCCCCAGTCACATCTTTTTTTTTTTTTTTTTTTTTTTTGGTATAAAGGACTCATCTAATATAATTCTTGTGGGGGTCGTGTGTGCTCACTGGAGAGAGAGAGACAGAGAGACAGAAAGTGATAAGTCACCCCCCCGGGAGGATGGCCCCTCTGCAATCCCTTCCCCTCCATTCTCCTCTTGGGATCTTGGGCACACACGCACACGCGCCCGGCGTGAGTTTGAAGCCATCACATCTGCACTGTCAGCCCTGTGGGAGTCCAGCAACGTAACCATTGCGCCATCTACTGGTTCTCCCCCAGTCAAATCTTAATTTTTCCCTCTTCTCAGTGTTAGAGCAGAGAGGAATCTTGGGGTTCGCTGTGTCTGTTCAGATTAGCAGCCAGGAAGCCCAGACTTGCCCTAGGCGCCTGGCTCTGCTGCAGCCAGCTTATGTGTCCCCACCCTGCCTCTTTGGTGCCCCAGGCGATCGAGTGCATCACGCAGGGACGTGAGCTGGAGCGGCCGCGTGCCTGCCCACCGGAGGTCTACGCCATCATGCGGGGCTGCTGGCAGCGGGAGCCCCAGCAACGCCACAGCATCAAGGATGTGCACGCCCGGCTGCAGGCCCTGGCCCAGGCGCCCCCTGTCTACCTGGATGTCCTGGGCTAGGGCTGGCCCAGAGCCCGGGGTGGGCAGCCCGAACACTGAGGCTTGCCCTCAGCAACCCCCCCAGCTCCCAGCAGCCCCAGGGTGATCTCGAAGCATCTAACCCGCCCTCAGCATGTGGGAGGGGCCGATGGGGGCTGGGCACAGGGCCGGCCCTCTTCTCCAGGCCAGGTTCCCTCACAGCAATTATATTTATTACCCCTGGCTGTGTCTCTTGCCGATTCTTGGATGACGCCGTTCAGGGGGCACTGGGACTCACGTAGGGGGAGGGCAGTCCCACCTGGTTCCCCTCAGCTGCTTAGCCCTACTCCATGCCACTGTCACCTCGTCTGTGGCTGTGGTCATCTTGTTACCTGGTGTAAAGGCAGCCTCGGGTCCAGCCTCCCTCCAGACGCTCCAACTAACTGTACCTCTGCTCCCGGGCTCAGGAGGCTGGGGCCACAGCAGGAGGAAGGGGGTCCTGCTGCACAGGAGGGAAGTGCTGTGGGGGAAGGACCCCCTGGACTGGTGAGCCCAGAACAGTCAGTGCAAGGTGGAGCAAAGGATGAGAGGTTTTGTGTGTGTGTGTGTGTGTGCATGTGTACGTGAACACGTGGCAGGATTAAAGACTGGATCCTTCTCCTCTGTCACTCTTTTTGGCTTGAAGTGCTTTGGGATGAGCCCCTATAGGTCAGGACTGGGCATCTCCCTGTCCCATTGTGCCCGCGGGCGTGGTACAGGGTCGCCCTTCTCTCTGCTCCTTAGGACACCACCGGCCTTTCCTGGTGATCTGAGGCTTCTGTCAGCACTGAGGCCGGGTCAGGTCCCTGCAACCCCATCATCAGGCGGTCTGGGCTGGTTTCCATCTTCCCCAGTCCCAAGGTTCATGCTCCACTCTAGAGCTGGAGAGGAGCAGCGTGGCCGCCCGGCCCCATCACTTCCAATCACCTGCACAGTGCCTGCAATAACGCATGCTCCCCATGGCTCCAGGCTAGTCGCAAGGCTGCCTCGTGTCCCTGGGTGCCCAGCTCTCCCCCACCCCGTCCCGGTGATTCAATCTGGCCTTATCACCCCTAGGCCTAGCCCGGTGGTGCGTCTGCCTCTTGTCCAGGCTGGTTAGAGCTAATGGAGGTCTGACCCAGGCTGCAGGCTGATTGATGGAGGGGGTTCTGGTCCCTAAGGGCCAAGTTCACAGACCTCCTCTCCTGCCCTGGGATGGGTGGGGCTGGTGCTGCACTTAAAGAAGGGGGAGTGTGGGGGGGGGCTGGGGAACACAGGGAGGGAGGGAGAACTGGAGGGTCAGATCCAACAGGTGAGCCCAGGGACAGATGCAGAGAGACAGTGCCGAGAGATGACAGGACTTCAGACACAGCGACTTGGAGAGAGACTGCAGAGGCACATGCAGGTGGAGAGGAGAGACAGAGACACGAAGACATGGATGGGCGCGGAGGGAGGAACAGGGACAGAGGAGTGTGTGGACAGATGGGTGGGACCGCGTGGAGTCAGGACGTCCTGGAGAATCCCGTGGTCTCCTGAGGGGCTTCCTGGGCCACCCCTGCCCCGTCCCCTCACCTCCTCTCCTCCGAGCCTCTCTTCAGGGACTAGCAGGGTGGGACACCTCCGGACTTGGAGGCGCCACAGGCAGACACATTGAGCAGGATCAGGGCAATACGGAAGCAGAGGAGTGGGGTCGGCAGCAGCAGGGACTGCCTGGACAGATGGACGGACACAGGGAGCGTTTCCCAGGCCAAGTGCCTCTGGGCATCAGGGGCTCTTAAACCACAGCTGGAGGGCTTGCTGGAAAAGCTGGGCAGGTGAGGTGAGGGTTCTGGGAACCAGGTTTGGACAGGGAAGGGAAAATTCCGGGACAGCATGGGACAGGGAACTGGATAGCTTTCATCGATCCGGGAACAGGAGCTAAAGGCCGGCACTCTGATCCCTTCGGGCTGTCTGGACCCAGGGGGTGCAGAGGGGCTTCGTGCCCACATTGTCAGCTTTGTGGCCTGAAGATCCCCCAGCTCCTTTCCCTTCATGGTGGACACACAGGTGTGCACGTGAGCAGGCCACGGCCCACCCACAGGGCCCAGGCACACACGTGCACACGCACGCGCGCACATACACACACAACACCCCCTCCCCAGTCTCTCACAGCTGTTGAATTCTATTGTCATTAACAGTGCCCCCTCCACCCCGCCGTGGCCCCTGCCCCCTCCCTGTTAATTACCTCCTGGCGTGCCAAGTCCATTAGCTGCCCCCGCACATACCCCAGGGGCTGAGCACCAGCTGAGATGGATGTGCAGGGGGATCGATGGAATGGTGCCCTGAGGACCCCACGGGGGCTGGGACCAGGACGGCAACCTGAGGCTGCGGCGATGGGACATCTGGGACCCCAGGCTGGCCTAGGTCCCTCCCTCCACTCCTCCTTCTTAGAGGGCTGCCTTGGTTGGGAAGACAAGGGATCAGCAAGAGTGGGGGGCACTTGGGCTCCCAGCATAGGACAAAGTGGCCGCACTCCCCCCAGTGCCCCTGCCCCCTCCATACCTACTCTGTGGAGAAGCATGAGCGCAGAAGCCCCAGGGTGCCCCAGCACTGGGGTGCAGACTCCAAAGAACCCAGGGATCCAAGCCACCCTGACCCCCTCAGCCTCCCTAACTGCCTCTGCCTCCTTCCGCCCGCTCCCTCAGGGGCTGGATTCCCGACAGGAAAGCAGAGCTTCTGTTCTGGTTTCCAGGAACGGGGCAGGCCGCACTTCAGGGCAGCCTGGACGGAGAATGTCCCCTCTTGTGCCCTATGGGCCCCCACACTGTAGACAGATCCTAGAGAGAATTCCAGACGCCACAGGCCCTGGGCTCTCTAGGCACCAGCTAGACCTCCAACAGGCTGCCCAGGGAAGGACGGAGGACATGCCCTGGAGAAGCTGGGACCCAGGGACCCTGACTTTCAGTTTCCTGCCCCACTAACCCTCCAGGTGCCCCGGGGACCCTCAGGGGGTGTGAGGTGGCTTTGTCACTCCGATATCAGCCCCCTCACACTCTCTGCCACCCCACCCCCAGCCCAGCGCTGACAGACTACAGTGCTAAGATGGAAAGTCTGAGCAGCAGCGGGCTTGGGGTTGGGGGGGGAGCAGAGAGGCAGATGACGACAGGGGAGCCCCACGTGGGGCCGAGGGGCAGCCTTGACCCTCAGGCATAGCACAGAGGGAAATGCAGCCCCAGGGCCACAGCAGCGGAAAACGGGCAGCAATGTGCTTTTTCCTGAGCCCTTGACGAGAGACGTCAGCCCCGGGTCCCCTTCTACTTGTCGCAGGCCTCCTGAGCTCCTGGCCGTTGAGCTTCTAGGCTCTGGAGCCTGTTCCTGCCACTCTCGCCTGCGCGTGACGAGGGGGAGTTACTCAGCATTTCTTTCCTTTCTTTTCTTTTCTCTCTTCTCCTTTTTGCTATAGGGCACGTGTGCTCGCCAGAAAGACAGAGAGAGACAGAGAGACAGAAAGCGAAAAAGCACCCCCAGGGGATGGGGGAAATGGCCGTGCCGCAATCCCTTCTCCTCCATCCCCCTCTCAGGATTTTGGGCACACGCACACACGTGCCCAACGTGTTTTTCAAGCCACCGGGTCTGAGCCTTGAGCCATGCAGTTGGCCATGTGGGATCCAGCTGCCTCAACCACTACAGCATTGTCTGGCCCTCTTGTTCTTTTTAAAAAAGAAAGAAGATTTTTTTGTTTATTTTTTTAATAGATTTTTGCCATAGGGCGAATGCACTTGCTGGAGAGAGATAGACAGACAAGGGAAAGTGAGAAATCACCTTCCAGGGTGGATGACCATGCTATAATCCCTTCTTCTCTCAGGAGTTTGGGCATGTACACACATGCACCCAGAGTATTTTCCAAGCCTCTGTGTCTGGGACTCGAATGGTGTAGTTGGCCATGTGGAGCCCAGTGTCTTAACCATCACGCCACCTGGTGGCCTCAAAAAACATTTTTTTTAATGGCAGAGGGTGTGTGCACTCACCAGAAAGACCCAGAGAGGGAGCAGGGGTGAGATGGGGGGAGAGAGCACCTCCCTAGGGGGCACGGTCATGTCCCAATCCCATCTCCTCCACTTCTCCCTCCTGTCAAGATTTGGGGCACACGCACATGCACCTGGTGGGTTTTCCGAGCCTCCGGGGCTGGGATTTGAAGCACGGTCAGCCGTTTGGGATCTTACTCTCTTAACCATTGGGTTATGGGGCTGACCCAGGAAAGCTTTTTTAAAGTTTCTTTCTTTCTTCCATGAACTAGACAGACAGAGAAACAGCACTCTCAGGAGGGTCTTGGCCCTGCGATCCGCCCCCCGCGTTGCTAGCTGTGGATCCTAGGCACATGAGAACTCAGAGTACGCAGGGAGGTCCACAAACATGAGCCTGGAACCTTTCCACGTGGGGGGAGCGGCCTGGCCAAGGGTCACATTTTATTGCTACACCACTGTCCTGTCCCCAGTTACTCAACCTTTCTGTGCCTCAGGGTCCTCGTCCGCGAAACGGGGTAATCCAGTACTTCCCACGGGCCTGCTACGAGGCTTCAACAAGCTCCACTTGGGAGGCTCTCACAGTAGGGCCTGGCACACAGTAGGTGCGAAAGGTCCGCTGCATTCATTATGCTCTTCCCCATTCCTCCTCCTGCCACTGCCCCTCCTCTCTGTCCTGCCACAGGCCTCAGGCCTGGTACTTGGGGGTGGGGCAGGTTGTATGTTTTGGGGGGATATCACTCACAAAAAAGAAGCTCTTGTCCCCGGTCCAAATCATCTCCTCCACCTGCGGCAGCTTCAGAAAGGGGGTGACTTGCCAGGCTGTGGAGGCCTTGAGGTGAGGAGGGGTCCTCTCCCTCCATCTGAAGCCACGTGAGCTCCAGGAATCCACGCTGCCCCAACAGGCCCTGGTGGAGGAAAAGCCTCAGGGTGCTCAGGAACTGGCGGCCAGAGCTGTCCACCGTCCCCGGCCCCATCCCTCTGACTCCCGGTTTTCCCTAGTAGGAATTTCCCTTCCAGCTCACCTCCTCTGGGTAGCCCTCAGGGGTTACACAGGGACCTTTGGCACCTCGGTAGGATGTTTCTGTGGTCACGAGTCCTCACAGACTCCCAGTCAGGTCTCCAGGAGTGCCTATCTGGGACAGGGACACATGCTTCCAGCACCTTCTGTCCCTTATTCCTAGGTGCCTAGATCTGAGTGCCAGAAAGTCCTTCCTGCAGTCTAGCCTGGGGCTTCCCACCTGGCTCCGAAGGGGTTACTCAGCTCCAGGCCCGCCCCCTGCAGGGCCCAGCTGCCTGGGTCTGTGGTCAGGGCTAATGTAGACAGGAGTTGGAGGACAAGAGGGGATAAAGTTATTAGCGTCTTCATCTTTGAGGGATATCGATTATCAGGTCTCCAGACTCTCTTGGTCTTATAACGGGGCGCATGGGGGTGTTGGGAGGGGCTCAGGAAAATCTCACAGACATCCGCCCCCCTTATCCTGGAGCGGGAGCTGGGCTGCGGCAGGTCCCCTTGCAGAAAGACGTGCAGAGCCGGTCCAGGAGGACTGCAGTGTGCCTGGTCGCAGTTCACTACACTGCTTCAGGGTGTGACTCTGTGAGAGAGAGAGAGAGAGAGAGAGAGAGAGAGAGAGGGGGAGAGACATGGTTGAGCCAGAGACATTCAAGATGGCAGCCCAAGGACTCCCTGCTCCTGAACACACGGGCTCACGAACACACGGGCCCACCACCCACCCTGACTTGCCATTCGGGACACCTCCCCTGCCCTCCCAGGCCAGGGCGGGGTGCTGTCCAGGCTGTGTCGGGGGTGGGAGACACCTCGCAGTGCAGCCTGTTGTCCCCTTCCCACGTGGGGTGACGCTGGTCCCAGTGTGGCTGGTTTTGCATTTGGTGGGGACGGTCCCTGTGAGCAGGTCTGCGTAGACGCAGCTGTCTGCATGGATCTGTGCAAATCCCTGTTCCTGGTTTGAAATCAGAAAGCAGAAAGCGAGGGAACCGCCACCTCCAGGGAGCCCCCTCTGTAGGCCTCCGCCCCTGCTGACCATCTCCAGGGTGGTGATGGAGCTCAGAGCGAGGGAGGGAAAGGGAGACAGGCATGGGCGGCAGCAGGGCTGTGGGGCCAGGGCACGGCCTCCCTCCCTCTCTTCCTTCCTTTTCCTTCAGAGTCAGGGAGGAGGAGGCCGGGTGGGGTCTGGGGGTCAGGAGCTCGGCCCTCCCCTGGAGGGTCTGGCTTCCCCTGTGCTGGGCTGAGGGCGGAGGGAATTCCTGACTGCGGCCAGGAGGGGAGTGTCAGGGCTAATGCCAGCATTAATCGGAAGCTGGTCCCCTGTGAGGGCTAGGGTTCGGCTGGGCGCTCTGTGCCTACCAGATAGTGGCCGGCTGGGGAACATGGGGCAGGGGACACATCCCATCGGCCTCCCTCCCTCCCCATGTCTCTCCAACACCCAGCCCTCCCGCCCCTGTCCCTGTCCCAAACCCTTGTCTTTCTGGAAGTTCTTGCTGTCTGTCCTCCAACTTCTGACTGAGGTCAGTCCCTTTTCAAGTCCAAATCCATCCCGGCTGTGGGGTGGGCTAGGCCAGCCCCCACAGACCCCCAGTAGCCTTTCCTGTGGGCAGGCGTACAACTCCATTAGCCCCCCCCTCCCCTGATAGCCCCTAAATCAGCCCCAATTATTCGCAGGAGGTGGGGGGGGTCTGGGCTGAGCTGTGATTACAGCTGGAGTGTGTGGGGGTGAGGGCTGGGAGTCTGAGTGCCAGGCGGGCGGGGGGTGAGGGGCTGTGGTCAGATTCAGACCAGGGCCAGAGAGACACGGGAGCTGGGAACGGAGAGGGAGGCCAGGCAGGAAGGTGAAGTGCTGGGGGTCCTGGCTTGGCTTTTGAGGACTCCTCCACATATGTGAAGGTCCAGTAGGAGAGGGAGGGGCAGGATGGACATAGTCCCTGCGGGTGGCTCAGCCTCACCATCGTCTGCAGGGAAATCGCTCCTCGTTCCCCATGCAGGGACTTCCTGCGGCCCTGACCCAGGCCAGCACCGCAGCCTGTGTTCAGAGGCCTTGCTCCCAGCCCACGTGTTCTGGCTCGTGCACCTCCAGGGGGCTGTGGGTGCAGCCGGGCGTGGCATGTGTGTGGGGTGCACTGCCACGCAACCCGCCGAGGGGAGCTGCGTGTGCAGGAGACAGGACAGCAGCCTCTTGCTCAACTCTTTCCAAACAAGACTGGGGGCCCTCTCCAGCCCTCACTGGGAGCCAGGATCCTCTGCTCAAATTCCTTCAAGGAAAACTGTGTCTCTCCTGCCCCACAAGCCCCTCCCACCACACCACACCCAGACTTCCTGTGCGAGTTTGCTGCCCTGCCGGAGTCCCCGCGCCTCAGCATGTCCCCTGGCCCCACCACCGCCACCATCGCCTGGGTGGGGCAGCAGCCTCCTCCCTGCTTCTCCTGACCCCACCGTTGCCCAGCCTGTCCACACCACAGGAACTCCTCGCTCTGAGTGGGATTATGCCCCTCTGCTCAACGTCCCCCGCCCCACCGGCTCCCTACCACACACAGAGCAAACGCCAACAACCTGACTAAGCCAGGGAGGCTCTGAGGGACCCAGCTCCATTAGGCCACGGTCAGTTCCTCCCCCTGGAGAGTTATTATTGCTGTTTTTTGCCCATGGTGTGCTCGCCAGCCTCAGCCTCGGGGCCTTTGGACCTGCAGTTCCCCTGCCTGGAATGCTCTTTACCCAGAAATCTGCATGGCTCCCCTGGTCTGCGCCTGGAATTTACCTTTTCAATGAGGCCTTCCCTAACCACCCTTCCAAAACCCACGCCCTCAGCATACCCTAACCCCCGCCCTGTCTTCTTTTTCTCTATGAAGTGTCTTTGTGGAGGGGACCAGTAGATGGCATGATGGTTATGTCGCTGGATCCCACATCATCGACTGTGATTCGAGTTGCAGACCTGGCGACTTAAGACTCATGCAGTGTGCGTGCGTGCCCAAGATCCCAAGAGCAGAATGGAGGAAGGATGACGGTGGTATGGCCACCCCCCTGGGAGGGGTCATCTTTCGCTTTCTGGCTCACTATCTCTGTCTCTCCTGCAAGCACACGTACCTTATGGCAAAAATCTCTCTAAAAAAAAAGCTCATCGAGGCCTGGCTCTGTGGCACAGCCCTGATGTGCTGCTCAAGAGAAGCCAGGTAATGGCTATGTTGCTGGACTCCCACGTAGACGACCGCGGTTCGACGCGGTGGCTTAAACTCACGCCGGGCGCGTGTGTGTGCATGCCCAGGATCCCGAGAGGAGAATGGAGAAGGGATTGCGGCGTGACCATCCCCCCTGGGGGGTGATTTCTCTCTTTCTGTCTCTCTGTCTCTCTCTGTCTGTCTGGCGAGCGCACGCGCCCTATAGCAAAAACCTCTTGAAAAAGAAAAAAAAAGGAAAAGAAGCCAGGTCACACCTGGCGACCAGTCAGCCTGAAACGCGCTGGACACACACGCAAGTGCCCAGGACCCAGCAGGTGCAGGATTGGAGGGAGGGGTCTCTGCCTGACCAGAGCGTGGGGAGTGCTCCTCTGTCACTGTCATGTGCTCACACAGGATGTAAGTGAAGAAATGCGTTGTTGTTGTTGTTTGAGAGGTTTTTGCTATAGGGTGCGTGTGCTCGCCAGACAGAGACAGAGAGACAGAAAATGAGAAATCACCCCCCAGGGGGGATGGCCACGCCCCAATCCCTTCTCCTCCATTCTCCTCTCAGGATCTTGGGCACGCATGCACACGCATCCGGCGTGAGTTTAAGCCACCGGGTCTGGGACTTGAACCGCAGTCAACTACGTGGGAGTCCAGCGACGTAGCCATTACGCTAACTGCGGGTCCCAGAAATGCATTGTTTTAAAGTTCTTGGAAACCTTGTATTATGAAATAACTATGCATGGTCTGCCCCGAGCCGAGGTTAAGGGAACTGGATTCCACATGGCTGATGACAATTCAAATCCTGATCCCAGTGGCTTGAAAAAATATGCCAGGTACATGCGTGTGTGCCTAAAATCCTGACAGGACGGAGAAATGGAGCCGGAACGGCAGTGCAGCCATGCCCACTCCCACTCCCTAGGCCCTAGTCTCCCTGTCTATCTCTAGCGAGAAAAGAAAAAGAAAATAACTATGCATGTAATGTATTTTCAATTTTTTTGTGCTGAAATAAACCTGTTCTTTAATTTTCCACAAACCTTTTTTTTTTTTTGAGAGGTTTTTGCTATAGGGCGCGTGCGCTCACCAGAAAGACAGAGACAGACAGAAAGCGAGAAATCACCACCCAGAGGGGATGGCCTTGCTGCAATCCCTTCTCCTTCATTCTCCTCTGGGGATCTTGAGCACGCATGTACACGCGCCCGGCACGAGTTTAAGTCACTGGGTCTGGGACTCGAACTGCAGTTGACTGCATGGGAGTCCAGCGACATAGCCATTACGCTAACTGCTGATCCTTCCACAAACTTTTTGAAGTGTGTGTCTGTCTGTATTTTTTTGTTTTGTGTTTTTTAAGAGAGATTTTTACTATAGGGTGTGTGTACTCACTGGAGAGATAGAAAGTGAGAAATCACCCCCATGGTGGATGACCATGCCATAATCCTTTCTCCTCCATTCTCCTCTTGGGATTTTGGGCACAATTGCACACGTGCCCAGTATGAGTTTCAACTCTTCAGGTCTGGGACTAGAACCGCAGTCAGCCATGTGGGAGTCCAGCACCTTAGGCACTATGCCACCTACTGGCCCCCATATGTATAGTTTTTAAAAAGATTTTTGCCATAGGGCACTATGCTCCCCAGAGAGTGACAGAGAGAGAGAGAAAGTGAGAAATCACCCCCAGAGGGATGGACATATTACAATCCCTTCTCCTCTGGGGATTTTGGGCATGCTCGTGCACACATTAGGTGTATTTTTCAAGCCACTGAGTCGGAGACTCCAGCTGTGTCAATGGCCGTGTGGCATCTAGCCCCTTAACTTCTGCCATCTGCTTTCTTCCTGGCCGATCTCATGGGAGATTCTGACCTACCCGTAAGCTGGGTCTGGAGGCTGAGTTAGGCTCCAGGCAGCTGCAAGAGCATGGCACCCGACGTCAGCCATTCAGGGCATCATTCATTGAGCTCTTCTTTGTGCCTGGCCCCTGGAGCCTTACCTGGCTTGTGTTTGAAGAACTCACAGTCTGGGAACAGCTGAGGCCAGTGTGACGCTCCAGTGTGGGAGTGGAATGGCAGGGCCCGAAAGGCCCTAGGAAAAGGGCAGCTGTGCTGAATGCGCAAGGCTGAGCACAAGCCAGGCAGGGGAAGGAAGGGCGCATGTGCCTCTTCCTCCCTGGGCCTCAGTCTCCCCATCTCACCGCCCCCCAAATGCTGGTTCAGAGGACTTTCAAAGCCCCTCTGGCCTCCAACATGTTGCAACTCTATGGTCTTTGGTCTCCGGCCGCTGGGCTGTGCTCTGGCTTCTGCTGCCCCCTGCTGGACGCTCTTGGTGACGCTAAAGTCCGGAAAAGCAACCTTGAACCTTTGCCTTCTCTTTTTTTCCCAGGCGAGCAGCGCCCTCCAGTCTACCTGCCCACACGGTCTTCCAGCCCCTCCAAGCATCTATTAAGCAATACCCTTTGTCTCTCAGGTAAAAAAATTTTTCTCAGTACATTTTTGTCAAAGTTTTTTTTTTGTTTGTTTTTGTTTTTGTTTTTTTTTTTACAAAATCCTTGAAACTAGAATACATGAAGAATTTATGACTGGTAGGACCCAGCAATCCTGTCTTAAGTAGCTCCAAGATCAATGAAAACGTGCCCGCAGGGGCCAGCAGGTGGCGTGGTGGTTAAGGTGCTGGATTTTACAGGACCGGCGGCTCAAATTCCTGATCCACTGGGGCAGGCAGGTGATGTGGTGGTTAAGGGTGCTGGACTCCCACATGGTTAGTCTTGGTTCAAGTCCTAGACCTGGCCACTTGCATTCTCACTTTCTCTCTCACTCTGTTCCTCTCTGGTCAAGTTAAGAAATATAAATAAATATGGGGCCAGCAGGTGGTGGGCAGATGGCGTGGTCGTTAAGTGCACTGGATTCCCACATGGACGACAATGTTTCAAGTCTCGGACCTGGTGGCTTGCTTTCTCACTATCGCTCTCTCTCTACATTGTCCCACTCTGGTTAGATTAAAATGAGAAAATAAATAAAGTTAAATAAAAGAATTCTTTAAAAAAAGAAATGTAAATAAACTTAAGTAAAATAATCATTTTTTTTCTTTTTTGGAGAGGTTTTTGCTATAGGGCGCGTGCGCTCGCCAGCCAGACAGAGAGAGACAGAGAGATAGAAAGCGAGAAATCACCCCCTCAGGGGGGATGGTCACGCTGCAATCCCTTCTCCTCCATTCTCCTCTGGGATCTTGGGCACGCACGCACACGTGCCTGGCGTGAGTTTAAGCCACCGGGTTCAGGATGCGAACCACGGTCGACTACATGGGAGTCCAGCGACATAGCCATTACACTAACTGCTGGTCCCAATAATTTTTTTTAAAAGTAGATTTAAGAGGACCAGCAGGTGGCGTGGTGGTTAAGGTGCTGGACACTCCCACATGGCTGACCGCAGTTCGAGTACCGGACCTGGTGGCTTGATTTCTCACTTTCCCTCTCTCTCTCTGTGTATCTCTCTCTGGTCAAATTAAAATAAATGAATGAGGGGAGCCAGCAGTTAGCGTAATGGCTATGTCGCTAGACTTCCACGTAGTCGACTGCAGTTCGCGTCCCAGACCCGGTGGCTTAAAACTTACGCTGGATGCGTGTGCGTGCGTGCCCAAGATCCCGAGAGGAGAATGGAGGAGAAGGGATTGCGGCGTGACCATCCCCCCGGGGGGGTGATTTCTCGCTTTCTGTCTCTATGTCTCTCTCTGTCTGTCTGGCGAGCGCACACGCCCTATAGCGAAAACCTCTCAAAAAAAAATGAATGAATAAATAAAATTAAATAAATAATAATAATTTTTTTAAAGTAGATTTAAAAAATATTCTGGATCCATTGGCTCAAAAATGACAAGGGACCACCAGATGGCATAGTGGTTACATCGCTGGGCTCCCACATGGTCCACCGCCCCGTTCTGAGTCCTGAAATTCAGGCCAGCGCCTATGGGTATGTGCCCCAGATCCTGAGAGGAGACAGAAGGATAAGGGATTTTGGCATGGCCATCCCTCTTGGGGGGTGATTTTTCGCTTTCTGTCTCTCTCTCTCCTGTGAGCACATGCACCCTATAACAAAAATCTCTCAAAAATAAATGTCAAAAAAAAAAAAAAAAAGGAAAACGTGTCCACGTGACACTTGCATGCAAAGGCTCACGGCCATTTATTTGTCCCAAAAGGAAAAAGCCCCAGTGCCTCTGAAGTGATGTGAACCAAGATGAGACAAACCATGCAACGGGATAACCTCGTGATGAAGCGCAACGAGCTACTGAGAAGCTCTTCGGAAGTGGGCGAGGCCAGACATCGCACGCATGTAGTGCATGGCTCCGTTTACATGGAAGTGTGGGAGCAGGCACGTCTACAGTGACAGAAAGCAGACCAGAGCTTTCACAGGGCTGCGGTGGGGGGATGATAATGGACTTTGGAGGCATTAGCTGAAAGGGAAGCCAGGTAACTTTTTAGGAAGACAGACATTTAAAAATATATTTGCAGTCGGGGTGGTGGCCGTTACAGATAAGCGTATTTGTCAAAGCTCATCGATCATGCTCTGTGAAATAAGCCAGACACAAAATGGCGGATAGTATGATTCCACTGATTTGCGGTGCCTAGAGTAGTCACATTCATAGACGTGGGCGAGGACAGTGGTGGCCGGGGCTGTGGGAAGCTTGGAAGGGCGAGCTCTTGTGTAATAGGTGCAGAGTTGCAGTTCGGGATGAGGAAAAGGTTCTGGAGATGGATAGTCCCATGGTGCACACAGTATCGATGTACACCCAGTGCCACTGACTGTACTTACAGTGATTGAAATGGGCCGTCCCGGTGGTGCAGCAGTAACGCAGGGCTGAGGCCACGTGGAAAGGCCCTGGCCCCATGGGGGATCCAGTGCCTTAATATCCACGCTACTTGCTGGCCACCAAAATTAACATTTTTTCTTAAAAAGAGATTTTTGCTATGGGATGCATGTACCCACCAGAGAGACAGAGAGACAAAAAGACAAAAAGGAAGAAATAACCCCCAAGGAGAGGATGGCCAAGCCACAATCCCTTCTCCTATAGTCTCCTCTTGGGATTTGGGGCATGTGTACACACACGCCCAGCATAAGTTTTAAGCTGCCAGGTCCAGGACTAGAACTGCAGTTGATTACACGGGAGTCCAGTGACGTAACCATTATTCCATCTGCAGGTTCCTGAAAATAAACTTTTAAGAAGTTATTAAAATGGGGGCCAGTAGGTGGCAGGATGGTTAAGGCACTGGACTCGCACAAGGTCAACCACAGTTCAAGTCCTGGACCTGGTGGCTTGTTTCCTCACTCTCCCTCTGTCTTGCTGCTCAAATTGAATAATAATAATAATAATAATAATAACAACAACAAATAAAATCAAAGAATTCTTTTTAAAATCATTTAAATGATCATTTCTATGTTATACATATTTTATCACAGTAAAAAAAATCTAAAAATGGGGGGCCAGCAGGTGGCGTGGTGGTTAGGAGTGCTGGACTCCCACATAAATAAATAAATAAATAAATAAATAAATAAATAAATAAAGTTAAATAAAAAGTAATTAAAAAAAAATCTAAAAATGGGCAGGCCCTGAGGTCTGGTGGTTAAAAGAGCTAAGTCCTGTATGGACAACCAAGGGGTTCGAACCCCTGTTCTGTTGGCTTGAAAAACACACCAGATACGTGTGCATGTCCAAAGTGACCATGGGAGAAGGGACTGTGGCATGACCATGCCCAATGTCAGGAGGTTTTTTACCTCTCTCTCTCTCTGTCTCTTTCTAGCCAGGAAACACACCCCTTGGCAAAACAAAACTAAAACACAAAATTCATCAAATTGTACATTTTAAGTGAGTAATGTTTTTAATTTTAAAAATTTTATTTAACTTTATTTATTATTATAATTTTCCAATTTGGCCAACGAGAGACAGAGAAAGGGGAAAGTGAGAAAGCAGGCCGCCAGGTCCGGGACTTAAACCACCGTCAGCCATGTGGAGTCCAGTGCTCCTAACCACCATGCCACCTGCCAGCCCCTGTTTAAAATTTGCCTGAGGGTGCGTATGCTTCCAGGAGAGAGGTAGAGAGGTAGAGAGAGAGAGAGAGAGAGAGAGGGAAAGTGAGAAAGCAACCCCTCCCATGGGGCATAGTCACACGGCAATCCCTTCTCCTCCATTTCTCCCTCCTTTCAGGATTCTAGACATGCGTGCGCACATGCCCAGCGTTTCTCAGGCTGCCGGGTCTGGGACTCCAACTGGGCATTCTGCTGTGTGGGATCCAGCCGCCTTAATCACCAGGCCACAGGCTGACTCATTTTGTTTTTGTTTTTTTGTTTTTCTTTAGGAGAGACTGAGAGAGAAATTGAGGAGAGAGGTGTCATAGCGGGGTCTCACTGTGCCATGATCTTCCTGCCCAGCCCCCCAGTTAAGGATTACAGGAACAACACCTGGCGTGTGCTTTTTCAACTGTATGTCAACACATCTTAATAAAGTTGATTTCTTTTTTTTTTTTTTTTGAGAGAGATTTTTGCTATAAGGTGTGTGTGCTTGCTGGAGAGACAGAGACAGTGAGACAGAAAGTGAGAAATCACCTCCCTGTGGCAGGAGGGGGACAGCCACACCGCAATCCCTTCTCCTCCTTTCTCCTCTGGGGATTTTGGGCACTCATGAGCATGGGCCCAGTATGAGTTTGAAGCCGCCAGGTTGGGTACTCGAACTGCAGCCGAGTTAGTGGGAATCCAGTGAGTAACTATTACACATTTGAGCAAAAATCTGTCCCAGGATTTATTATTTAGAATTATTTGGTTTTATTTGTTATTATTGTTTTTCCAATTTGCTGTAGGGTATGTACACTCACCAGAGAGAGAGAGAGAGAGAGAAGTGGGAAAGTGAGAAAGCAAGCCACCAGGTCCAGGACTTGAACCGTGGTCAGCCATGTGGGAGTGTCCAGCACCTTAATCACCATGACACCTTCTGGTCCCCCCCCCCAAAGTTGATTTTAAAGAGTCTTGGTGGAGGCTGTTCCCACTTTGCTGTTTCTGAATTTATGGTGGCTTGCTCTGTAGCAGGCTGTGGCCGTGTGATGTGGGTGGTTTGGAGAGTGAGCCCTGTAATCAGACTCACAACAGACCAAGTCCTTGGTTCAAACCCTGATTCTGCCTCTTACCCACGGGACCTCCGTTTCGTCATATGTAAATAGACACAGTGATGGCGCCAATCTCGAGTTAAGGATGCGGTACACCTGACGGGCTAACGGTGGCGAAAGCAGATGGCAGCCGTTGAGGTAGTTGTGAGCCGGGAAGGGTGTCCTGGTCCCGTCTGCAGGTGCGGGGCTGTGGCAGGTGGACGCTGGCCGCGAGGTGGCGCCCGTAGGCTCGGCACAGAAGCGGCGGGGCGGGAGGACAGAGGGGGCGGCAGGCGGAGACTGCGCGGGTGGAGACAGCTTCCCAGGATCACATCCTCCCCCGTGTGATTCGGAGCGGCGGGAGGAGAGGGGGCGTCTCTCCCAGACTAGGGTGCGGCGGTCGGTCCCCGGGTAGGGTCTTCCATGAGACCGCGGTTGTAGGGCGGTCCCGGAGGCCAGACGCAGACGATCTCACTGATTCCTCTCTGCAAACCCACTTTGCAGACAGGCGAGGCACTACAGTTTTGAAAAACGCCAGGCGCACAGTGCGTGGAAGCCGAGGAGGGACCCGGGCCCCTCTGCTCTTACGTCCCCTCCTCATTCCCCTGTCCCCGGCCGGGGCTCCCAGAGTGGCCCGACGCTCTGCTCTGTGATCCCACTCCGGGGCGCTCTGGATCCCCCCTCCCCAGGCTCCCGGTTTCCTTGTCAAAACTTCCTGCCTTGGCAAGGGCGCGAGTCCCCACCCCCTTCCTGCCCCCCGCCCCTCGGCGCCCCTCCCCGCCCTGAGATCCGCCGCGCTCGGC
>NW_006159943.1:1411740-1428747 GCF_000334495.1 Tupaia belangeri chinensis
CGGGGCTCCACGACCACCCTGCCGGCGGACAAGGTGTGTGGACCCGAAGGCAGGCCCCCTCCTGCATTGGGGTTCTGAGACTCTGGGCTGGAAGCGGGGAAAGAGAAGGGAAGGAGGAGTCGAGAGGGGTAAAGGGGATGATTGGGGTCCCATCGATGTAACCTAACGGAACTGGGATGCTAATGAGACTCTCTCCAGCCTACTTTGTGGGTCTCCAGAGTCCCTGGTGCCTCAGTCCCCCTGACTCCTCAGGACTGCCTGGAGGGCCTCCAAGGTACAAGGTCCTCGCTTTTGCTCAAGGGAGATAAAGCGGTAAGGGCATCAGTGATGGGGGTGATGGGGACAGGGCTGCCCAAGTTCGAACCTCACCTCTGCAGCTTACTCCTAGCAGGGCCTTGGTCAAGAGGCGGCACCTCCGTGCCTCGTTTCTCATTTCTAAGGAGGGATACCCTAGGGAGCCCAGAACCCTCTTGTTTGAAGTGTTCTATTCTGTGCTGCTCAGACTCCCCCACCCCAGCCCCTGGGGTAAAGGAGGGAGGTGGTGTTGGGGAAGGGCCCTGGCTCTCATCTCCTCCTTGGCGTTGAGGACTAGGAAGTTGGCTCAAGGTCTGTGGCGGCTGCATCCTTAGAAAGCGCTCTGGGCTGAGGACCTGAGGTGGTGCTGACCGCCCGGCAGGATGTATATGGGGCCAGGCGGGTGCCGCTTTGCAGCCCATGCTCCAGCAAGGCCCCCCTTACCCTCACCCCATCTCCGGCCTGCACTGGCCTTTTATGAGTGGTGTCTCCTGGGGCTGGCCTGTGACCCTAGTCCCCCGGGGCGGGAACAGCTTGTGCTGGCCTGAAGTTCCCAAGCTCAGCCAGATCTCAGCTCCAAGACAGACTGTGCGAGGGGTCAGCTCTTATGCCCGGCCTAAGCTGGGCCCTGGTGGTGGCGGGGGGAGGCTGTTTCCGCCGTGCCACTTCAACCAGCCATGGTAGTACCTGCGTGCGCGCACGTGAGCCCGGGAGCCACATGTGGGCCCTTGTGTCCCCCCTGCCGCTGTCTCTCCCAGGTTGCTCGCCCAGGTCCCACTGCACTGGGTGCCTCCTGGCTGCTGGAGCAGGGCGGCCGGGCTGTCTGCCATCCTCTCTGTGCACTGTGAGCCCAGGGTGGCATCTGCCTCTCTGTGCACTCTCCCTTCCCTATCAGACTCTCCCAGGAGAGGAAACCCCCAAGCAGCACATCCACCAATCGGAAACCTGGGAAGAGATAGAGGCCCCTGGGCTGCTGTCTACATCCTCCCCCAACCCACTCTGCTGGGGAGGAAGACCAGGCAGGGCCCCCACCACGGTGCTCCTCTAGCCTGGGAAACCTCGAGAAAGAGGACCTTCCCCCTGGCCCCCCTTCCTCCTGGCTCCCCCTTCTCCCCAGTTCTCCCCCTCACAAGAGGCCCTGGGGCCCCTTCTAGCTTTGGGGATGGGGTGGCTCCTCTGGGGAGGAGGCAGCTCCTCTGGGGAGGGGGTAGGTTCTTGTACCTAACCATGAGGGGTCAGCAGAAGGGAGAGAGAGAGACAGAGACAGAGCCCGAAACATCCAGACAGAGGCCCACAGACAGGCAGGGGTAGAGTCCTCACGAACAAGGGCCAGAGGGAAAAAGCCGACTTAGAGCAGAAGCCTAGGAGAGAACTGCTCAGGGTGGGACAGAGGAAGAGGGCAAGAAAGCTGGAAGGACAAGGCCTGGGGTGCAAAGGCCAAGGAGGCGGCCCAGGCTGTGCAGTGCGGTAGACCTGGTCCAGATCCTGACTCTGCCTAATGCTGTGTGACCTGGGGCAAATGTCTTAACCTTTCTGGGCTCCTGCTTCATCTAGAAAAGGGGAGACAGAATAGCACCCACTTTATAGGATTACCAAGAGAACTGAAAGGAAGGCTCAGACCTGTAGTACAATATTTTTCTTTAGTTTCGTGAGAGAAAGAGAAAGAGCACCCCTAGTGGGGCGTGGGCATCCCGCAGTGCCTTCTCCTCCATGCTCAGCATGTTTTTCAAGCCTCCAGGGCCAGGACTTGAACCACACAGTCGGCCATGTGAGACCCAGCTCCCTAAACCACCAGGTCAGGGGTGGCCCCCACAGGCAGTCCCCACAGTGCGGATTTGACAAGGGGAGGTAGTTAGGACAGCGACAGCGCCCACATGTGGTAAGACAGACAGAAACGGCCTGTGGGAGGGCTGGGCTGAGGAGACCGCGTTTGTGCCTCTGCCTCCACCCTTCCTCCACGTGGTGGCATCTGGGTCAGAGGGGGTGATGTAGACAGGGAGGGGACATTGTCCCTGGGTGGGGAGGCATACAGTGAGGGCCCAGGCCGAGCAGCATGCCCCGCCACCCTCCGAGTGACTCAGTACCTCGCACTGCCGTGCACTCACCCCGGGAACATGGAGGCCACCCCAGGAATTCCTGCCCAAGGTCAGGAGGGCGGGCAGCCGCATCGCACTTGCTCTGCAACATCAGGAAGCTCTTTCTGAGTTGCGCCTTCCGTCATTGCACCAGTGACACCTCACTGTGTCTTGAGGTCCCTGGGAGGAGGGCCAGTTCTGTTGTCGGGGGAGCCGGGGAGAGGCCACAGCCTCCACACATCTCTCCCTCCCTCCCACTGCCCGCAAAGCGAAGGGGTTGGGTAGGACTTCAGGGAGTGATGGCTCATCCCCTCCGCACGAATGATTAGTTACTTTCTGCGGGGGCCGGGGACCCTGGGTGTGGGTGCCGTCAGGACACAGGGTGAGGACAGCAGAGGGGTGCCCCTCCCAGGGAGCTCCAGTGCAGGGAGGCAGACGAGCCTTTGCACAAACAATGGCTGAGGCTGGCTAGTGGTGTGGAGGTTAAGGCGGCTGGATCCCACATGGCCGATTGCACAGATTGAGTCTGCCACCTGTGGCTTGACAGACAAGCTGAGCACTTGTTTGTGCATGCCCAAGTCCCGACAGGAGAAATGATTGCAGCGTGGCCATCCCCCCATCCCTGGGGTGCTTTCTCACTTTCCCTCTCTGTCTTGTCTGAGTGTGTCTCAGGTGAGTGCATGCACTCTATAGCAAAAACCACACACACACACACACACCCCACAATGGCTCACAGGCTAAGGAAACCTTAGGGGCATCCGGGCCACTAATAGAGTCTTGCAGAGGACTCATACTTCAAGGTTCTGGCCTGGTGGGGAACCAGCAATCACAGGAAGGGGTGTCCATTGGCCTGATCTGTCCTTTGGACTTGAGGTGGACCTCAGGCTGTGGGCTGGATTGGTCAGGGTTAGTCGACTCGGGTTAGAGACTCAGCTGGGGCGTGAGGAGGTGCTGGGCCTCCAGAGGCTGCCCCCTGTCCAGTTTAGACCCAACCTCAGAGCTGGGCTTGGGGAGGAGGACTGGGCTGTGGGGTCCTTTCGGACCCTGCTCAGAATCTGCAGGAAGACTTCCAGGGCAGGAGAAATGGGCGAGGCCGTGGCCACTGTGGGCTTCCTGGAAGGCATTGGCCTTGGAGACTGGGTAGGAGGAGGGTGGCCTGGGCAGAAGTGCCACGTGGTGAGACGCGTGCAGGGGTAGCAGGCTGTTCGGTGATGGGAGCACAGGGCTAGGGGCCATGAGGCTGGACACCTGGGGGCTGACCTCTGGTGCCTTTGCCGGTGGTATGGGGAGCCACAGCGGGTGGCAGAGAGGGGCAGTGGCCAGAGCAGAGCTGTGCTTTCTGAAGCTAACCTGGGGTGGCTAAGAGCAGGGTGGGCCTGAGGGGAGCTGCTCCCTCGTCTGTGTCAGCTCAGGGGTTACCCCTGCCCACAGCTTTGCCCCTGAAGCAGTTCCAAGCCTGAGTGGAGCCTTTCCGCTGTCTCGCAGCTCAGCGAGGACAACACCCACCAGCACCTTATGGGGTGGTGGCAGCGAGCGCTGGGACCGGCCCTGGCGCCAGCCTCTAGTAGGTGCGTAATGGCCGCGTGGTGAATCAGAGTCCCTGCAGTTTCCCAGTTTCCTGATGAGTAAACAGGCCGGACTGAGGACCCTCTAGCTTCTGTTTCCTGAGCACAGAGAACGCAGGCCGGCCCCTCACCCCGCAGCCTTCCCACCCAGTTTCCTGATGAGTAAACAGGCCGGACTGAGGACCCTCTAGCTTCTGTTTCCTGAGCACAGAGAACGCAGGCCGGCCCCTCACCCCGCAGCCTTCCCACCCCAGCCTCTGGCACACACGCAGGCTTCCTGTTCCTCTGTCCGCCAGACATGCCTGGCGTGCCGAGGGCCTAGCTTGGCAGGGAGTGGGAGGGGCTCTGTGCTTGCGTGTGCAAGCGTGTACACGTGTGTGCTGGTTAGTGAACAAAGCAGAGCAGCCTAGTCTGCTAGTGGAGCTCCCAGCGAGGGGTGGGCAGGAAAGAGTCTTTGGCCTGGATCTCACTGTTGCCTCGGGAGGATTAAGTGATCCTGTCTCCATGGCAGAGATAGGGCAGGAAAGGGCACAGAAAAAGAGAGCTGACAGGGAGAGAGAGACTGATGGGTGTGTCCACGGCTGGAGCTCAGATTCCCCTCCCCACTAGAAGGTAGATGCCCTTGGGCTGTGAGCATACTGCACCGCTGTGCATGGCCGCCTTGGCATAGGAAAGGACGGAGAAAAGACAGACAGATCGGACCAGCAGTTAGCGTAATGACTATGTCGCTGGACTCTAATGTAGCCAACTGCGGTTTGATTCCCAGACCCAGTGGCTTAAACTCATGCCAGGCGCATGTGCGTACAGGCTAAGGAAACCTTAGGGGCATCCGGGCCACTAATAGAGTCTTGCAGAGGACTCATACTTCAAGGTTCTGGCCTGGTGGGGAACCAGCAATCACAGGAAGGGGTGTCCATTGGCCTGATCTGTCCTTTGGACTTGAGGTGGACCTCAGGCTGTGGGCTGGATTGGTCAGGGTTAGTCGACTCGGGTTAGAGACTCAGCTGGGGCGTGAGGAGGTGCTGGGCCTCCAGAGGCTGCCCCCTGTCCAGTTTAGACCCAACCTCAGAGCTGGGCTTGGGGAGGAGGACTGGGCTGTGGGGTCCTTTCGGACCCTGCTCAGAATCTGCAGGAAGACTTCCAGGGCAGGAGAAATGGGCGAGGCCGTGGCCACTGTGGGCTTCCTGGAAGGCATTGGCCTTGGAGACTGGGTAGGAGGAGGGTGGCCTGGGCAGAAGTGCCACGTGGTGAGACGCGTGCAGGGGTAGCAGGCTGTTCGGTGATGGGAGCACAGGGCTAGGGGCCATGAGGCTGGACACCTGGGGGCTGACCTCTGGTGCCTTTGCCGGTGGTATGGGGAGCCACAGCGGGTGGCAGAGAGGGGCAGTGGCCAGAGCAGAGCTGTGCTTTCTGAAGCTAACCTGGGGTGGCTAAGAGCAGGGTGGGCCTGAGGGGAGCTGCTCCCTCGTCTGTGTCAGCTCAGGGGTTACCCCTGCCCACAGCTTTGCCCCTGAAGCAGTTCCAAGCCTGAGTGGAGCCTTTCCGCTGTCTCGCAGCTCAGCGAGGACAACACCCACCAGCACCTTATGGGGTGGTGGCAGCGAGCGCTGGGACCGGCCCTGGCGCCAGCCTCTAGTAGGTGCGTAATGGCCGCGTGGTGAATCAGAGTCCCTGCAGTTTCCCAGTTTCCTGATGAGTAAACAGGCCGGACTGAGGACCCTCTAGCTTCTGTTTCCTGAGCACAGAGAACGCAGGCCGGCCCCTCACCCCGCAGCCTTCCCACCCCAGCCTCTGGCACACACGCAGGCTTCCTGTTCCTCTGTCCGCCAGACATGCCTGGCGTGCCGAGGGCCTAGCTTGGCAGGGAGTGGGAGGGGCTCTGTGCTTGCGTGTGCAAGCGTGTACACGTGTGTGCTGGTTAGTGAACAAAGCAGAGCAGCCTAGTCTGCTAGTGGAGCTCCCAGCGAGGGGTGGGCAGGAAAGAGTCTTTGGCCTGGATCTCACTGTTGCCTCGGGAGGATTAAGTGATCCTGTCTCCATGGCAGAGATAGGGCAGGAAAGGGCACAGAAAAAGAGAGCTGACAGGGAGAGAGAGACTGGGATCCAAGACAGGTACAAGACGGGACGACCTGAGCACAAGCCGAGACCCACAGCATGTGAGTGGGTGGGTCACGGCTGGAGCTCAGATTCCCCTCCCCACTAGAAGGTAGATGCCCTTGGGCTGTGAGCATACTGCACCGCTGTGCATGGCCGCCTTGGCATAGGAAAGGACGGAGAAAAGACAGACAGATCGGACCAGCAGTTAGCGTAATGACTATGTCGCTGGACTCTAATGTAGCCAACTGCGGTTTGATTCCCAGACCCAGTGGCTTAAACTCATGCCAGGCGCATGTGCGTGTGTGCCCAAGATCCCGAGAGAATGGAGGAGAAGGAATTGCAGTGTGGCTATCCCCCTGGCGGGTGATTTCTCTCTTTTTGTCTCTCTGTCTCTCTCTAGCGAGTGCACGCACCCTATAGCAAAAAACCTCTCCAAAAAAAAAAAAAGAAAGAAAGAAAAGAAAAGGCAGACAGACACCAGGGGTCTGGAGGAAGGAGGAAAAGCCAGATAGAGAGTTTTTGAGTTTTTGAGGAATAAGACAAAGGTCAGAAAGGAAGCGACAGAGAGCCCGGAGCAGGGAGAGTCCATCTGTGCTCTAACCCACAGTCCCTGGGCAGCCCCTAGTCAGACTTCTCCAGCTTAGAACTGGAGCCAGCTGTTGTGACCCTTGCTGAGCTTTGGGACATGTGGGTGGGGGTGTTCTCCCATTTCACAGATGAGATGGAAGCTCAGAGGGCTCCGGTGACATAACTGAGGTCACACAACTTGTCAGAGACAGGACTAGAGGGCCAGCCAGCAGCATGGTGGTTGAGTTGGCTGGTTCCCACATGGCTGGCTGCACAGTTCGAGTCCCGGCCTGAAGTTTGAAAAGCATGCCAAGTGCATATAGTGTGTGCTCAATCCTGAGAGAGTGGAGTGTGTCATGGTCATTGCCTCTCACTCTCTCTCTCTGGTTAGTGGACATGGCCTATAGTAAAATTTTAAAACAGAGAGAGAGCTAAAACTAGGACTTTGGGGATCCAAGATGGGAAGGGTTGGAAAGAGAGAGAAAGAGACAGAGAAGAAGGGAGCCGGCGATGGAACCAAGGAGCTGGAGTAGGTGCTCAGGCTAAGGACTGGGGGAAGCAGAATCCAGGAGCCCTGCCCTGTCAACCACTTCTGGCTTGAAGAAGTACCTGGCGGACAGCCCATCGTTCTGGGGGATCAGGTTCTCGGGGGAGCCTGGCCCCCTTCCACCCCCACTTCCTTTCTCTGTGTCAGCATTTGCGGCCCCATTCCCATTCTCGGATCTGCCTGGGAGTTCTTCAGGGGAAAAAAAAAAGCAACATTTTTTTCCTGGAAGTAATACCCCAAAGGCACGACAGCTCTGGTGTGTGTGTGTGGGGGGGCTCTGCTGGGTGTAGGAGGAGGAGCAGGACAGGACACTCATCATGGAGCACACGGGAGGTCTGAGGTAGTGGCTGTAAGCACTCAATCGCGATGAACGTATTTCATCCTAACAACCCTAGGAGGGCAGCACTGTTATCATCCCTTTTTTTTTTTTTTTTGGAGAGATTTTCACTGTAGGGCGCGTGCGCTCGCCAGACAGACAGAGAGAGACATAGAGACAGAAAGCGAGAAATCACCCCCCAGGGGGGATGGTCACGCCGCAATCCCTTCTCCTCCATTCTCCTCTTGGGATCTTGGGCATGCACGCACACGCGCCCGGCATGAGTTTTAAGCCACCGGGTCCGGGACACGAACCGCGGTCGACTACGTGGGAGTCCAGCGACATAGCCATTACGCTAACTGCTGGTTCCCCTTATCATCCCATTTAATAGATGAGGGAATGCGAGCTGAGAGTCACACCAGGCCAGGGCGATGGTGCAGGCTCAGGGCTTACCCTAAACTACACGCTTCGCGGTGGATCTGGAGCGCGTCCAGTGGAAGTCCCTCCTGCTGTCTCGCTGCCTTCGCCTGCTCTTGCTCTCTGCCTTCTGTGCAAAGGGACCGACCTCCTGCTCCCAGAGGTCCCTTCCCCATTCCCTCTTCCAAGGAAGGGCCCAGGCACGGTGGATGAGGAGGCTCCCACCACAGAGCACTAGGCCCGTGGTGGCAAAGAGCAAGCAGATGAGCTGGGGTGGGCCCGGTGTGGGCGCAGAGGTCAGGCGGGCAGGGATGCTGGGGCCGAGCAGGCGAGCAGGCGAGCAGGCGGGACTGGGATCTGGAGGCCTGGCCAGGGCCCAGCTGATTTGCATCTGAGGTGGAGGAGAGAGACATGTCAGCTCATTCTTGACTGTAAACACATCTCCGTTCCCACGCCTCTGATCATATTCTGGTGGCGGCCCCCACTCCCCTCCCCTTTTCCTATCCACCCCCCGTCTGCTCCCCCACCCCCATAACCATGCTATTAAAAGGAAGATGCAGGCCAGCCACAATGGTGCCGTGAGATGCACCACTCAGACCCAGAAGCCACATGGGAAGTCCCGGGTTCACGTCCCAAGGTCTTCCTTCACAGGCTGGGCACACGTGCCTGTGAACCTGGCTATGGAGGCTGGGGTGATTGCAGCATGAGGACCTTGCTGGGGTGCCACTCTGTCTGTGTCTCTCCCCCTTCAAAGCAAGAGACGAATAAACTTAAAGGAAAAAGAAGATGCAAAGGCCCTGAGCTTCCCATCTGTCTGGGCTTGGCATAGACTGAAACCATCGGGAGACCTCTGCCAGCAGCCTCGGTTGGGCTCCTAGCTCTGACTACTGGCTGTGTGGCCTTGGGGAGGTTTCCTACCCTCCCTGTGCTTTCTCATCTGTAGAGAGCAACACCTATCACAATGGGCTGACGTAGGCTTTAAACAAGATGGTCCATGTAAATTGCTCAGCGCCCTGTCTGTCCTGACAGTGACTGATCCCTGAGGTCATATTACCGTTTTTGTTATGAGGGATGGTGTTTGGGTTCCTCAAACCAGAGCTTGGAAGAAGGAGGCAACTAGGAGAAGGGGAGGGGGCCTCTGCCTGAGCAGTGAGTCTATAGTGGGGAGGGTTGGGGTCCCCCTCATTGAGAGCATGGTGCACCCCTGCGCAGGGCAGGGCAGGGCCGGGAGCCAGGAGCTGTCTGAGTCAACCCCTCCCCCCAGGGATTGAGCAGTCCCAGGAGCCTGTGCTGCTAGGGCTGGGGGTGGTGGTGGTGGAGGGATGGCCAGGGCCTCAGGTACCCTAACCCCTCGGTGACAGCTCACATGGCACTAGCTGGAGTCCCGGTGGGGAGCTCTGGGATCCTGGGCCAGCCTGTGTTCTCAGGGGCTGAGAATGGTGAGGCCCAACCCTCCCTCTCCCTGCCAGGACCCCCATCTCATCTCTCCTGGCCCTACTGGCCGCCCACTCGTCTCTCCTGCCCCATCTTGGCTTCCAGCCCTGGACTGACCAGCTGATGCCTCCTCCGCACTCCAGCCCCACCCCGAGGATCTTCGGGAAAACAGAACCTCCCCATCCCCACAACCAGCTCCCCTCCCAGCTGGCCCGAGCCCACCTTCCTCATGCTCCTCCGTCCTCCTCCATCTCAAAGCCCCCAGGTGAGCCGTTTCCTCCAGAAGTTGGTTGGGAGGTGACAGGGACCCCTCACAGTCACTCAGGGTCTGGGGGTGGCTGATGTGAATGAGAGGGAGGACTTTCGGACTGGACAGCTCGCCCCACCTTGCAGCTCCTCCTTGTACCTCAGCTTCAGCCCTTCCCACCTGTGGAGCTGTCCACCCGCCGCGGCATGGGCTCTGGAGACAGCTCTGGGGCCAGGAAGCTGGAAGACCCTTGTGTGACTTAGGAGATCAGGCTCACCCAGGGTTGGGCCAGCAACGGTTATGCCGCTGGACTCCCACATGGCTGACCGTGGTTCCCCCGTCTGCTCCCCCACCCCCATAACCAGTCTATTAAAAGGAAGATGCAGGCCAGCCACAATGGTGCCGTGAGATGCACCACTCAGACCCAGAAGCCACATGGGAAGTCCCGGGTTCACGTCCCAAGGTCTTCCTTCACAGGCTGGGCACACGTGCCTGTGAACCTGGCTATGGAGGCTGGGGTGATTGCAGCATGAGGACCTTGCTGGGGTGCCACTCTGTCTGTGTCTCTCCCCCTTCAAAGCAAGAGACGAATAAACTTAAAGGAAAAAGAAGATGCAAAGGCCCTGAGCTTCCCATCTGTCTGGGCTTGGCATAGACTGAAACCATCGGGAGACCTCTGCCAGCAGCCTCGGTTGGGCTCCTAGCTCTGACTACTGGCTGTGTGGCCTTGGGGAGGTTTCCTACCCTCCCTGTGCTTTCTCATCTGTAGAGAGCAACACCTATCACAATGGGCTGACGTAGGCTTTAAACAAGATGGTCCATGTAAATTGCTCAGCGCCCTGTCTGTCCTGACAGTGACTGATCCCTGAGGTCATATTACCGTTTTTGTTATGAGGGATGGTGTTTGGGTTCCTCAAACCAGAGCTTGGAAGAAGGAGGCAACTAGGAGAAGGGGAGGGGGCCTCTGCCTGAGCAGTGAGTCTATAGTGGGGAGGGTTGGGGTCCCCCTCATTGAGAGCATGGTGCACCCCTGCGCAGGGCAGGGCAGGGCCGGGAGCCAGGAGCTGTCTGAGTCAACCCCTCCCCCCAGGGATTGAGCAGTCCCAGGAGCCTGTGCTGCTAGGACTGGGGGTGGTGGTGGTGGAGGGATGGCCAGGGCCTCAGGTACCCTAACCCCTCGGTGACAGCTCACATGGCACTAGCTGGAGTCCCGGTGGGGAGCTCTGGGATCCTGGGCCAGCCTGTGTTCTCAGGGGCTGAGAATGGTGAGGCCCAACCCTCCCTCTCCCTGCCAGGACCCCCATCTCATCTCTCCTGGCCCTACTGGCCGCCCACTCGTCTCTCCTGCCCCATCTTGGCTTCCAGCCCTGGACTGACCAGCTGATGCCTCCTCCGCACTCCAGCCCCACCCCGAGGATCTTCGGGAAAACAGAACCTCCCCATCCCCACAACCAGCTCCCCTCCCAGCTGGCCCGAGCCCACCTTCCTCATGCTCCTCCGTCCTCCTCCATCTCAAAGCCCCCAGGTGAGCCGTTTCCTCCAGAAGTTGGTTGGGAGGAGGTGACAGGGACCCCTCACAGTCACTCAGGGTCTGGGGGTGGCTGATGTGAATGAGAGGGAGGACTTTCGGACTGGACAGCTCGCCCCACCTTGCAGCTCCTCCTTGTACCTCAGCTTCAGCCCTTCCCACCTGTGGAGCTGTCCACCCGCCGCGGCATGGGCTCTGGAGACAGCTCTGGGGCCAGGAAGCTGGAAGACCCTTGTGTGACTTAGGAGATCAGGCTCACCCAGGGTTGGGCCAGCAACGGTTATGCCGCTGGACTCCCACATGGCTGACCGTGGTTCAAGTCCCGGACCTGACAACTTGAAACTCATGCCGTGTGCATGTGTGTGTACCCAGAATTCCAGGAGGAGAATGGAGAAGGGATTGCAGCATGGCCATCTCCCCTGAGGGGTGATTTCTCACTTCCCATCTCTGTCTCTGGCAAACGCACACGCCCTATAAGAAAAATCCCTCTTAAAAAAAAAAAAAAGATTCACCCAGAGTCAGGGTGATGACCCTGGCTCCACACAGAGCTCCTGTCCTTGAGGGGCCCCATGCCCAGGCCAGAGCTGGGGGTCAGGGAAGCGTGGAGTATGAAGACCAAGAGACAGGTGGAGATATAGGACGGCTCGGGTCCTGCCCTGGCCTGGCCCCACGTGCCGTTGAGGGAGACGTGGGGAGAAGGCGGCCCGAGCCGCATTCAGGCCTGGAGGTGGCACTGGACCTGGGAAGGCAGCTAGCACAGGGCAGGGTGGGAAGGGACAGTCTGGCCATGCTGGGGTAGGGACGTGTGGGGGCTGTGTGGCCTTGGGGAGGTTTCCTACCCTCCCTGTGCTTTCTCATCTGTAGAGAGCAACACCTATCACAATGGGCTGACGTAGGCTTTAAACAAGATGGTCCATGTAAATTGCTCAGCGCCCTGTCTGTCCTGACAGTGACTGATCCCTGAGGTCATATTACCGTTTTTGTTATGAGGGATGGTGTTTGGGTTCCTCAAACCAGAGCTTGGAAGAAGGAGGCAACTAGGAGAAGGGGAGGGGGCCTCTGCCTGAGCAGTGAGTCTATAGTGGGGAGGGTTGGGGTCCCCCTCATTGAGAGCATGGTGCACCCCTGCGCAGGGCAGGGCAGGGCCGGGAGCCAGGAGCTGTCTGAGTCAACCCCTCCCCCCAGGGATTGAGCAGTCCCAGGAGCCTGTGCTGCTAGGACTGGGGGTGGTGGTGGTGGAGGGATGGCCAGGGCCTCAGGTACCCTAACCCCTCGGTGACAGCTCACATGGCACTAGCTGGAGTCCCGGTGGGGAGCTCTGGGATCCTGGGCCAGCCTGTGTTCTCAGGGGCTGAGAATGGTGAGGCCCAACCCTCCCTCTCCCTGCCAGGACCCCCATCTCATCTCTCCTGGCCCTACTGGCCGCCCACTCGTCTCTCCTGCCCCATCTTGGCTTCCAGCCCTGGACTGACCAGCTGATGCCTCCTCCGCACTCCAGCCCCACCCCGAGGATCTTCGGGAAAACAGAACCTCCCCATCCCCACAACCAGCTCCCCTCCCAGCTGGCCCGAGCCCACCTTCCTCATGCTCCTCCGTCCTCCTCCATCTCAAAGCCCCCAGGTGAGCCGTTTCCTCCAGAAGTTGGTTGGGAGGTGACAGGGACCCCTCACAGTCACTCAGGGTCTGGGGGTGGCTGATGTGAATGAGAGGGAGGACTTTCGGACTGGACAGCTCGCCCCACCTTGCAGCTCCTCCTTGTACCTCAGCTTCAGCCCTTCCCACCTGTGGAGCTGTCCACCCGCCGCGGCATGGGCTCTGGAGACAGCTCTGGGGCCAGGAAGCTGGAAGACCCTTGTGTGACTTAGGAGATCAGGCTCACCCAGGGTTGGGCCAGCAACGGTTATGCCGCTGGACTCCCACATGGCTGACCGTGGTTCAAGTCCCGGACCTGACAACTTGAAACTCATGCCGTGTGCATGTGTGTGTACCCAGAATTCCAGGAGGAGAATGGAGAAGGGATTGCAGCATGGCCATCTCCCCTGAGGGGTGATTTCTCACTTCCCATCTCTGTCTCTGGCAAACGCACACGCCCTATAAGAAAAATCCCTCTTAAAAAAAAAAAAAAGATTCACCCAGAGTCAGGGTGATGACCCTGGCTCCACACAGAGCTCCTGTCCTTGAGGGGCTCCATGCCCAGGCCAGAGCTGGGGGTCAGGGAAGCGTGGAGTATGAAGACCAAGAGACAGGTGGAGATATAGGACGGCTCGGGTCCTGCCCTGGCCTGGCCCCACGTGCCGTTGAGGGAGACGTGGGGAGAAGGCCAGCCGAGCCGCATTCAGGCCTGGAGGTGGCACTGGACCTGGGAAGGCAGCTAGCACAGGGCAGGGTGGGAAGGGACAGTCTGGCCATGCTGGGGTAGGGACGTGTGGGGGTGATGTGGGATGCTGTGCTGGGCCAGACTCAGGGCAGGGGCATCTGAAGGGCACGCCTGATCGTGGCCTGGCTCCTGGGGACAGTGCAGTCTCCCTTCAGAGTGGGCCACACGGTCAGCTCAGGAGCCAAGCCACCAGAAGAGGCTCTGGGCCCAGCCTTGGTGGCACAGGCAGTATCAGTAACCAGCTTGCTGGAAGTCACGTGGCTGTCTATGGTTCTGATCCAGAGTCTTCCTGAAACAGGCTGGGCACGTCAGGCCCGGGATCCTGAGCAGCTGGAGGGTTGCAGGGACAGGACTGGCGTGTGACCAGACCCATTGAAGGTGCCTCCTTCATGCACGGTATAGCTCATGAAAGAAACAAAACAAAGCAAAGCAAAACAACAACAACAACAACAAACCTTGAGGGGGAAAAGAAAAAAGACTCTCATGAAAGAGAAAAAAACCCTTAAAAACAAACAAAAAAAAGAAATAGCCCCTGGCCCTGCTCCCTTGCCCGGCATCCCACCCACTGTGCTGGGGGTGGTGGGAGGATGGAACCACCCCCTCTCCCCACCCACGGCCATGCTCCCCGCCCCCCTCCCCATATACAGCCTAGCCAGGCTCTATTTCCTGTTTTCAGGCTGCATATCCTGAGCACTGGAATCCCCCTGGACATCCCCTGGCCACCCCAGGCTCCAGGGCCCAGGCCTGCACTACCCAGCCCCAGACTCACTGAGTTGCTCAAGCCCCACCTGGTGAGTTACCTAGGCGCATAGGATGAGGGGAGGAAGCAGAGTGCTGGAGCCAGCCGCAGATCTGCCCTGGGAGAGGGCTGGGGTGGTGCTGGAAACCTGGAATGGGGAGGATGGAGGGCCAGCCCGGCAGATGCCAGGGTGGACACTCCTGGCTGGAGGACTGAGCTGGAGTGGAACCCAGCGGGTGCGATGGGGTTAAGTTGGGGAGCGGCTCTCACTCTGACCTGGAGGGCAGGAAGGGCCGCCTTGATTGGAGAGCAGGGCTGCAGGCAGGACCCTGAGTGTGTGGGTGGGGGGCGCCGGGTGGGGCCAGGCAGCAGGCATTCCAGAGATACTGGGGGGGGGGTGTAAGGGGCCAGCAACAGCGACCTTTCTCTCTTCAAAAAATTACAAGCAGATGTGGGCGCCCCAGGGAAGTGTAGAGCAGGGAGCCAGGGCAAGTTTTAGGAACACCGCTGGAATCTGAAGCCAGCCAGGCCTGGGGGCAGGCACTCAGCTCAGCCTATTCTGAACTCAGGAGCTGAGAGACTGGAGGTGCTGGCGTCCATCCCCTTCCCACCCACTGGGCCAGGCAGGGCGGGACGGACATGCAGAGGAGCCCATTTCCAAACAGCTCATGGGGTGCTGTCCTTAAATCTGAGGCCTGGTTGGAGCTGGCTGCGGTGGAGTGCTGGCGAAGTCTGACAGCTGGCCCTGGTGCCCATCCCCGTGGTGTAAATACCCCCTCGTGCATGGTTGCCGCTCATGCCATGTCACTGAACACGGACTAGGGAAGAGGTCGGAGGTTCCCTGAACTCAGTCCCACTCCCACCCCACATAGCCGGAAACCCAGCCAGCATTTCATCGGGGCACTCTTGACCCCCGCCTACGTACGTCCAGGGACGGGAGCTCACCACGCGGGCGGCCGTGTCCATTGCCGAAGCTCCCTGACTGTCAGAAACTCCTTGCTCTAAGGGAGCCTGAGTCTGTCTCCCTCATGAGTCCCCTCACTGGTACGGGTTTCACACCTTGGTGCAAATATCAAAGTGGCTAGAAGTGGCTAGCTACGGGCTGGGCTGGGAGCTGCTGACTCAGGTAGGGGCGCTGGTCCCTGCCTCTGGAGGTCTCGGTCAGGAGCAGACACGAGAACACTGGTGTGTGGACAACACTGGTGTGTGGACGAATGGTTCTGGGGCCCCAGAAAGAACGGACAGTGCAGAGGAGCAGGATGGAAAGAAGGAGGGCCCTGGAGCTAGACTTTGAAGGATGAGGGCCAGCGCATGGCATGCGGGTTAAGGCAGCTGGGCCCTACACAATGGACTATGGCAGGTTCGGGTTCCGGACCCAGCGGCTTGAGAAGTATGTTGGGTGCGTGTGTCTCCCTGTCCCTCTCCTGCAAGAGCACGTGTCTCACAGCCGAGTAAAGAAGGAAGGGTGAGAAGTTCAGACTGAGGGGTGGGGGTGTCTAAGCAAAGTCTGGAGGCATGAGAGTGCCTGGTCTTTTCAGGAGTAAGACCTAGGGGAGCTGGAGCCCAGGAAGCATGGGACCAGGACAGAGAGGGTGGCCTCGTCTCTGTCTTAGTCTTTGTTTTTGGAGAGGTTTCTGCTATAGGGCACGTGCGCTCGCCAGGCAGACAGAGAGAGACAGAGAGACAGAAAGCGAGAAATCACTCCCCAGGGGGGATGGTCACACCGCAATCCCTTCTCCTCCATTCTCCTCTCGGGATCTTGGGCACGCACGCACACGCGCCCGGCGTGAGTTCTAAGCCACCGGGTCCGGGACGCGAACCGCGGTCGACTATGTGGGAGTCCAGCGACAGCCATTACGCTAACTGCTGGTTCCTTGTCTTAGTCTTTTTATTTAAGTTTTTCTGCCATAGGATGATTGCGCGTACTGGAGAGAGAGGGAAAGTGGGACACCCCCCCCCAGGGATGGCCACACCACAATCCCTTCTCCTCCATTCTTCTCTGAGGATTTTGGGCACATACACGAGGATTTTGGGCACACACACACACACACACACACACACACACACACACACACACACACGCTTGGAGTGATTTTCAAGCTGCCCGGTCCAGGACTTGAACTATGGCCAACCATGTGGTGGCTTAACCACTACGCCACCTGCTGGCCTTCAGCCTCATCTCTTTGCATGCCCACTGCTCAGATCTTTGCAGACAGGTCCCCCTTATCTGCTCTGCACCTTTCTGTTGTAGATCTCTGCAATGTCATCACTTCTGTGTCCCCTCCTTGTCCTCGTCCTGGGCCTGAGGCTGGCTGGAACTCTCAGCCCCAATGACCCCAATGTCTGCAGCTTTTGGGAAAGGTAAGAGGGGCCTTGCTTCACCCCCACACCCTAGCTCCTGGACCCTCCTACTGGGGCTCCTCTTCCTGTTCCTTCTCCCGCCTCTCCCATCTCTCCTGCCCCTTCTCTCCCTCCTGTTTCTGTATCTGCTCTCTCTGCTCCCCTCTCTGGGCAGCCTGAGTCCATCCCCATCTCTGACCTTGTCTTGGTCCCCATCCCATCTCTGTTCCTGTCCTTTCTCTGTCCCTTGATCCCTGTGGGAGGGAAGGGGCCGCTCACTGTGGGACAAGCAGAGGTGCTGGTCCAGTAGAGGCAGCAAAGGGCTCAGGGCTGGGAACGCCAGGGCAGCCTTAGCCAGAAACGCTTCGGCCACCTCCACCAGCAGGTCACATGAGTTCCAGCTCAGCCTTCCCATACGGGAGGGGAGGACTGGCCCCCTGGGGGGGGGGGCGGGGCCCGTGGAC
>NW_006159943.1:1429217-1432850 GCF_000334495.1 Tupaia belangeri chinensis
GGACTGGCCCCCTGGGGGGGGGGGGACGGGACATTGGAATGCTGGGAAGAGCCCACTAGACTTGAGAGGTAAAGCAGGAAGGGGGTTCCATCCTATGCTTGAGGGAGTAAGCTCCGATGTTGGGGTGGAGCTTCCCCACTCTGGGCAAGCTCTGGCACCCCTCTTTCTGGCCTGCTCCCAGCTCAGGCCTCTCCCTGCCCTACCCTGCCCCTGCACCTTGTCTTGCAGCTTCACCATGACCACCAAGGAGTCCCACTCCCGGCCCTTCAGCCTGCTCCCCTCGGAGCCCTGTGGCCAGCCCTGGGAAGGCCCCCACACGTGCCCCCGGCCCACGTGAGTGCCCTACCCCGTGGGCAGACGAGTGGCCTGAGCTGCTGCCTCGGCCCCACCCCTGGTCCTCCACGCCCATTCTGTCCTCGGAAACTTTAGTGTTTAGAGGCCACCCCTGGCTAGAACACTTGTGCACGTGTGGCCTGTGTGGGTGCGTGTGCACGGGTGTGTGTGTGTGCACGCGCGTGTATTGTACAGTGGTGGTTAGGTGGGGGGTGGGGAAGGAGCATCTACTTTATGCTCTCCCAGCCCAGAGTGCTAGGCAGTATGTCCCCCTCCCGGGTGCGGCACTGTGGGGGGCGCAGTAGGGGGGATTGAGAGCCTCCTCCGGGCCCCCCAGGGTTGTCTACCGGACCGTGTACCGCCAGGTGGTGAAGACGGACCAGCGCCGGCGCCTGCGGTGCTGCAGGGGCTTCTACGAGAGTGGCGGGGCCTGTGTCCGTGAGTCCAATGGGGGTTGGGGTGGGGCTCCCCTCTGCTCCTTTGGGTTTCTTCCTCCTACCCCAGCCTTGTCCCAGGGTCCCTGTCAGTTAGGCCAAAGCTGACCCCATGTTTCTCCCATCCACCCCTCATGTCCCTGAGGTGTCTCTGTGTCTCAGGGCTTAATTTCCAGGCATCTCTCTGTGTCTTCCAGTCCTATCTCTCGTTACTACCTGTCTCCGATTTGTCACCGTCTGGTCTCCTGCCCACCTCCTCCCAGCACTCCACACCCCCAGGCTGGAGCCTGCTTCTTCTCTCTTCCCTCTGCCCCCACCCTCGAAAACACTCCTTCCCAGCCTGCCCCCACCTTCTCGCTGACAGCATCCGTGCCCAGCCCCCACCCGTGCACACCCCCCATTTCCCTAAAATGGTGCTTATAAAATTTCACTATGGGCCAGCAGGTGGTGTGGAGGTTAAGGTGCTTGATCCTGGCAGCCTGGAAATCACACCAGACACATGTGTGCACGTGCCCAAAATCCCAAGAGGAGAATGGAAGGGAAGGGATTGTGGCATGGCCATCCCCCTGGGGGGTGACTTTTTATCTTCTCTCTCCATCTCTCTGGCAAGTGCATGGGCCCTATGATAAAAAAATAAATAAATAAATAAAAGGAAGAAAGAAAGAGAGAGAGAAAAAAAGAGAAAGAGAGGAAGAAAGAAAAAAAGAAAAGAAAAAGAAAATTTTGGTTGGGGAGCCAGGGACCCTGGGGGCTTGTCAAGTCTGGCCCCGAGTTGCTGCCCTTCAGCCCTTCTTCATCCTAGTGGCAGAATCGGTGCTTGGGACACTCCAGCTCCCAGTGCGGGAGGACAAGGTGATGGGGCGGGGTGGTGGCGTCTTCTCACCCACAATCCTCTCTGCCCAGCGGTCTGTGCCCAGGAGTGTGTCCATGGCCGCTGCGTGGCACCCAATCAGTGCCAGTGTGTGCCAGGCTGGCGGGGTGATGACTGCTCCAGTGGTGAGTGGCTGGTGACCCCAGGGAGTGGCTTCACTGCCTGGGCACAGGTGTCTGGGACCTGCCTTCTCCAGAGGTGGGGTAGGGAGGATGGATGCGTGGGGACTCAGAGACACAAACAGGGGCTAACCGAAGGGTGGGAGGGCTGGACCCCTGGTGACCCCCTCCACCCTGCTGTCCCACAGAGTGTGCCCCAAGAGTGTGGGGACCGCAGTGTGACAGGCCCTGTGACTGTGGCAACAGCAGCTCCTGTGATCCCAAGAGTGGGGTATGATCTTGCCCCCCCGGCCTGCAGCCCCCCAACTGCCTTTGGCCCTGCCCCCCTGGTCGCTATGGCCCTGCCTGCCAGTTCAGCTGCCAGTGCCATGGGGCACCCTGTGACCCTCAGACTGGAGCCTGTTTCTGCCCCCCAGAGAGAACCGGACCCAGGTGCGTACTTGGGGAACAGTGCACTAATGGGGCAGACACAGGGCCACACGACACACGCGGGGATACGAGGGGACTCGGGCGCTCTCACATGTGCGGCGGGCCCTGCACTTGCTGCCCAGTGACCTCCACAGTCAGTGGGGGTCGGGGAGCTTGTTCCCTGTGACGGGCGCAGTGCCGTCTGCCTAGGATGGCTCCTGTGGACACCCCAGACAGCCTGTGTATGCAAGTGTGAGATGAGGCTGGGTGGGTCCCCCTGTGGCAGGGCACTATGCAGGGACAGCTAGGAGCCTCGGGAGGGAGAAGGTGCACTAGGAGGGCAGGGAACCAGTGGAGACCTCCAGAATGTAGAGAAACTGCAATAGGCTGGGCCAGCGGGTGGCGTGGTGGTAGAGGGGGTGGATCCCGCATGTCTAACCCTGCGGTTCAAGTCCCAGACCCGGCCGCTGGAAAATCATGCCGGGCGCATGTGCATACATGCCCAGAATCCCAAGAGGAGAACAGAGAAGGGATTGTGGCACGGCCATGCCCCCGGAAGGTGGTCTCTCCCCCTCTGTTTCTGTCACTGGCGAGCACATGTGCCTTATAACAAAGAGTGATAGAAACAAAGCCAAAACGACTGCAGTAAGCACAGATGTCACCCGAGAGGGACCAGCCTGGGCGCAGCTGAGAAGGCAGGGTGAAGACACAGGAGCAGATATGCCACCTGTGGCTCGTCACTCTCCCCCACCTGCTAGTGCTGGGGTGGCCCTACAGTTCCAACCCTGAAACCTTTGCTGTCTGGCTCCTACAGCCCCAGCAAGGGAGGGCAGGTGTGGACCAAGGAGTTGGGAGGCAGGCTTCCCCCCAGGGGAGGGCCTGAGTGCAGGTGGCCAGCCCTTGGAGGCAAGGGGGGCAGCAGGTACTGCTCCGCTCTGTTCTGAGTGCACCCCCTCTGTCCAGCAGCTGTGAGGTGTCCTGTTCCCTGGGCACTGCTGGCTACTTGTGCCCCAGCACAGATCCTTGTCACAACGGGGGTATCTTCCAGGCTCAGGGCTCCTGCAGCTGCCCCCCTGGCTGGACGGTATGAAGGGCAGCGGAAGGCAGGGCGGGGGTCTGGGGAGAATTCCGTGGGTATGCTAAACAAGGGTCCAGGGAGGATGTGGATGTGAGGGGAGCTGTGTGGGCCCTGGAGAGGTTTGGCTCCCCGACTGTCCGGTGTCTATGGCCATGGGCAGGAGTTGGGTGTCTGAGGATTCAGTTGACCTTTACCCTCACAGGGCACTATCTGCTCCCTGCCCTGCCCAGAGGGCTTCTACGGACCCAACTGCTCCCATGAGTGTCACTGCCACAACGGCGGCCTGTGCGATCGATTCACGGGGCAGTGCCGCTGCGCCCCGGGCTACACTGGGGATCGGTGAGCTGCGGAGGCGCTGGCGGGAGCGGCGGTGGGGTGGGGGGTGGGGGT
>NW_006159943.1:1433942-1440807 GCF_000334495.1 Tupaia belangeri chinensis
CTGTGGACCCCAGCTCAGACCGCCCCGCGGCCCCCTCCGCCCACAGCTGCCACCCGATGAACGGGGAGTGCTCGTGCCTGCCGGGCTGGGCGGGCCTCCATTGCAATGAGAGCTGCCCGCAGGACACGCACGGGCCGGGCTGCCAGGAGCACTGCCTCTGCCTGCACGGCGGCGTCTGCCTGGCCGACAGCGGCCTCTGCCGGTGCGCGCCCGGCTACACGGTGAGCCTCGCCCCAGCCAGGAGGGCGCGGGGGGCGGGGATGGGCAGGAGCCGCCCCCTCACGTGCGCACCCGCCCGCTCACCCGCCCTCAGGGCCCTCACTGCGCTAGCCTGTGTCCCCCGGACACTTATGGGGTCAACTGCTCCGCACGCTGCTCCTGCGACAACGCCATCGCCTGCTCGCCCATCGACGGCGCGTGCGTCTGCAAGGAAGGTAATGGGATGGGATCTCTGGAGGGGCGGGCTTGGGGGTGCGGCTACGGGAAGAAGGGCGGGTCCAAGAGTAGGGGTCGACCTGGGCGGGAGAGAGGCTGCAGGGTAAGGGCGGAGCTTTCGGAGCAGCAGCTGGACGGTGGGCAAGTATCCAGGCTACTTCCTTCCTGGAATGTCCACTTTGTTTTTCTTCAATCACAAAAATCCTACTCTTCCTTAAAGGCCCAGGCCAGAAGGCACCTGGTTGGTGAGCATTCCTCACCCTCAGTCATACTGAACCAGCCATGGCAGCGCCAGGAAGGGCCTCCCAGCTCTACCAGGGGTGGAACTTGGGCAACCTTTGGGCTGAATTCTGATACAGATGTGTTTGGTTTGGCTAGCTCTCTGTGAAATTTAACAAATCTCCAGCAGATGGTATAGTTTTTACGTTGCCAGACTCCCACATAGCCGAGTGCAGTTCGAATCTCTGACCGGTGACTTGAAAGTCATGCTGGGCGAGTCACGCTGGTGCATGTGCTTGTGTACCCAAGATCCCAGGAGGAGAGTGGAGGGGAAGAGATTGCAGTGTGGCCACCACTCCCCCACCTCCCGGGGTGGGGAGTGATTTCTCACCTTCCCTGTCACTGTCTCTGTGCCTCTCTGGCGAGCGCACACACACTAAAGCAAAATGCTCTGAAACAACAACAGAAAAACCCTCAAGTCCCCACTCCTCCCTATAGTCTTGCACCTGATCTGGTTAACTTGTTTAGTTACCTGACCAGACCTCTGTAAGCAACTGGGCTTGTTGCCGGCTCCCTTCATTTTACAGGAGAGGCAACCAAGACCCAGTGTGGGTGTGCCGCACTGGAAGGAAGTCGTTTAGCCTCTATTCAACATCTACTGGTTTATAGCATCGTCTCTCAAGTGGTGCCATGATCACTCACATCCCCAGTTTACAGCACAGAGCCTGGCCTGGCCAACGCCCAGTGTGTGCTTGCTCGGGAGGGGAGTTAGGTCCCCATGCCTACCCACGAGCCTTCTCTTCCAGGTTGGCAGCGCGGTAACTGTTCTGTGCCCTGCCCGCCTGGAACCTGGGGCTTCAGTTGCAATGCCAGCTGCCAGTGTGCCCATGGGGCAGTTTGTAACCCTCAAACTGGAGCCTGTACCTGCACTCCTGGGTGGCACGGGATCCACTGCCAGCTGCCCTGCCCAGTGAGTACCTGATTGCCGGGCGGGGGGAGGGCATGGCACCCCTGGCTGACCGGCTTACCTTGTCCTCTACTCCCTCTCCAAGAAGGGGCAGTTTGGTGAAGGCTGTGGGAGTCACTGTGACTGTGACCACTCGGATGGCTGTGACCCTGTTCATGGACATTGCCAGTGCCAGGCTGGCTGGATGGGTAAGCATTCTAGGTACCAGGGCCGCAAGCCTACCATGGCGTTGGGGAATGCCTCCCACAGGAACTGTGTGCAGGAGAGCCCCGTGGGAGGGCAGGGCCCAGGCTGCGTCACTCCCCTGTTCTCTCCCATAGGTACCCGCTGCCACCTGCCCTGCCCTGAGGGCTTCTGGGGATCCAACTGCAGCAACACCTGCACCTGCAAGAATGGGGGCACCTGCCTCCCCGAGAATGGCAATTGTGTGTGTGCACCCGGATTTCGAGGCCCATCGTGTCAGAGACGTGAGGCTCCCTACTGCCCCTGCCCAGCCGGCCAGCAGGAGGATGCAGTGCAGCGTCACAGGCAGAAGCCCCCACTCCTACCCCTCTTGGTCTCCTTCTGACTCCAGTCTTGAGGCCAGCTCCACAGTGGAAGGAGGGAGGGAGACAGTGAGGGTGAGGACTGATCAAGGCTTGGCCCCTTCCCCCAGTCACCACACACCCCTTCTTTCCAGCCTGTCAGCCCGGCCGCTATGGCAAACGCTGCATGCCCTGCAAGTGCGCTAACCATTCCTCCTGCCACCCCTCGGATGGGACCTGCTACTGCCTGCCTGGCTGGACAGGCCCTGACTGCTCCCAGCGTAAGTGGTAACCTGTGTGTGAGCATGTGCACGCTGCGTGGGGGTGGGGTAGGGCCATGGAGGGTGGAGGTGAGGACCCATGGCCTCTGGGCCCTGTTCCTGGCTGTGAATGCCTCTAGGCCCACTTCAATCAAGTCACTTATAGAAACGATATAACATGGATCAACCTGTGTGGCCTGGTGGTTAGGACAGCTGGGTCCCACATAGCCACCTGAGCAGTTCAAGTCCTGGCCCTGGCAGAAAACATGCTAGGCAATGTGTGTGTGTGTGTGTGTGTGTGTGCCCCAAATACCAACAGGGTAGGAAATGGAGAAGAGATTGTGTGGTGTGACCACACCCCAAGGGGAATGATTTCTCCTCTCCATCTCTCTCTGTCTCTCTGGCAAGTGCACATGCCCTTACTGGGCACCACCTACATGCTGAGTAGCGTCCTAGGTGCTGAGGATGTAGCAATGAACCAGACAGGAAGAGAAATTTCCCTGCCCTTCTGCATGAGAAGCCTGAAAAGAACAGTGTTTTTATGGGAGCAGGGGAAATCTTAAGGTCAATTTGGAACATATTCTCTCTTTTTTTTAAAGTTTTACCATAGAGTGTGTGCACTCACCGGGTGTGTGGGGGTAGTGAGAAATTATCCCCCAGGGCGAATGGCCTTGCCACGATTCCTTTTTCGTTCTCCCCCAGGATTTTGGGGATGCACTAACATGTGCCCGCTGTGATTTTCAAGCCTGCAGGTCCAGGACTCAAATCGTGGGTTTGGCCATGTGGGACCCAGCTGTCTTAACCACCATGCCACCTACTGGGCCTCGTTTGTACTTTTCAGTATGTTTTAATGTATTTGTACATGGCCTCTTTCCTACATTCATATGTGAAAAAGATTATGAAAAAGATTAGTCCAAGATGGGGCTGGCAGATGGCTTAGTGGTTGGGGTGCTGACTGTGGTTCAAGTCCCGAACCTGGCAGCTTGCTTTCTTACTTTCCCTCTTTCTCTTTCTGTGTCTCTCTCTGCTCATATTAAAATAAATAAATAAATAACAATGACAAGAGCTGGCAGGTGGTGTGGTGGTTAAAAGTGTTGTATTCCCACATGGCCAACTGTGGTTCGAGTCCCGAACCTGGTGATTCGCTTTCTTCCTTTCGCTTTCACTCTTTCTGTCTCTCTCTGGTCAGATTAAAAAGTAATAACAACAAATTGAATTAAATAAATAATTCTTCTTAAAAATAAGTAAAATTAAATAAAACAATTATTTTTTCCTCCTGAAACTTTTTAAAATTAATTAATTTACATTTATCCCATAACCATCATCACAGCATACTAAAAGTGGTTTCCCATCCAGAATACACTGCACAGTGACTTAATCATGTATGTTATCATCAATAATTTTCCATTTCTAGTTTCATATATATACACTATGTCTGACCCTCTGCCCTTTCCCACCCTCTTCTTACACTGTCTCTGGTGTCTACAGTTGTCTTCCATTCCTTTTCCCCCCACATTTTACTGATCCCACAATTTCTTACATAATCTAACTGCTTTCAATAGCAAGTTCAGCTGGTAATTTCAAGAAAAGCAGTTTTGAATTGGTAAGAAAATTTGCTTAGAACTTAAAGCCTGGAAACAGGTTAGTATTCTGTTCAAACAGTAGGTACATGAACCTATTGACAGCTCAGGACAGGACACAAACTCTTAAAACTGGACAACAAAGCCTAGAAGAAAAGCAGCAACATTTTAGTCAAAAGTCACAGAATGCTATTTCACCAGTTCAGTCTCATGTACTTAATCTATCTTCTGTTGTGGTTCAATCTTCCCAGTTGAATTCTGGGATATAATATTCAACTCCAGACTTGTCCGTATGATTAAGTTGGCCATTTTCTTAGTTTTTGAACTCCTATTTCTGTATGACTACATTTAATTTTCCTGGAATTGCACTACCTTGAGAAATTCTTGGAGATCTGGCCTGGTGCTGGTAAATTCTTTCAGGTTTTGTTTTTCTGAGAATGTTCTTGTCTTTTCTTCCCATATGAAGGATAATCTTGCCGGGTACAGTAATTCTGGGTTGAAATTGCTTTTCCCTTAACACTTTGAATATATTTTCCCATTCTTTCCTTGCTCGCGTTGTTTCCAATGAGAGGTCTGCTGTTAGTCTGATGGGATATCCTTTGTAGGTAACTTGCCGTTTCTCTCTTGCCAATCTTAGTATCTTGTCTTTATCTGTGGTTTTGGTCAGTCTGGCTATAACGTGTCTTGAAGAAGATCTTGGGTTGACTCTATTTGGGGTCCTTTGTATTTCTTGGGACTGGATCTTTGAGTGTCTCTCTAGGTTTGGAAAGTTTTCTTGCAGGATTTCATGGGATAGATTATCAATGCCCTTATGAGTCTCTTTGCCTTCTGGGATGCCAATAATCCGGATGTTTGGACGTTTGATGGTATCTAGTATTTCTCGTATGTTATTCTTATTTTGGGGGCAATTTTCTCAGTCTTCGTGGTGGATTTTTCTAGGCCAGCAATTTTCTCTTCTGTGTCTGAGATTCTATTTTCTGTATGATTTAGTCTGCTTTTAATACTTTCAAGAGAGATTTTGACTTCCTATATTATAGTCTTCATCTCTAACAGTTCCATTTGATTCTTTTGTAAAGTATGTAATTCCTCTTTTAGATCTTGCAAGAATTTCTTTTTTGGAGAGGTTTTTGCTATAGGGCACGTGCGCTCGCCAGACAGACAGACAGAGACAGAGAGATAGAAAGCAGGAAATCACCCCCCAGGGGGGATGGCCACGCCGCAATCCCTTCTCCTCCATTCTCCTCTCGGGATCTTGGGCACGCACGCACACGCGCCTGGTGTGAGTTTAAGCCACCGGGTCCGGGACTCGAACCGCGGTCGACTACGTGGGAGTCCAGCGACATAGCCATTACGCTAACTGCTGGTCCCAGGAGAGGTATTTTCTTGCTTTCCCATATTTCTTGTGGTCCTGCAGTGATTTCTAGTCATCTGATGGAAAGTGTGTTTCTTCCAAAACATGAAGTTCAATCACTGGATTTGTGAGCTTGAGGCTGAATTATCAGTAGAAAATCTTCATTTCTTTATTCCCTGAACTCACTAGTTCTCAGGAGCCGTGAAGGTATCTTCTGCAGCCTCTAAATAAAACAATTCTTCTTCTTTTTTTTAAAATAAAACAATTCTTAAAAAAAAAAAAAAAGATGAATTCAAGAAACCAAGTAAATCAAATTTTGAGAAGGGGAAAAGAGAGGCCATTACTCTGAAAAAAGTTGGGTTTATGAAGTCAGGGGAAGGAGGGAAGTGCTCCGGGAGAAGAGTTTTTCCCCAGAATTCACAACAGCTACTATTAGATGATTTGCTAATGGCCCAGCCATGGTGGCACAGTGGGCAGGTGCACATGCATGATGGCTAGGACCACATGGAGGCCTGGGTTTGGCTCCTGGCCCAACCTAACAAGCCCGAGGTCCCAGCTGACCCAGGGGCCTGGGACAGGAAGACTCAGCATGGTGAGACTCTGTCAAAAATGCCTGCTTCAGGCCAGTTGGTGGTGTGGAAGGTAAGGCAGCTGGATCCCACATGACCAACTGCAAGGTTTGTGTCCTGGACCTGGAGGCTTGAAAAACATGCTGGGCATGTGTGTGTGCATGTCCCAAATCCTAAGAGAATGGAAGAGAAGGGATTGCAGCGTGACTGTCCTCCTGGAGGGTGGTTTCTCATATTCACTCTCCCCGTCTCTAGTGAGTGCATGCACCCTCTGGCAAATTAATATGCGCCGTATGTACATACATACATACATAAATTAATAAATACATACATAAAATACCTGTCTCTCCCTCCTGCATTCTCTCTCTCTTATTAAAAAAAGTGAGGACCACGGGACCATTGGATAACATAATGGCTATGTCGCTGGACTCCCACATAGTCGACCGTGGTTCCATGCCGGGCGCATGTGTGTGTGTGCCCAAAATCCTGAGAGGAGAATGGAGGAGAAGGGATTTCAGCATGGCCATCCCTCCTGGGGGGTGATTTCTCACTTTCTGTCTGTCTCCCTCTGTCTCTTTGGCAAGCACCCATGTCTTGTAGCAAAAAAATCTCTCTAAACAAATAAAAGTGAGGACCAGACAGTTGCATGGTGGTAACAGAACTGGACCCATAGAGAGGTCCCTGGTTTGTACTCTGGGGCTGCCCTGTCTACACCGGGTGCACCTGCCTCTGATCTGGGCTGACTCAGACTGGTGTGCATTGCAGTGTGAGGACCCTGTTGGTGGTGCCCCCTTTTCTCATGGAAGAAATTAATAAGAAAATAATTTAAGGAAAAAAGATAACCTGCAGGACCAGCAGATGGTGTAGTGGTTGCGTTACTGGACTCCCTCCCACATCACTGACCATGGTTTGAGACCTGGTGGCTTGAAACTCATGTGTGGTGTTTTTGCGTGCATGCCC
>NW_006159943.1:1440930-1443509 GCF_000334495.1 Tupaia belangeri chinensis
TTTTTTTTTTTTGAGAGGTTTTTGCTATAGGACACGTGTGTCTGCTAGAAAGACAGAGGGACAGAGAGACAGAAAGTGAGAAATTACCCCCCGGGGGGATGGCCATCCTGCAATCCCTTCTCCTCCATCCTTCTCCTGGGATTTTGGGCACGCACGCACATGCGCCCGATGTGAGTTGTAAGCCGCCGGGTCCAGGACTTGAACCGCGGTCAACCACATAGGAGTCCAGAAACACAGCCATTACGCCATCTGCTGGTCCCTTACTTTCCTTCTTACTGTCTCTCTTTCTCTGGTGAGTGCACACACCGTATAGCAAAAACCTCAAAAGAAAAAAAAAAGATTTGCTAGTGTCAGACACACAAAATCATGCCTCCCAAAGGATGGATATTTGCTTCTCTCATATACTGAAAAGAAAAAACGCCAGAGCTGAGCAATGCCGGGTGTCCTGGGAGCCCTGGATTCTTGTTGTGCAGCAGCTATTAGCCAGAGTTCGGGGCGAGAGGGGGCGGGGATGAGCCTGTGTGAGGCGCTGTTGCACTGACACTGTCTGCAGCCTGGGGATCCTGTGACCAAATTACGACCACAGCCCGAGGAGCCGGCAGGGAGGTGGCACAGCCAAGTTGGGTTTCAGTGGTGCTGGCTGGGGGCCATCAGAGTGGTTGGCCCCGCCCCTCCAGGCACCCCCCTTTTCTCTAGCGTGTCCCCCAGGACACTGGGGAGCCAAGTGTGCCCAGCCCTGCCAGTGTCACCATGGTGGAACCTGCCACCCCCAGGATGGGAAGTGTCTCTGCCCCCCAGGCTGGACCGGACAGCACTGCTTGGAAGGTACCCACGGTCGGGGACTTCCCACCCCTGCTCTCAACCTAGCCCTCGCCTGGAGCAGACCCCTCTGAGCACTCCTGTCTCCTTGGCTCTCACCCCAGGCTGCCCTTCAGGGATGTTTGGTGCCAATTGCTCTCAGCCATGCCAGTGTGGTCCTGGAGAGAGGTGCCACCCAGAGACGGGGGCCTGTGTGTGTCCCCCGGGACACAGTGGTGCACCCTGCAGGATTGGTGAGTTCTTAGCTCCCCCACCCACTGTCCCCAGGGAACTAGGAACTAGATGTCCCCTTGGACACCTCTTCCTGGCATGCCCCAAGCTCGCCAGCCGAGTTCAGATGCCATCCTGAGTGACCACTGTCCCCCCAGGGGGGCAGGAACCTTTCACCAGGATGCCTGCCCTTCCAGTGGCCTACAACTCGCTGGGTGCCGTGATTGGCATCGCAGTGCTGGGGTCCCTGGTGGTGGCCCTGGTGGCACTGTTCATTGGCCCCCGCCACTGGCAGAAAGGCAAGGAGCACCAGCACCTGGCGGTGGCCTACAGCAGTGGGCGCCTGGACGGCTCTGAGTACGTCATGCCAGGTGAGCGGGCACAGAGGCGGGCGAGCCCGCGGGAGGGGGCTGTGGGAGGAGGAAGGAAGGGGGCCAGGGAGGCCCAATTACAGCCCTGCTGGGACAGCGACCGCGTGGCCCCGCCGCCTCAGCTCACCCTGTGCCCGCGCTGTCATGCAGATGTCCCTCCGAGCTACAGCCACTACTACTCCAACCCCAGCTACCACACCCTGTCGCAATGCGCCCCCAACCCCCCGCCCCCCAACAAGGTCAGTGCTGGGAGGGCCAGCCTGCAGAGGGATGGGCCCAGCCCTGCCTCCCAGAGCCGCCCTCCACAGTGCCCTCCTTGTGTGTCCGGCCCGCTCAGGTTCCGGGCAGTCAGCTCTTTGCTAGCCTGCAGGCCCCCGAGCGGCCAGGCGGGGCCCACGGGCACGACAACCACGCCACCCTGCCTGCAGACTGGAAGCACCGCCGCGAGCCGCTCCCAGGGCCTCTGGACAGGGGTAGGTGCCCAGGCCCAGGTCCGCACGAGGGCGCGGTAGCCCAGCACCCCGGCGCACCCGGGCCCACCCCGGCATGTGTGTCCGGGAGACGGGGCTGCTGGCCCCAGGTCTAGGGGAGGCGGGAGCGGGGCTCAGGCCCCAGGCTCCCCATGGCCGCAAGGTAAGAGCCGCGGGGAAGTTGGCGCCGCCATGGAGCCTGCCCCTCCTCTCTCCTCAGGGCGCATCTCTGCAGAGGGGCTGGGGGCCAGCGTGGTCTCTCTGAGCAGCGAGAACCCCTACGCCACCATCCGCGACCTGCCCAGCCTGCTGGGGGGGGCCCGGGAGAGCAGCTACATGGAGATGAAGGGGCCCCCCTCGGGGGCTCCCCCTCGGCAGCCTCCTCAGCCCCGGGAAAGCCAGAGGAGGCGGCACCCCGAGCCACAGAGGGACAGCGGCACCTACGAGCAGCCCAGCCCCCTGACCCACGGTGAGCGCCAGACAGGGAGAGGGACGCAGAGGGGCGGCCCGAGGGGAGAATAAGGTGGCGGCAGCAAGTCCTTGGAGCTCAAACTCAAATACGGGGAAGTCACGTGGCCTCTCAGAGCTGGGGTCTGAAGTGGCGGGACAGCACTTGAGTGCTGGAGTTGGTTCCCAGAAACGCAGGGGACAGGGCAGGTGACAGAGTGCTGTCATATCCTGTGGGTAGGCGGGGACCACTGGCAGGCGA